>NW_025223361.1:0-85088 GCF_014066325.1 Apis laboriosa | reverse complement strand
TTTTTTTTTTTTTTTTTTTTTACGCGATACGTTCTCTTTGGCGCAGCGATCCATAAATTGTGATTTGTGCACGTGTGCGTGCGTGTATTTATGGGAGGAGGGATTTACAGTTGACAATTTCGAATTTCGAAGGATAAAGAGATAAATTGTTGTCGAGTTATCGTAGTATTATAGTTTTTCGAGTAAAAGAGAATTTAGCGTTTTTTTTTTCAGTGTTTTTTTTTTTTTTATTGGCTGTCTAATTTTAACCGTTCGAAATTTCGAATCGATAAAAGATTAAAGTATATTATACATATGGTCACTCTATACATAATATTTCGCATCATGTGATTTTAAAGTAGATGTAAATTAAATTTCGAGGGAAACATGTTTCCTCGAAAAAAAAAAGACCAGCTTCCGTTTCTTGCATTTGAAAAAACGAGGGGAGGATCGTTGCGTAAGATTCTACCTCGCCCCGTTCCACCCTCGATCGATCCTAAACTATTATCATACCACACTTTGCGTAAGATCGTGTAACACCGTAATCGGATACAAAGCCTTCCTCGATTGTCAGGTAAACGTGGCTCTCATGTCTGTTAATTATCCCCCCGATGACTCTCGGGGAAAACCCGATGGGATCGAGAGAGTAATTAACGTATTACAATTATTGGAACGGATTTTTGGATGTATTATCGTATTACGTAATGTATTGAATTCCAATATTGGAAAATTCTTTTTCTTTCGTATCGATTGAAATAAAAAATTGTTTCGTTCGAAAACTTTTCGTTTTTAGAAATTATTATATGATTCCTATATCTCTTGTATCTAAGAGGTGATCCGTGTTTATGGATGAAACGTTTCGAGGCGATTCTTTTCATTGAGTCGAATGAAACGTCGATCGATACACGCAGTTACAGTAAGATTTCGTTGGTAATCGTTCTCGTTTTCCTTGGTAAATTTATTTATTTCGATGGAATTTAACAAGGATTAATTTTTAATTATCTCTTGTTAAATTTTTTTGGATGGATAATTACACTTCAGTTGGTCGCATTGTTTTGTTTAAGTTATATGAATTTTAATAATTTTAATATTTAATTTAAATTTTTCAAACGAGATACGTGCCTTGGTATATCAAATTCATTTTAAATTATATACGTTTCTCTCTATATCTAAACTTCTGTGTCGTCGATTCTTCTAAGTCAGATCGAGAGAATCGAATTTAGGAATTTTTTGGAATATCATGGAATATCGGTTTAATCAATTTTCATTCACTCGTGACAAGTACAAGTTTGGTTCCATTTTATATTTTATAATATCTCCTGTTTTCAGCAAGTTGAACGTCCTCTTCGATCACCACGATTTCCCGCCATTTTGTCAAATTCTCGAAGCCATTACGGCGACGATCAACACTCTTCGAGCGGAAACTCGTGGAATTTACAATTTGGTGTCGAAGTTTAGTTTAACGAATTTCTCTCTCGAAATGGGACGATGTTTCCAGTGGTTGAATCTCGCGTTTTACAAAAGGTTTAATCCCATTTTGCAACTGCGTAAAAAGCGATATTTCTTTCATCTTTCAGAATCGTGCGATTTGTGAAGCGGACGATTAATAATTCATTCGACGTTCACGTTTGTAATCTCCGCCATATTGGCGGAATAACATCCTGTCCTGTTGATTAACGGTCCTCACTGTAAACTCCCTGAAATACGAATGTTACGAGATGATAAATAGTTGAAATTCTACTATTGGTTGTGTTATTTGCAATTCATAGGGGACTAGATTTGCTTTAACTCGGAAATTACGCGCTTCTCTCCGAGTTCCCGTGGAATGGAATCGCGAGAGCTTGATTACAAGTGTGAATAAAATTCTATTCAAAAGGTTTGTTTATTGTTGACAGGACAATATTGCGATGCTGAATTCTATTCCATTTTCGAGAACGATTATTTCCAAGTTCGAAAATTAATCATAAATGATTCGACGTATTGGAACGAATCAAATCTTCTTATCGATGTTGAATTAAGATTAAAATTAAATGCAGAAGTTTAAATTTTGAGTCTGTTCGACTCTTAAAATCTTACATGATTTGAGTTCAAATCGACGTAAGTCAGATTGGTTTCTATCTATAATATAAAATTAAATGTAATTGTACGAAAGGACCTTAATTTATAAATAATTTAATAAAAAAAAATATTAAATAATAATTATTATTTTAGCATAAATAGTGCATTAAATTTAGAATTTAATTATATTAATATATTTGTTAATAAATAATAATTTCTATTTTAATTTTAGAATCGAATTGTCGGTAAATTTCACTTTTCTTTTTTCTATCTGTAACAAAAATAATAAAAAAATAATAAAAAATATTAGATGTTTCACGCAGAATAAATTTGTTTAAATCGTTTTAAATCACGAATATTCTATAATGACGCGAGAATTTTCCATAGAACTATTTTTTTATTACTGAAAACTTGATTCTATTTCTTAAAAAAGAAAAAAGAAAAAATAAGTTCACGACCTATATCGAACGTGTTAATCCGCATGGGATCCTGACGATTTTCGGGTATTTACCGTGTATACAGGTGAATTCGAGGGGATTCTGGCCAGGATTACGGTTGAGCATAATTAATCGCGAATTAATTCAGAGACGCGCGTCACGGGAGTGACAGTGTCTCGAAACCCGAGCCATCATCTTCCCTGACTCGATGAATTATTCCTCCTTTCGACGGAGGTCAAATGGAGGCAGCTCGTTAAATTATTCCAACATTATTTCATTCGAATATTCGAATATTAATGAAAGTTTCCTCTAACACGTGCAATTAATTAATTTACGAATTTTCTTTTCGACCAGAAGAATATCACCCTTCGAAGATTTTCAATCTTTGGAAATTTTAACTGAATGGTCAACATTTTCCTGTTATCATCGCGAAATTACATTTTCACGAGAAGGAAATATCCTCAACTATCGATTCAAACGACGAATTCGTAAATTTCTCGAAGGGAGGGAAACATCCCTGTTAGGCTAAATTATATATAAGGTTATTCCCATCCATTTTTCACGAGAGTGTTTTCTCAAATATCGAGAAGACTTCTCGCCATACCACGTCATAGAAGCGAAAATAGTTGTTAACGATATCAACCACCCATTTTGTGCACAAGCGTGTTGCTTTTCACGCCTTGATGGATCGCGATACGCCACCTTTATCGCACGCCGACAAATTGAAAAATCGTACGTATCCATTCTTGCCCGATCTCTCTCTCTTTTTTTTTTCTTGACATCATTCTCTTGGTGTCAATAATAATTCCAATTGGAGGCTACATTTTTTTCGAAGGGGATGACGAACTCGTTTCGATGTTAGATTTCGTAGAATTCACGAGTGGGAATTAATTAATAAGCAAATACAATTTCGTTCGATCTCGAGTCGAGATTTGCATATTTTAGTCGATTTCGATAATCACTTCTCTCTTGAGTGTTAATTCTTCGAAGGATAAATATAATATAATAATTCTCTTCGTTAAATTTCATCGGTTCGTGTATCGAGAGAAAAATTGATCATGTTCTCAAATAAAACAGAAACTAATTCTATCAATATTTACTGGAGAGATATTTAAGATATAGATAGGTGGTTAGATACGTATGTGGGCCGTTATCAAGGGACTTAGATGGAAAAGTTCTTTTTAATCAGAAAGAAAAAAATAATATAAAGACAGATACGTATCTAATGTAAAAGTTTGTTTCATCGAAGTAAATTTCTACCAGTTTCTTTCTCCGTAAAGCGAAGCCAATTACAAAGCAGAATTTTTAATTGTTTCACGCGTTAAACGTATTCTTTTGATAGAGCGCCCACATGATACGGGATATCTTGTTTAATTTCTATCAGAAAATATTTCTGACATTCTCTGTCTGTCGTTTCAGAATACCAAACCCACATTTGCAAAAGATTGCATGTTGTTTCATTTTAAATATATATAATAATAATTTCGTAAAATATAGCAACAGAGATGAAATATTAATCACGTATAATAAGAATATAATGGAAAATCCGTATCGTGAAATTATATTCAATAATATCCGGTTAAATAAATGCCAAGATTTAAACATCTCACTTTCGCATTATAAATCGACTATTATCATTTTGTTATGATAAAGTTATTTCCATTTATTGAAATAATTCGAATAATTAATGAATTAGAGTGGGTACAGTGACTCGAACGATTCATGGTGAATAATCGAAACGGGAATTATCTGTCCTCTCGTGATCAAAACCTATTTTTAACGATATTTTCACGAGTCAAAATTTCTATCTTTCTTTATTATTTCATTATGGAAATCGGGATGGAAACGATCGATTTCGAATTTCAATGCCGTCCTTCCCAAAGGGACGAGTCACGCATCGACTCGTTTTACTTACGAGCACCACGAGTCGCCAGATCACTGACTCTCCACTGTAAACAAACCACTTTATCGCGATCTTCGTTTCACCGATTCTCGATCACTTTCCTCCTCGAATGATACCCGTCTCACAAACAAATCCCCACGAAACTAAAACTTTTTTATCTTAACTAAATTCATCGTAACTTGCGCAAATCTCCTGACATTATCCCCTTTTTAATTAACTCTACAAACTTTTTTTTTTTTCTTTCGAATCGATTTCGAAAATTTATCTACTTTCCATCTCCACTTTTGAAACTTTTGAAAACGTTTGACAACGACAAAATACACTTCAGAATCTCGGAATATATACGTTTTTAATCGTTCGATCAATCGTCGATTCGAAGCCGATTTTTAAACGATAAAGTTTCGAAATAACTTCGTTGTGTATAAAACGAAGCGCGGTTTATTCGAGTGGTACAGCTCGGCGCTGTGCCCGACATCCGTCGTTCAACACGGCTCGCCGACTACTGAGCCACCCGACGCAGGCGTTGAGGCGTCAACCGAGGCCTTCTCCCTGCCCTTCTCTCTCTCTCTCTCTACCTCCAATGTTTGCCTCGAAAACTACCTGTTTGCGCGAATTTCACGCGAATTTTCACCGTTTTCTGAAATCTCTTATTATTGATTCCGCGCCGCGCGTTATTCTTGTCGAGGGGGGAGGAGGGAAATATCATTTTTATTCGATTCTTTTCGATTCGATTGTTCGTTGAATGCATCGGGAACGAGGCTAAGTAAATATTGAAATTGGAAATTTTTTGATATTCTTTTCATTAGTCCTTCAGTCTTTATTCGAATTTAAACGTGGTCGTCTTTGATTAATATTTCTTTTTTATTTCCTTCTTTTTTTTATCGAGTTATGTATATCGTTTATCTTCGTACATCGAGTTGATTTTTTTATATTTCTTTTTTACTGGCCAGACGTTTTAATATATACGAAGATACGGAACTGTTATAGCGAGTTTTGTTCGACACGAGTAATTTCAAATTTTTGTGTATTTCTAGTAAATTCCTAGTAAACTATCTTCTGGTGACAAGTTTAGTATCGAGTCACCAGCAACCGCAACATGTTTGAGACACTGGTCACAACATTTTGAATAGTTCAAATATGCTCGTGCGGTTTTAGGGATTAAAATAATTTTATAATTGTTTTTTCTTTATATATATATATATTTTTTATTTTCATTGATAACCAAGAGGCAGATATAACGCGAATATTCATTAGGAAGAAATTTTTGGAATTCTAAGTGGAATGAAAATACGAATAATTAAGAGAAATTAATGTTGTTTTGACTACGAATAAATTTCCTCTTCTAACTTCTAAGAAATATTCTTAATCATATAAAATATCGATCAATATCAAAGATCTTTCAATTTCTTTCTACTTCTTGAATTTCTTCATCCTTGTTTTATTTATTTATTTAGGAGATAAAGTTTTTAAGGGAATAAAGATATAAATGTAACGAAATCAAAAAAGGAAATAGATTGAGATAAACGATAATTAATAATTGATTAAATGTTTATTGATCGAGATATAATAGCTGTAATATACGTTCAAAGGAATATTTTAAGGATAAAAAGAGATTGATTGAATAAAAATGCGAATCGAGAAATGTGGAGATCATGAGAAATGTTTCGCCTCCCCTCGATAAACTTTAAATTAAATTAAATTTTAATTCCCCCTCACACGGATTCAGGCTAATCAATTTTCTGACGGCGTAAATTAACATAATTAATCCGGCTACTATTCCTTAATTTGATCGCTCATAAAAGATCCTTGACACAAAAACATCCTCCACGTGTTCAAAGCTCTTCAATCCTCTTCTTCGCCAAGACTTTGTGAAAAAAATATTATTTTTATTTTTTTTATAATTTATTTATCGAACGAAAATATCAATAGTCTTAAGAAAAGTCTTGAGAGATAATTTATTATGAAAATAATTATTATGAAAATAATTTAACGCCTCTGATGGTAATTTTATTCGTTTCACTAGCTTTTCGCAGTGTCATGATCCAATTTTGTAACACAACAAGAAGAAAACAGAATTTAGGATCAAAAATTCCACGTTAAAACAACCAAACTTTTCAAAGACGTTCGATAATTCAACATGCAAATATATTCTTTTGCACTTCTGCAAACGCTTCCACTTCCCTTATTTTTCATTCTACGGTTAAAACGTGTCTCTTCAAAGTGTAACTCCTCCAAACTCCTCAATTTTCGCGTATTTCAACGTGTTGAATTCGATTCTCGTCTCCTCTTAGAGAGGATGCTCCTTGGATTTCAACCTTGACGAGGCGCCCGAATTCGAGTTCGTGGTCGTGGCAATCATTTCAGAATATATACAGTATATATATATATATATCTGTATATATCTGTATATATATATATATATCTGTATATATATATATATCACGAAAAGATGTTCTAAAAGATCCCCTTTATTATTCTACGAAACGTTAAACGTTAAACGATTATTCGTTTTCGATATTTCATCTTGCATTCTTGCGGCAAAGAGGAAAATTTAAAATCACGAAATAAAAAAAAAAAAAAAAAAAAAAAGAAAAAGGAAAAATTTCCAGAAGAACGAAATCGAGCAATATTGGGAGAGGGATCGATTATTTCCATCCCTGGATTTCTTCCGTTTTCTTTCCGTTCTTCGCGTGATATTTTTATTAGAATTAGAATTTTCCAGTTAAGTGAATTTCTCTGTAAAGTGTTCCAGTACACTTTGTGCGACGATCAGCACACAACAGTTGTTGAGCTCGTTTCTCCAGGTTTCACGGACTTTCAGGGACGCCTCTCCCCCTTCCAACCCTTCGTATACCTTCCTTGCTACCCGCAATGGATAATTATCGATTCTCCAGGATGGCCGCCTCTATTTAGAACATGCTTTTTCATCTTAATGGTACATCTAATCGTAGATTACGATCGCCTCGAGAAAATTACGTGGCTCAATAATGATTAGAAGTAGATGGAGTGATTTTAATCGATCGAACCTTGGAAGAACAAAAATTGACGCAAAAATGAATCGACAAAAAATAATTATGTTATTGTATTATTTAAGTAATAATAATTTCTGAATATTTGAATAATAGGAATCTCTGATAAATAGGTAGTTAAAAATAGGTTGTATCTCGAAATGAAAGGCGCGATAACGAGATGCTATATCGTTAAATTATCGAACTATGATACTATGATACAGGGCTACAGGATTTGTTGCTCGATCATTTTCGATTTCACGGTGAAGCAAATTTTCGAGAGCGTGAGAGAGAGAGAAAGAGAGAGAGAGAGAGTAGGGATTTCGAGAGGGTGGAAAGCTCGATCAACTTGTGCGATATGCATAATTCATTAAGGAGGAGGAGGGAGAGGGATAAATGAGATCAAAGGTCGTTGTATAATCAACGTTGAATGTTAATCCAGGAATGCAAAATGTGCGTGTTTCGAGAATTAAACGCGATTGGAACGTGGACAAATTACGCGAAACAAATGGCCAAATCGGTTTCTGAATGCTGAGAGAGAGAGAGAAAGAGAGTTGGGGACACTCGAAAATTCGATATTGTCTCAGTCGAGAGTCAAAAAGTTTCGAATTTTTTGCTATTTCTGGGATTCGAAACTCTGTTGGGAAAATAAAAAGAAAGAGAAAAAAGGTAATTTGCGTGAATGAAATTTTTTTTTTTTTAAATTTTAGATTCATTTCAATCAGTATGATTTTATTAATTCGTCACAATGGAATTTCTATAGAGGATAGTAGTTGTATTTAAATTTAATTAAATGTTAAATATATCGAGAATAAACGTACATAATTGCGAATAAAACACGTATAATATAATAAATTTTTTGCAAAATGACATAAATCAAAAAATGTTCTAGAATTTGTCAAAAAATTGCTAAGCTTTTTTTAATTTCTCGATGGAGAGAATCTCAATTCCGTAATTTTTTCCAAGAAATTTCGTCCGATAATATTGGAATCAGATCAGTTGCAAATCAATTCGGAACATGTGTCGAGGCTTGCACTGTTCCTACTGATAAGCGCACGAGATTTGATTGACACGTTGCTCGCCTCAAGAGCATTCGAACTCCCTAATTGACAAGATCTTGGAGTGGAAATAGGTGTCGGACCATGTTCCTTTCGATCGATTCGTTAATGTCGAATTCATAAGCCTGGAACAAACATCTTGGAGAAATTTAAGAGAATAATTCATAAAGGATTAAATTTGAGAATATAAAAATGTGAAAAAATAAATACGGCGAAACCACGTGAACTTATTCGAACACCGATTTCGACAACTCCACTTCGAGTTTCGAGACGGAATTTTCTTGGAAACTCGTTCGTTCGTGATTATTGGATATTTCATTATCGAGTACTCTTGTCTCTCTAATAGATCGTAAACCTCGACGTATCGACTCTTGTTTGAATGGCTCGTGGTTTCCTCGATTGTCAAACTTTCCCACGTGTTGGCCACGAGGATCGATTTAACTCTGGAACTCGTTCCGGAACGAGGGATTCGTTCAGAAGGACAATACGAAACGATAGGAATGAGCGATCAATGAATAATGTTATTTCAACGCGGTTGTGGTTTTAAATAAGCCGCGCTTAGAACGTGTGTTTCGTTTCCTTAAACGAAAAGTATTAGTTTTCATTATATCATTTCAAAAATTAAAAAAAGAGTGGCAATTTCTATCTCGACAGTACACTTTACACTATGTATATATATAATATAATATATATAAAATATATATATATATTTTAATTTATCATTAAAAGTATCCTCAATTCAAGGAACTCAATTCCCCTCCAACGAATTAAATAAATGAAAAGAATATATTATTATCCCCTTTATCATTGGTATATATAGAGAGTAGAGACAGGTCACGTGACACAATGCGACGCTTGGATTTGACGGAAGCCTGGTCACGTGACGTTTACTTGATTGTAACAGTAGCGATATGACGACGTATATATTATATTGTGTGGAAATTCAACGATAGAGTGAACAGTGCGTGTCGTCGATAAATTTTTATAGTAATTTGAATAGAAATTTATATATATATTACCCACGCATCCCACAAGTTCAGAGAGTAATCAATCTAACCTCGAAATCGACTAATTTCTATCGAAACAATCGTCTACCAAGTTCGAAACAAGTAAGTAACCTGATTTAATTTAACCTAACCTAACAAATTAATCTATCATAAAACATAATCGAATCGAGTAAATCGGCGCCGAAAAATCGAAAATTTGAAAAATTTGTACGTATTATTGTACATATTTTTAGAGAAATTTCGTATTTCATCGAGGAATATAAGATCGGAAAATATAGTATATCAGGGTCGAGGTTATGATACCCAGAGTAAACAGAGATCATGGATGGAAAATGTTGTTTAAACAGTATGGATTAAAGTTTGAAAGCGAATTTATGACTCTCTTCGAAGAATTCCAGCTTGTTATCAAATTTATCAACACCCGAGGGACTCTTGGTATTATAGTATAAAGTTGAATCGGGAATGGATAAGGATGGATATTGTGTTCCGCGTTTCCCTTGGATACTTGAATGATTAAAACAGCTTCCGGTGGCAAAGTTCGTTTAATTTTTACCGTCTCTTGTATTTCAGTTTTATATATCAGTTTTATATATAATCCTTTTATGAAAGATGGACCAAGTTTTTTTATTTTACAGCTGCTTTTTAAATATATATATATGTATACACACACACACATATATATATATGCGAACTCATTTGCGAAAGTTTTTTAATAAACTTTTATGAATATATAAAAGTTTTATGAATATAATGCTTTTACGGTGTAAAAATTATTTTAAATGTTATTCGAATGGATAAAGTTTGAAAGTATACACGAGAGTTCTCGAATATTTATTTAAAAATATTATAAAAATCCTCCTCGGAAAAATTTTAATTGTATATAATAATAGACTCATCTTGGGTGCTACAATAATCTTCTTTCCAGAATCCACGATAAATATTCATATATTTTGTTAAATTATCCTCGAACTCCTCGTTCCAGGGGAAATCTTCTTTGCATTTTCATATCTTCGCATAATAAATCGTAACAAAGAATCCATGATGGAAATATATAAAAGTTAATTCAACTCGAAAAAAAATAATGGAAAGGATATTCGATCGAAAATAAGGGTAATTCTGCCAACTCCGAGTCTTTTTTTTTTCATCCCCCTTCGATCTTTCAGCAAAGGGGAAGGATCAGACGACTGTTCGATCGCGTCGTAAAATATTGCCAGCCGAAATTTCGCCGATCATTATCGAGAACCTTTCTCAATCAACGCAGAAACAAAAGTCCATTCGTTTGCTTCGAAACTTCGGTTATCGCGTTTCTCTTCCGGTTCTCTGATCCTTTCTATCCCCATATAATATTTTCCCTTGAATATTTATAGCTGTACAAAGTTTGGAAAGATTGATTGATTGTACAGCGGTGTTGTCATGATTTCAATATCCAAGATTGGCCAAGATTGATACATCAAAGATTAAAGTGGAAGGTTTCTTTAAATTTTTCTCTTATCTCTTTGCAATTGGATTTTTATTGTATATTTATGAAATAGATATATCACCAATTATAAGTAAATATATCTTATTTCGTCTTAGTCCATTCGATATCATTTATATTTTAATTTAATTAATTAAGATAATATTTCTTTAGACAGAATTACAGTTTCAAAATTTTTGATTCTCACATTCGTCTATTTAATAAATATCAATAAATATCAAATACTTTTAACACAATTTAAATTTCATGTCTATGATAAATTCTATCTTTTCTTTCTGTTTCTGTGAATATATATGTATATTGTTTCCCTTTCCTTGACATTAAAGAAAAATCGACTTGAGCTATAAAGTATGATACGCGCAGTTACGACGTATCCGTTATTTACATATCCGCAAGGAAATCTCTCTCCCATACAGATGTAAAAACAGCGCCGCAACGAAAGATTTCAAAGATCGTACGGATTTCTTGAATTCCGTGAAATTTATTTGCCTTGTATTTATTTTACGTCGTCGTTTTGTTTGCTAGGAACAAACGAAATAACTTTGGTTTTCCGTCGCATCGAAACTTTCATTGGAGACGAGAAAACGTTGTCGCAAGTTCATAATCGACTAAACCGAGAGATTTGATTTTGCAAAGATTTTGTTGTCCAGCAGGGATAACGATTTTGAAATTAAATTTAACAAGAGATTTAGTTATTCGTGAAACAATACGATTGGAAAATTATGTTGTAAAAATGAAATTTTTCGCGGGAAATTTGAATTATTTGTTTCATTCGAATCATCAGAGACGATATCGATCATCTATCCTCTTTGTTGCTCTACAATTTTCGAATAAACGTTTAACAATTACGATGTATAATTATATAATATTAAATTTATAGCTTTTTTGAAAAATTTTCAAGAAATTAAATATATTTTTCTTATTCGTGTTACGAAAATTTATCATAATTAGACGTGATACTTAACTTGCAAGCACAATAAACGTGTTTCAACAGTTTTATCAGCTTACACTTGAAACTTTATCACATATTTGAATTAAGGGCAAATTTTGGATAGAATGATGGATCAGATGGAACAAGATTAAAAACTTTAGATAAGCTGTTTTCGAGAAAATAAGCTTAAAGACGTGGCTTTAACAATGGGAGGCAAACCGTATTAAAACTCTAAGCGTTGAAACAAATCTTCAATTTCCAAGAATCCATTGTACATAAAATTGGAATATTTTCAAAAGTTTTTGAAACACCAAGAGTTTCATTAATCGAATCGGAAGAGGAAGAGTGAAATTGCAGAGAGATAAAAAATATTAATAAATAATTATTGAAATGATAGCACATTTTGAAAAATAGAAAATGGAAGAATTAATTATTGAAAGAAACTTGTTTATCGCCTCACGTTTTCCAATTTTCTGTAAATACAAGTTGTTGTTGTTGGATCCCCATATCCATAAAACCCGATCCTCGAAAGTCGTCGAATATACCTTGAACTATTTTCCATCGTCGCAAGGCTTCTCTCACAATTTGCTCGACTGTCGAAACGCGGCGAACTAATTCCATAAAAATGAATAAATTGGATCCGTTCCAGAATTTTCACTGATTTAATTATTATATATATTGCGCGTCCAAGATTTCGAACGAATCTCATAATTTTAGATTCCTAATGGTTCCTAATTATTATTTTGAATTGCTTCGAATCCTTCTCGAATAAATAGGTAGATATCTTTTAAATTATTCTTTTTAAAATATTATAATTAACTTCGTAACTGGTATTCCGTCAAATTAATCAACTCCATGATAATCCACTTGCGATCTAAGTTTCTTTTTAAAATTTTTAATCGAAATTTGTCGTCCACAAATTGATCGATTTTGAGATCAAATTTTAAGATTAAAATTGGATTCTCAGATTCCAAGGTCAATTCTTCCCCAATGCTGGATAATGAACTTGGGGGGGCAACGATTATGCCGCCCTAATTAACTTTCCTCCACCTTTTTCTCACCCTCCACGACTCCTCGATAATTGGTCCACGAGCTTTCTAGCTGGTCGAATCGCAGCGTGCTTCGATCGCGTTCCCTTGTTCCTCGATGAAATGAATCACACGCAGCAGATTTCCTTTCGTCTTATCGTGAAATACGCTCGAATACAAAGAGAAACATATTTCGTGGAACGCTTATTTGCAACGAGAATTCGAATTTCCTTTCATTCCCTTGAATTCCAAATGTTCTTCAATTCGGGGGAGGACAATTAAAAGAAAAATTTTGATTAATAGACGCGAGTTTATTAAAAAGAATATGATCGAAAATTTTATTATTAAATTTTAAAACTCGAACTTCTATCACATTTTGCGAATGTATTAATTATTTTACACGAAGAATTGAAGAGAAAGTGAACTTTAATTCTACATTATTAACACGAGACATTATGCTTCATCTAATACACGAACTTACATAACACTTTGGAAAACTTCTTGAATATTTTAAGCAGAGCTATCTTCTTTCCCCCCCCCCTTTTTTTTTCGTATTTTCCTCTGACAAAAGGGATCGGAACAAATTTTAGCGGAAGCCAATTTCGTCGAAGGCAGTCGGATCTCTTTCAGACCTAGGAACCGGAAGCTACTCGGCCCTCCATCTTTACCGTGTTTTTCACTTAGCGATTTATCCACCCGTGCTTTTACTACCCGCCGAGAGATGCCTTTTCCTCATCGATTTCTGCTCGTTTCCAACGCTCCACACTCCCACGCTTTTCCTTCGCGATATATTGCGACTGGTATTGTACAACGCGCGATCATGTCGATATCCCGTCGTCCCATAAATGTAACCTATATAAATGCAAACAACACCACCAACATTTCTTGTTGCAATCGTTATATTTAAAAATATATATAAAGATTGAATTAAAAAAATGTTTCAATTATTTTTATTCGCGGTGCTCTCGATCGATTGGGAAACATTGTTAAAAGATTCGTTAAGATCAAGATCTTCTTCGAACTCTCAGAGAGAGTTGCTCGTCGTTCTCCTTCGAATTAATATATTCTCGTTTACGTTATCGAAAGGACTACCTTTGAAAAACGGTTTCGTTTTAATATTGGCGATATTAGTTTCGGAGGAATGATCGTTCCGAAAGGAGGGAATAGGGGGGAGATTACCTCCTTCCATCCATTATTTTTCATTTTTATCTCTTCATTATTCAGCGTCTCCATCCATCCTGTATCGGGACTTTCAAAGGAATTAATGGGGGGAGTGGCGTGACTCCTCGATGGGTCAAGATGAACGCTCTCCCGTCAAAGTTTTACGAGGTCGAGAAACGGGACGCAACCTCGTTTGTCACCCTTGTTCCACCCTTCCTTCTCCACGCACCACCCTTTCCTTCTTTCTTTTTTTTTTTTTTTTTTTTCGAAAAAAATCGACGACGATCGAAGAAGAAACTATTCGATGCCGTTTTTCTAAATTCCTTTTTTTTTTTTTTTTCAAATTCAAATATTACATCGCTTTCGATTTGTAACCGACGATTTTTCACGCTGTGGCGTCTCTCGATCACGAAAGAAATGAAATCGGGTTTAATATGCATTGGTATTTTGTCATCCAAGTCGAATGGCAGCCATTTTTTTTTGGGGGGGGGATGATCAATGGTCCAATTTCAATTTTGGGATATTTGGTATACTTGGATGCATAGTTTCAATCGTTGTTTTTATTCTGTTTTATTGTATCCTTTTTTTTTTGCTATTTTAAATTATGATCATTTCTACGTTTTTCGTTTTTTTCGTTATTGGTTATCGAAATGTTTTATTGTTTAATCTATTATGCAAGGTGATAACGTGTAAAGTTTTTCAAGAAATTGTTTTTTCTACAAAAGTATCGTATTGATATCGCTTTTTACATTATATATCGTTTTCTTTCTTCTGATTATATGGTTGATAAGAGACGAAATATTTTTTCCAAGTAATGTGTCGAAATTGAAAAGACGGGATGGAATAAATGTATTAACTTTTTATCATTTGGATAAGCACCAGTGAACCCGGTTTTAAATTTATTTGAAAAATTCTTTTTTTCACTCTGCAGAATGGAAGAGTTATAGTCGAGGAGAATATTTTATATAAAAATATACATTGGAGGGAAAAAAGAATTTACATTGCTAGATAATACATGCGACATAAATTCTTTCTTCTTATCCTTTTACTGTAGAGTATTCTCTAACAATACAGACCATAATTCTTTAACTACGTAGAAGAAAAGAAAAAAAAAATCTTTCAAATGAATATTATTATTATTAAATTCATTTGATAAACCTCACATCTAATTTATTACAATTATCCTTATTACAGTACAATTATTTTTATTAATCTTCTAATCTTGGACGATTCTTCTTTAAATAACAATTTCTGATAAAAACAATTTTCTGTCTCTCCTTAATTTTTATAATCTGTTATTTCAAATAATACTTCGATAAAAATCACAATTATTTAAAAAAAAAGAATATACACATATTTTCTTTTTTCTATACGTTGAAAGGCGTTTGGCTATTCCACGAAGAAAAGAATTCTGTTTGGAAGGGGCAAGGGTCATCTTCCAATAGCCATTCTTATCTCGTTCCCTTTCTTCAAGAAAATCAAAAGATTTTCCTTTCTTTAACTCTTACCTCTTTTCTTCGACAATGGATCTCATCAATATGAATCAAATTGCGATGATCTCTGGTGGATTTCTTGCCACATCAAGAGACAAATAAATGCCTCGTCGACTCCTCGATTCGACGGCGAAATTCGTTCTACTCGTATCATTTATCGCGTCGATTATTCGTTGAAATTAAACGATTTGCGTGTTTCGTGCGAGGTCGAATTCAATTCGTATGAATGATTATTTGGCAAATGGATGGCGAAATAATTTATTTCGTTCTATATTTGTATATATAGTACTTTATTTATTTATTTTTTTTTTTTTTTTGAATTTGTCGAATTTGTCGAATTTATTGGAAATTAGGAATTACGAACGAAAGAAACGAATCAAATTTTTCTTTTCAATGTGCATAGAGTGTTCGCATAATGTCACCACTCTTTCACTTACTTTTATTGAATAACTGATTTTAACAAAATGATCGATTATAACGTGTTCTGGATCAAGTAAGATTTACGTGTAATTTATATATACATATACTTATTTCTTTAATATGTTTATCATCAAATCCTTTTGAAGAAAAGAAAGATAATTATTATTTTCAATGATGAAATAAATAAAAAAAAAAAAAATTGATATTAGAATTTAATTAAATCTCACCAATCTTTCGTTTCGATGCGTATTTTTTTTCTCAAGTTGTTCGATCGAAGAAAATCGATGGATCTATTGCCACTGTGCAATTATTATTATTTTTTTTTAAACAACCAATTTTTTTTTATTTCCAAAATTTAAAATTTTTTTCAACGCGCCTTAACCTCTTTGTGTTTCTTTCTTTCGATCTTTTTTGTCTAGGAACTCGTGGATTACCGGCGTCGCATACTTTTACGTGTCACAAAGGCCGTCACAGGCACACGCCTCGATTAACCAGAATCCGACGACCTTTGCGCCAGTTGGAACCGAAGAGAGCTTCCAATTCCTGGCAAATCTGAACGTTTTCGTCCGATTGCAAAGCTTTACACCGTTCGCTTTGGATCAACATTTTCGACGCTTGAACCGATGTGTTTGAACTGGTGGTTTGATTGGTTTTAAAGCAGCTTTATTCCCCTTCCCCTCTTCAACATTTATTTTACCTCCGTTTGTTTATAATTTACAGGTAGATTAGGTTTTTGGAAGAGTTGAGTTGAAAGTAACGTTGAAATCGAGAGATAAGATGAAGAAGCTGAATCGAAAATTCAGGGGTTTTAAGAAGCGTGATAACGTAATTGTTGAGTATGAGATGGAAAGTATTATTATGAATCAAAAATTTTTATCTTTATTCTATTCTAATTTAATGTTTGAAGGTAAAAATAGCTTGAATTACTATAAGCTATTTTTACCTTTTTCTATTTATCAGAAACTGGTTTTGATTGAAAATTAAAGGTACAAATATGAAAAGTAATTTTTTAAATTAATGGACTTTGTGAGAGACATTAACATGAAATTCTAACTTTTGTTTAAATTTGTTGGATTCTTGGAGCACAGTTAGTGATTTCTTTTAGCTGATGGTATATATTTAAAAAAAATAGGATTAATTAAGGATTTTGTCAATGAAAAGTAGCTTATGTTTAAAATTTAAAAAAAAAAAAAAAATAACGATTTTAAATATAAATCGTATTTATGATGTTGTTTCATAACCATGCTGAAAATGGGTACCATTTCCAATATTGCTTTTAGCATTTATAGAAATGAAATTTATTAATTTAGAGAATTGGAATTCTGGAATTGGCTTTAACATATGGTGATCATTTAAAACTTGATATATTGCAATCTGAATTTATGAACTTTTTTGTAATTTTCTACATAAATTTCGGAAATAAAATCAACCAATTAAGCTATTTTGCTAAAATAAAATCCTCAAATGATAATTTTTTACTTCTATTCTTATTTCATATTTCAAAATTAAAAACATAAACATTTCAAAAATTTTTAACTTTATTTAAATAAATTATACACCCAGTATAAAGTCTATTATTATATATTATTTATATATATTTATATAATTACTATATATTATATATATATATATTTATATTAATTATTTATTCTAACTACTTGTAAAAATTGTTTTTAATATTACATTTATATATATGATAAAAATTACACCATTTCTCTATTTGAATGATTAAATCTTTTTAATTTTCTTATGATTCATTTAAGAGAAATTTAAAGAGCAAAGGGAATCGAGAAAAGTAATTTTTTAGGATAAATTCTTTCTTTCTTTCTTCAACGATAATCTATTAATTTCTCTATAATGAATCAGCTTCAGAAGCTTACAATTATCGTTTTACGATCATGGTTCCTTTATGGATCATTAAATATTTTATTATATGAATTCAACTGCTTGTAATCCTTTCTTAAATCAGTCAATAATAATGTTTGTACTACAACGACGAGCACAAATATCTATCTTGCTTTATTAGCTTTTCTGATTATTGGAATCAATGATTGTAAATTTAACTTATAGAAAATGGAATTATATGCTGTATGTAATTCCATGTTTATTTTAAATTATTATTTCAATATATTAATTATAATTCAAAGCCAATGTGATAATATGCGATACAAAAATATAAAGGAAACTATTATTTATTTAACATTACAATTATCAAATTCAATCAAGTTGATTGGTTTCAAACATTGGTTTTGTTTTTATTATTACTAAAAATGTGCATAAGTTTTTAACAAAATTACTACTAATATTTATTCAAGTAGAAACAATTAATGATAAATGTATCAATTTTATAATATTTTTAATTACTTGTGTTTAATAAACATGAAATGTATTATTATGCACATTATAAATACCAACTTATAAATATGCATTTCTCAAAATAATTTATACGTCATTTATGTTATTTTGATTCCCAGAATATCATTTATATTAATCGAGTTCTTTATATACATATAAAGGATATATATTTATATTTATATTTTTCTCATTTCAGATGACATTTTCGATGAGACTGGAGAACAAGTGAAACCGATTTCCGGTTTACAACTTAAATGCCTTGGAGGTGGAAGAATAGAACATGATCCCGATAAAAAAACCATTAAAGTCTTTGGATATTCTCAGGTGAATTTTAGGAATTAATGAATCTCAATGAAATATTCCTGATTTGATTGATTGATCAATCCTTTTGAAACTATAGAGATATACACAGAATGAATCTTTGAATAATTCATAGATACATTTGTTTTTGAAAAAAAATGTTTCACATAGTTTTATGTTGCAAAAGGAAATATAATTTTATATTATTAATTTTTTTGCAAGAGGATATTTAAGAAGACATGTAAAGATATTAAATTTGTTCTTTTTAATAAAATGTGAAACTAAAAAGAAATTATTAAGTCTCTTGAGGTAAAAAGTTATTGATTTTTTGACTTTATAATTAATTAATTAATTTTATAATATTTTTATAGTCAACTTTGTAATTAATAAGAAGATATAGATAGATCAGAAACTTTCACAAGAATTGTTGATTGTTGAAGTTGTTTATTGAAACGTAAAATCCATTCAAAATGAAATTGAATTTAATTGAACGTGCCATTTTGAAAATCAAGTTCGACATATTATGTTCAATTTGCTTTAAAGAAAACATTTCAAAAAGTTAACAAATTATTAAAGAACGATTTTCTCTCCATATATATTTATATTCATCGGGACATCATGCTATTAACTTAATGCATGCTATGATTTCACTTTTAACACGATTTATATTGGCATGCATACGTAATATCTGTCGTCTACTTTGCTCTCGTTTGTTTAATTTCAATTAATTACAATTTTGAAAAGCGACGTCGTTGATCTATGATGAATGGAATTTTATCATTACACAAAAACTTTGATAATTAATTTTTAATTATACATTGAAATTTTCTATAGAGTTTCATTGTTAACATAATGAACGATTATTTTATTTTATCAATGTTTCGATAAGATTTTGATAAATCGAAAGAAATCCCATTCAAGTCAATCTTGAGTGAATGATTGAGATAAAATGAAAATAAAAATCGTGAGATAAAATCGGATTGAAATCGTGTTTGTGGGGCAAACTTGACCTATCAATGATCGTCTATAAAACGAGGGTTCTCGATTTTAGGCGATTGTAATTATTCTACTTTCGAGACTGAAAGTAGGGACGCGATAAGATCAACGAAATTCTCATAAAATCTTATCGTATCGATACCAGTTAGAGATTACCACGATATTCCATGGATCGAACGAGGTTTATTAGTAGAGGTTGTAAAAAAATGCTCTTTCTTCTGAATTTAAATGGATCTTGAGGGAAAGTAATTTTATGTTAATAATTCAAACATTATTTACATTATTTTATTCTTTGATTTCAGAAAATTTTTTTAAAGAGAAAGTGACAAATTTTTAATTTCATGCTAAGTAAAAAAATATCATGGTGTCTGGATATTAATATAAGAGTTAAGGATGTTTGAAATATATTGGTATCTGTATTTTTTTTCTTTTATTGGATTTCATGAACCAGAATCAACAATTTGCAAGTTAATCTTTCTGTATATGTCTTGTGGATTTTATAAATTGAAAAGATTTTTATAATAATAAGAAAAACGATTCGTTATAATTTAATTGATATTATTTGGTTTATTTTCAGGGCTTTGGGAAAGCAGATCACGAGGTATCCGTTAATATACTGAAAAAATATTATCCTGATTATTCGATTACATGGTCAGACGATGGATACTAATTGATAAAATGAAGAACGTTTCTTCATATTCAGCACAAGATGGGATATATTTGAATATATTAAATATGTGGTTTAATAAAGAGTTTCTTATATTGTTAAGTTGTGTATTTTTAAATATAAAAATTAGAAATCTGATCTAATACTATTTAAAATCATTTTGATTACATGTGACATAATATATGATTTATTCGTTTGAATATTGATAATATTAATTGTGTAAATATATAACGAGTTCTAACTAATTTAATTTATGTATTTAATTTTGTGTATTTAATTAAATCGATATAAGCATGGAAACTGTATTTTGTTTTCAAATTTAAATGATTTATAATAAATACACTATAATATACAAAATGTAAAAGTACAAAAGTATGTCTCTATACATGTAAAAAGATATATATATAAAATATGTATAACATACAATAATACGAATTATTATCGAGACAAGATATAATATAATATGAAATAGATTCAATGTATTTTTCCATGTTTTTGGATCTTTAGTCATTTTAGTTTCATTCTCAACTAAATTTACTAATTCAGCCCAAAATGAGATTGCAATATTAAAAATGATTAGAATTGAAATTAAATTTCAATATATAAAATTACAAATGGAAATAAAAAGATAAAAAATAAAACAAATATTATGTTACAGATTATTTTTTATACACTATGATATAAATTTGAATTTGATACATTATTATATTTTTATATGACAAGTACAAGACAAGGAGAGCAAATATTAAAAAAGGATAGAGATAGGATAAAAATTTGAGAATCAGCGCCATCTCTTGAGTGGCGCAAATGAAACTAAAAAGATAAAGAGAGCAATTAATAAGACAAGGATAGAGATTTTAAAATAAGAATTGATCTTTGGCGCCATCTCTTGAGTATTTTTAAAAAGATATTTATATTCAAAAGATGATAATGATTTGGATAATTTTTATATTAAATTAATTATAATAATCTATTCTTATTTCATATTTTTAATCGGAATAATTTTATGACTTTGATTTATAAAAATTTACAAATAAACAATTGAAATATAATATATTATGCTTCAATTTTCGCGCGACTGAAGTGAATAGAGAACCATATTGCTGTAGCCAATCAGAAAGTCGCTAAGATTTAGTAGTGAAACGAATCAGCGCGCATCATAGTGCGCATGAGTCTACAGTTGAAAAGCGTGGTGACAGGTCGTGTTTCGCCGGCAGAGGTACGTAATTGCGTTTAATTTTTATTAATACACTATTATATTGCGATTATTACGTTTAATTATACATTATTAAGTTATATCTAATCAATATGTGTTCGTTTAATCATTATTATACCAGAATTGAATATCTTTGTGCAGATTATCGTTTGATTGAAGCTTCGATGGCGGGATGGCTTTGAAAGTTTTTGCACACATCATCAAAATTAAGAAATAATCCAACAATTTTCATGCAAATATAGTAAGATTTTATTTATTTTATTAGCTATCATATAGTTATCATAAATTTCTTTAGTCTTTTTATTCACAAAGGTGGAAATAGGTAGTTCGTATAATCTATTCACACATACATATTCCATACACATATATATCTCCTATATATTTATTTCCTAAATATGTCTATTCGTCGTACGTTCAACTCGTGTGTTATTTCTGTATTTGTTTTGATTTTACGGTTAGTGCCTCAAGGCTGAAAACATTTCTTATTCAGCCTTTCCAGGAAATTGACGGTCACGTTAATGCCACGCTCGACACGTTTCAACTTGTGTATATCGAATTGTATATACCCCTTCTCCATTTGTAACTCGATACGTTGGTGTCATTTTATTGTCGAAATTCGTAACGATTAGACGCTTTGTATGTACTGCGTAATATAACTTCTATAATACTTATTTAGTAGTTAGTCTTATTTTTTGTGCTATTATTATTTTATTATTATGTATTTGTTTAATTATTTATTAAATATTATTATAATTGTTTAAGAAATATTTTTTTCGTGTATTTAATCATTAGTTACTTTATGATGTATAATATCAATTATTTCATATTATGAGCTTTAAAAATAAGATTTCAGCTATTAGATTATTATTTTATTTTACGATATTATACATTTATTTTAAAGATTTGATTTTTTTGTGCAGATAAATAGCTGATTGCTGTAATTAGTTTAGGCGGGAAAAAGGATTTCAATATGGACGCCATGATGACAGTTTACGAAAGAAAAGTAGATTCTCTCAAAGAAAGGCATATGTAAGTAGTTTTATGATTTCTTTTTATTAAATTATAAGTTATATAATTTTCATTTATAATTTGCTATGTATTACTTGTAAATTATTTTAAAAATTTTTTGAATATTTTTAACACGATGTGAATAAAATATTATTACTTCTAATAATAAAAATTTATAATATAATTTCATTAAAAATAGCAAATATTCGATAGGAAAATAAAATAAAATATGAAAATATATTTCGTGGTGATAGGTAATATTTTCGTTTTAGTTTTTAAAATTAGGAAGTTTTTATTTTTTACAAATTTTTATTTTTTAATTTTATACGCGTATTTAGATCATACCTTGTTAGATGGCGTAAGATGTTTTTTAAGGTTGAGAACAAGTGACACAAAATTCCATTAGATGTCAGGACTATTCTATTTTTCGTCTCGATTCTTTTTCCATTTGTGGTAATAATAGAAATAGTAATTATCGCTTTTTTTAATGAAATAAATAATCAGATTCAGATTCGCGATTCGAATTATATTATCCGTTGAATAATCGCAATGTAGATAATAATTATTAATAATTATTAAAATTAGATCTTATAAAAAGTTATTAAAAACATCTTTATATTTGACTTTTTCTTTTTTGTACATATATATATACACATACAAAAACACACACACACAAGAATAAGTCAAATATAAAGACATTTTTAATAACTTTTATATATATATAATGAATTCACTTGAATTTTTAACTAAGTGAATTCATTAATCTTTATATTTTGAATGTCGAGAAATAATTAAAAAGCGGTATTGGTATTATAACATCATTTTTATTAGATTTAAATTGAAATTGGTTATAAATTATGGTGATGAATACTAGGACTAGGACAAATGGTTCTCGCTGCTCTGCTCTGTATACTCAATTTTTATATTGCGTATAGATGGTGAAGGATAAACATGATCATCTGTAATTCTTTCCTGTTTTTTTTTCTCTTTCAAGATACGCACATGCATATTATGTTATATTATGTTATCTTACCATTATCTTCATTCATATCTTTTTTTTATTTTGTTAAATGCATGTGCGTCTCATTTTCATTTTCCCGTTTTTTTTTTCTGTGTATTTCGTAACACAATTGTAATAATGCCTGCTTGATAGATACACCAAATTCCAGCATATTCATATGCATAAGAAATGCAGTACGAGAGATATTTTTCATTTTATGATTCGAAAAACATTATATTAGAAATTACGCGTATTTACGTACATTTACGTAGATTTTATACAAAAATCAGTATTATTTAATAACGATGTAGCGTCGAAAATAAAATAAATAAAAAAATCGAAAAGTTACATTCGAATTATCGCGGCGAATTGATATTGCTGTTCGTACATATGCGCATATGCACTGCGCAAGTACATGTCACGTGATCAATCGTTCAGTTGTGTAAAACGAAATGCACAAAATCTTCATTCACTGCATTTCTTATACTTTTGAATCACTCGAGTTTGATGTATCATTTAAATCGGTAATGCTACGGACAAGAAACAAATAAATTCTGTGGACAGTGCTCCTCAGTGGTATCTTCAATCCCATAATATATTTACGAATCGAAAGACGCAATCGAAAAAGGATTTGTCCCTTCTCTAATTGTAAGTTGCCAGCAACTCTTTAATACCAGCGCTAGAGCTCTGCCCACGGTACAACATCCGTGATAGTTCTAAAAAGTAGCCCATTTCGAGCAATTTCAAAGACTCAACCGGTTTCTTGTAAACGCTCGAAACGTTTTAGTAGTCAGTTTAAAGAAATAAAAATCCTTTTAATCCTGACTGAAAACACAAAATTGTTTCGGGCGATAGAACGGTTGCGAGACACGGTCAATAAAGAAACGCGACGTTATCGTTGATAATTCGTCTGTCTCGCGATGCGGCTCGAGAAATAATACAATAATCTCACTTTAATTTAATTACTCTTTATTATATATATTCGCTTCAAAGAATAAAGTGATGGGTGATTGGGTGGTAGTAACTTTATTTAAATAAGTGAATAATTTAAAAAAAAAAGAAAAAAAGAAATTATTGCTAGAAATTCGCAAGTGTAATATTTTAATTCGGAATAAAAGTAAATGCATCGCGAAGCAGAAGAATAACAATAAAATACAATAAAATCCGTAAACGCGCATAAACGCTTCGTAAAAAAAAATCAACGAAGAGTCTCTCTATACCGAATCGCCATCGTTTACTGACTCTGCGTCGCCGACATGGCAGTGATTACAGCGATAGATCGAAAGTCGATTGTTTTGCGACTATACGAGCTCAAGCTTAGCGCGTTTCTCGCGGACGTTGTTTCACGCCACGAGAGACATTCCAACTAGTAATTGAGACTAATGAACCGTTCTCCTCGACACTCAACGTCGACTGATTAAACGCGAACTCGATTCTCGAATGAAGAGAATCGAACCGCTTTAACAGTCACGTTCCGCCACAAAGATCGTTTCCGATTTATTCGTTCCAATTCCAGCGCGATAAACACGATAGAGATAGTAGCATTCAATTGGTCGAATCGAAACGAACGATACATCGAAATCGAAGTGCGTGGCCTACGCTCGAATTGGAACGCGGTTTCACTTACACGTGTGCTATCTATTTTACTCAAAGCGAATTTATCGAAGAAACATTTGCGCCACCCGGTTCACGTGTCGTTTTTCATTTTACACGATTCCCCTTTTAAGCTTAACTGGTACGCTTAACTCGAAATTTCCCTCCCGAATCGTGGTCACAAATTGTGAATCGAGATTTGACAGGCACCCGGTACGCGTTTCCTCGCATAGCTGGACAGTGTGCACAGAAAATGAAACGAACACGACGTGAACAAAGAGCACAAGAACGAAGACTTGAAACACGTCATATTTCGATCGAAATATAATTCGCATATAATCGCGGCTCGCGTGTATACATATAAAGAAATCATTGCATCATTGCAAAAGTCGCCATTGCGCCTAGTCGCATTTATCTTTATCGACTGAAGTTGGCTGCTCTTGCCAAGATCGATTCCTCGCCGGATTTCGATTTGTTAGACGTATATCGATATCGAGCACGCATTTCGAACACGATTCATTTCGCATCGATTTTTCTTATTGCAAAGTTAAAACGCTTATATATATTTTAATCGTTTATTCATTCTTTGTCTCGAACGAATCAATCGAGTGCGTTGCAAATGGCGTCCAACAAACGTGGAATTACATTTTCATCGCAATAACGGCTTTTGCAATTTTACAATTTTTCTTTTCCCAGAAGATAATAATACCGCATCCCCGTATCGGTGTACATCCGATATACGTGTGTATTTATACATATACATATATATATATCTATATCTATATATATGTATATATATATGTGTGTGTATCACATTGCTATTCAACAATTTGCACAGCACAGCCAGCGACGCCATCTATTTATATACATTCTTGTCCATATTTTGATCCGGCACCACATTGTCGATAATTAATTTTTTTTTTTTCTTTTCTTTTTTCTAACACCACTTTTTAACACCAGTTCGAGGAAGAACTACGTTACGATAAATCTCTCTCTCTCTCTCTCTCTCTCTCTCTCTCTCTCTGTCTGTCTCTCTCTCTCTCTCTCTGTCTCTCTCTTTCTCTCTTTCTTTCGATCAACAACTTTCTCGCGACATTCTCGCTTATTCTTTTTTTGTCTTCACCCTTTCTTTAACGATTATTATAATAAATTACAAAGCGAACATCTCGAGTATGCAACAGCGCGTTTTAGTCACTAATAAATGTTATGATGGCCGTGCACAATCTGAGCTTGTATAATTATTATACAATGCAACAGTAACAAACGAATAGCTCTTTAAAAATCCGAACTTTAACAAATTTTCTCTATAAAATTTTCCTCTCGAAACAATTTCTCTCTTTCTCTCTATATATCTATCTCTCTTTCTCTCTTTCTTTTTTTTTTCTTTTTATTTTGTTATTAAAAATGACCATTGCACGACGATGGCCATCATTGGATTCGCGAAGGGAATCCTCAACAATATAATCATTCGACGACGAATAAATAAAAAATTGTTGTCCAATTATTATTATATCTATACAACAATTTATTTAAATTATTTCAATTAATAATTATTTGTACAAGATCAAATTGTGCTCGGTAGAATGGTAACATTTGCTTTGAGCAAAAGGCCGTTCGCGTTCTTGAATTTGAACCAGATATTCGTGTCTTGCTCGAATCGCAATTTCTCTCGATTATTTGTTGTAAATTCAAGAAAGCGTACGAACGTTTTCAAAGTTTTTCGAAGCTGCACAGTCTCGTCGTAATATCAACTGTGCTTGAAGAGCATCGGTAACATTCAGGGGCCCAAGTTCGCTACAAGCTTCTTCTAAGCACGTGCGAGCGTTTTCGCACATTCGCAGCCTTCGTTTTGTCAAATCGATTCAACACAACGATTTCAAATATTATTGGTCAGATTCGATTTTTCTCCAATAAATTTATAATATTACAAAAAATAAATTCGAACCGGAAATTAAAAATTAAATAAAACGAATATTCTAATAATACGGGGGGAACAATTGAAAAAAAGTCTATCTCTTATAATTTTTTTTTTACATTTCTTTACATCGATGAAAGAATTCTTAAATTAATACAAGATCGATCGAGACGAAACGGACTGAACTAAAAATATAAAACGAACGTGTTTCTATTTATACCTATATATATATATATCGTAAAAAAAAAAGAAAATAATTAAAATCCATTGATGAATTAGTCGAAAAGAATTAAAACTAGATTTATTTACAAATTAAATAAATCGAGAAACCTTTGTATCTACATAACAAGCTTCAAAGAAAGATTACATTAACATTAACCAATTATCACAAATGAAATTGAAGATTGCCCGCGATAGTGTTTTCTGCGATGCGCAACGTCAAAAAAAAAAAAAAAAAGAAAGAAATCTTGGAAAAATAGTTACTCGATTTACTTAAGGAGGAGAAAGACAGAGAATGTAGGAAGAAATTCTAATTCGAAATCGATTTATTCGATTCAACTGTCGATGTATCGCATACGCTCGCACGCGCATCAACTCTCACCGAGCGCACACGCACACGCACACGCCTCGAAATAACGGGTGAGGGGGGGAAAGGGGGGAAAGGGGGAATATGAAGGGCGATAACATCGATAACAGGATATTCGGTGCTTCTTCACGCCCTCAATAGGCATCGGAGATCATCGATAATCTAGATCGAAGTCTCCATTATTATATTAAACTCTCGCAAAACTTTACCTTCAAGGGAACAATTTTCTTCTTAATCGATTCCTCGAAATTTCGAATTCTTTTTTTTTTTTCAATCGATTTAATTTAGAGGAGACGCTCGTAAAATCGAGGATTTTTTTCGTTTATCAAAGATGGCGCCACGCGTGACACGCGTAATTTTCGTCGTAAGGGAAGAAGAGATATTTATAAATCGAAAGGAGACGCTGATTTTATTTCTTCTCCCCGAAAGATGAGAATCAATCGTGCAAAGATCCCTTCCACGATTCTTGAAATCCTTCTAGAAAAATGAAAAACAGGTGGAAGAAATCGTTATACGTATGTTCAACGCCCGCCACACGGTCGGCCATCTTGAATAAGGGGGCGAAACAATGTCAATTCTCCGAACCGATTTTACGATCGTTCGATTCGCAAGAAAGGAATTTTGTTCAATGCGAAGCATCGTTTTTTTTTAAATATATCCATTCTCGAATCTTTCTTTCTTCAATTGAGATCAATCTTCGGCAACTATAGAAGAAATCGGTTCTGCGACGAAGAAACGGATATGAAGGAAGAAAGAAGGCGATTTTTTTTTACGATATTAGAAATTGCAGAAATTTCCAAGAGAATAATAATAGAATCGAGAGAAATCTTGATGAAATTCGTGAATAAGAGAAGGAAGGAAAGAAAAAAAAAAAGGAAATGACGAGCAAGAGATAAGAAAGAACGGAAGAAACCGGCGTTGATACGATGATAATGACGTTGATCTCGCGACGATGAGGATCGATAAAGGACCGTGAGAACGACGATGCTGACGATAATAATATTATTAATAATAATGCGATATGATATAATATAATAATTATAATAATAATATTAATAATTAATAATAATAGTTCTTATAGTCTATTATCAATTACGATTATTTAACGATTATCCGTAAAATCAATATTCTTTCTCTCTTTTTCACTCACTCATTCATTCACTCATTTACTGTCTCTCTCTTTCCATATATATGTATATATATATATATATAACGATCTTTAATTTCTTTCTAAAATTGAGGCGCGGAGGGGGGTGGAAGGAATATTATAGGTGTAGGTCTATCCTTTGATCGGGATAACAGGTATAATACTATCAATTAATTAATATCATCTCATAGTAATAATAATAGTAATAGTAATAATAATAATAATAATAATAATAAAAATAATAATTGTAATAATGATAGGGTATAATGGTGTTAGTGTACATATATACTACATATACAGTAATATATATGTGTATATCCCTTATGATTTCATGATGCTATGTACAATTCGCAGTCTCGAAATATTTTTTTTCTTTTCTTTTCTTTTCCTTTCTTTCTTTCTTTCTTTTTTTTTTTTTTTTTTTCTACGAAGATTGATAGATCGAATGGATGACGATGCAACAGAATGAGTATGCCTATGCGATATACGTACATGTATAATATGTACATGCGTGCATGGATGTACTGCTCTAAAGTACGAGTGATAATCAATGTGCGAACGATTGACATTACAGCGCGTGTTCGTGTGCTCTTTATTCGTATGTGTGTGTATATATAGCGTATATACATATACAAACATATGTATATACTTATATATACGGATATAATATGCGTATATGTATATATATATATAAAGTTCTATAGTATAACTTCTTTTTTATTTCACGATTGATTTTTTTCTTTTTTTCTCTTCTTCTTTAGCACACATTCATACTCGATTATTATTTGTAATTTTTCATTCGGTTTATTTCTCTCTATTTTTTTTCTTTTTTTTTTTTTTTTCTTTGCTTTTATAATAATAATTTGGGGATCCACGGCGGCATTAATTAGTGGAACACTTTTGGCATTTTTTATTTTTTTTTATTTTTTGTTAGTCCCACTGAGGTGCTCCTCCTCTCTTTCTCATACACACACACACACATATACATACACTCTTTTCACTCATAAATAGTTCAATTTCTTCTCTTTCTCTCTCCTCTCCTCCTCCAATGGCATGCTCCTGTATATTTGTACGTGCATTTTATCCCTCTCCTTTCCTGTTGCTGCTGTCACTGGCATATTGTACGCGCGAATGATGCTCGATGTTCGTCGATTCATAGATGCATCTTCTCTCTAGTTTTTCTCTCTATTTTTTTTTTTTTTTTTAATTTCTCCCTCCTTTCTTTTCCTTCCTTCCCTTTGTTTGTCGAGATCCTCGTGTCGTACACGAGCAAATAGAAGTGCTTCTAAAAGTTAAAAAAACGTCGATCAGAGGTAGGTGCATCGAAGCAGGGGGTTGAAACAACGATTCCGTTCGTCTAAACGCTCGACTCGAAGGATAATATATTATATGAGGACACGTTATTTATTATAACACGTGCCTTCTTCTTAATTCACACTTAAAGCACTACGTTACAACACTGTCTCTAATTACATCCTCCACGTCCACGTGTGCCTCTCCCTCTTTAATCCAAATAAACCTTCTTTTCTTTTTTTCTTTTTTTTTTTTCTGGAAACACGCGTTTAAAAAGTTTAGAAAGTTTCCAAATTTAAAATTTGAAAGAAATTGGAATATCGAATCCGTGTGACAAACCATTCCCTACAAATAAACGTCTCGCTCCAGACGACCCTGAAACGCTTTCAATCCTTCCTTCTCGCCGTTTCACCCTCCACTCGTCAGTCTCTTCATCTTCTTTATTTTCTTTTTTTCGAGTTCTCCCTTCTATCCTTTCCTTCCTTACTCTCCGAATCTACACCTTCCCTCCGGCTCGCTCCCCTCTCTCGTGTATATGTACGCCTCGAATACATAAATACATGTATACGCGTGTAAAACGTGCCTGTGCGTGTGAAGTATACACGCATTATTCGCATCCCTTGAACTCGACTTGGCACAAACAACAGAGTCTTTGTAAAAAAAAAGGCACTATTTTTGTAAAGCGAAACATTCACGCGTTATATCACGTCTCGTCGCCCTCAACATCTCTCCATCCTCGTCCCCTCCTCCCCACCCCTCCCTCCACCCCCTGTTTTTTCTTCCGTGAGACGCGTGGAAAAGGGGAGACGCCGCCTCTCTGTTGCGAAATCAGCTCGAGGATACGTTGGGATATATTATCCTCCTTTCGTTTTAATATTTTTCTTCCCTATTATTCCCTTGGTATTTTTCTTTTTCTTTTTTTTTTCCTTTTTTTTTTTTATAGGTATATCTTGTGCGTGCTTTCGTCGATTTGTGAGGAATTATTGGAATATAGAAGAATACAATGAGAATTAGTATAGATCTGAGTTGAAGATGAAATTTTCTTCATCTTCAATTGGCGTTGATTAATTTTTGGTATCGAAATGAACGATAATAACGATCTCTCGAAAGTATTCTTCTTCGTATCCTCGACGAATGGATGAAAAGTTAATTTCGCGCATACTATCGCGATCTATAAAATCCTCCCCTTTTAGAAATTCCTCTACCTTCGCGTCCATTCCGTCATTATCGTCATTCACTCGTTGATCTCGAAGATGAAGCCAGGGCTAGGAGAAACGTGAAAAATATCGTCGGGAGAGAGTTTGGCTGTGTTAATTCTATTACGAACCCCTCGAGGGGGTTAATTATTCCACCCTTTCTCGATTAAAATATCCTCTCCGGTATTTCCAATTTTCTTTTCTCTCTTTTTTTTTTTTTTTCAAATTTCCACCCTTTAAAAGTCGAGAAAGTCAGTCATCTCATAAATATAGATTCGTGTAGATTTTCTTCGACTCTGTTGCGTCGTTCGACAAGAAGGACGTGAACGAACGAGATGAATTTTAAAGTGATGATTTCGTAATGTAAGTTATTTTCGAAATCCTGATGGATGGAATATTTTAACGAAAGGGGGGGGCAAGTGTCATCGGGACATATTCAAGATAATTACACGATTAGTGCGAGATTCTAAATATGGAAAAAACCTCCCTCCCCGCGTCCCTCGTAGGCGGATGTTGGTGGTTGGTTCACACATTCAACACGTAGTATAAAAAACAGTTTTTCTCTCAGTCTTATTGTAGTTCTTTTTTTTTTTTTCTTTTTTTTTTCCTTTCTTTCTTTAGTGCAAAAAGCATTAGCGCGTGTATAATTCCTCGAGGATCGCGAATGAATCGAACTAGACGTGTAGATCGTCTAACGAGTTGTTACGAGAATACGAGAAATTTTGTTTCGTTCGAACTCGAAGATCGGTTTGTCGTTTCCTACTTGTTCCAATGATGTATAGATATTATAAAAAGTGTTGTCCGCCCTCTTCTTCCCTCTTCGAATTCAAAATGGATTATAAATATTACAAGGAATGTGAGTGTAAGTATCAAGAATTTCGTTCTCGATGATTCTGAAAGACTAATTTGTATATCTCTTTCGACACGACAGTTTTTTTTTATTATTCGCAGTCTAGGAAAATCGTGGAAAAAACGACGATTCGCGGGAGAATTATTTTCGGTTTTAATTATTTACAAAAAGACACCACCCTTTCGACGATTTCTTTTAAAAAGATTCTCGTCGTTCTTGTGAATAGCGAGGATTGATTTCACTTCGTTCGTTATCAAACAACAAAATCGAACAAACAATTCATCGCCACGGACAATTGACGATCTTGAATCAACTAATTGATATTTTCGTTTGATATCTAATCCGTGGTTTAAATTAATTAGAATCAATATTAATCGATGTTAAATACCAAAGATCCAGGCTTAAGACTTTTTTTAAGTAACAAGTAAAATCTTCCCGATATTCTTTAACGAAGAAAATCACGAGAACGGTGTCTTTTTCCAAACGTATATTTCCACGTCGATCGTCGAAGCGTTTAACAACTATTTTGCTTTTCCATCGCAAAAAGGGGTTACTTTGTAAACGTATACAAATTTCGGGACGCTGTATATCTATGTATGTGTGTGTGTGTTTATATATATATATATATAATACGAGTATCAAAATTTCGAAAACACCTCCCTCTCGTCTATATCCCCTCCCCTATCTTATTCACGCCGGAATCGAAGGCGAAAGAAAGAAAAAACAGGAACGGTAGAAAGTTTACCGTACACTCTCCATCTTATTCCTCTTTCTTCGCCCACATTCGAGGCCGCGATCTCTCCACGTCCTAGAATAACCCGTCCGCGAAAGAGTCGTTTTACTACTGACCGAAGTAGAGAAAGCAGTGTCGGTACGGACGATCGAGTAAACGGTCAAATGGAACGGAATAGAAAAGAACGTTTGTTCCATTGGGCGAGAAAGGAAATCATCTTCTCTCCGGGGAAAAGGTTTTTCTTTTCTCTTCAAACAGGCGGAAGAGAAAACGGCGTGTTCCGTTTTATTCGCTCGCTCGCTCGGTAACAATGGCGAGTAAAAAGTCGGGGACGATTCACAAGGATGCGAGGGAAAAAGTGTTTTTCTTGCGACAAACGTTGTTTGAATTTTCCCTCCAAGATTTTTTTTTTTCTTTGCCTTAGTTTCCTTCTTTCCAACGTTTCTCATTCGATTGCTCGAGTGACGAGTGGCGATTTATATATGTATATATCTTCTTGAAGAATAAAGACGCGTGCGAATGAACGTAGAAGTCGTTGTAACGGAGAATTATTGTTACATAATTTATTGCATCATTTTGATATTCATATTCGATTTAATGTAGATATATCTAGAAAGACGTTTTATTACAAAAAATTACATTAGATTCTCTGAATCGAGAGAAATACAATTTTCCAACAATTTGTATCTTGATTCTACAAGATTGTATTGGAGTGTATCATTGCTCGCTTACGTGCACGATGATATCGAGATATATTTTTTTTTTTCTTTCATCTATCTCAAATAATTGAAAAAATAAATCTCGGAAAGAGATTCTTTTTCCCTCGAGAAGGTCTCTTTCCCTTTAGAAAAGGTTAACTAACCGGATACAAAGTGATGGAAGAAATTTGAAGATAAATTCTCGGTCGGTAAAATCGTAGAAACGAACAATGATGAAAAGCGTTGGGAAAGAAGAAAACTGTGGGTGCGATCGCGCAAAAAAAAAAAAGAAAAAACAGCGAATCGTTTCTGGTGAACGACTTTCGAACGTTGAACGGATCCTTCCACTCTTTTCCTAACCGGTGTGCGCGCTCTTCCTTTCTCTCTTTTTCCTCGCACTCTCTCCACAGCTTTCTCGACACTTTTACGTTACTTCATTCTCTCCCCCTCTTTCACTCTCATTCTCCCCCTCATCCTCCTCCTCCATTCACTCTCCCCCCGTAATCTCTCCGATCTAAAAAGAAAAGAAAAAAAAAAAAAAAAGAAAAATCGGTTTAAATAGAAAAAAGAAAGCGTTAAGATTGGATAAAATCGATTAGAGACATTGACACAGCCAAATCTTTGTTTCTAAAAAAACGTCTCTTTGCTTTACCTTCCCGTCTTTTCCCCCCTCCCTCCCCCATTTATCCCTCCTTTTAAACCCTTCAGATCCCCTCCTTTTAAACCCTACTTTTTTTTTCGTCAAGGAAGCAACCTTCGTTCACCACTCACCCACCCACCCACCCACCCTTTGTCGGTCGAACACCGAAACCAACTTGAACACTTGGTGGATATATTGCGTTTGTGCGTGCGCCGGACGAATCCCATCGCGCGATCCCGAGAGATCGTTCGATCTTCGCCACTTCTCCCTTGCTTTCGATACTCTCTTTCGATTCATTTGTTCCACAAATTTGTTCTATTCTAATTTCTCACGATTGGAGTTTCACAGTTTCTTCACGATGTGGCGGGATCGAGCGAGGATATGCAAGATCGTTGGTCGCGCGATGGCATCCCAAAATTCGTTTTAATTCGGATGGGAAAGGTAAAATGATACGCGTTCGCCGAGTCGTCCGGTTCGTCGCACATAATCGAAACGTAACTCGTTTGGCCGACTAAGAAAGACACACAAGCGTTTCCTCTCGATCGATCCTCACCGATCCACGTGTCAGCCATCCTAACTATATTTTTTCAATTGTCCTATTATTTAACGAACACTGGCTCTCCACCGATTTCTATAGGTATTCTCTACTGTGTGTGTGTGTATATGTGTGTGTGTATATAAATTTGAGTGTTTGCTCGTGGGGAGGAAAAGAGATTTTCAATCTCGACTCATCTCGTTTTTTCCTTTGAACTACAGAGTTGCGATTGCAACTCTCTCTCTCTCTCTCTCTTCCTTTTCTTTTTTTTTCGAACATGATGTCGATTTTGTTGGATCGTTTTGTAAAAAAAAAAAAAAATCTCTGAATGGAAATCATACGTGGTTTTTATTTTTTATCGTATCGTTTTCTTTCTTTTTTTTTTCTCCCCATCCTGTCGGTGCATGAATAAGATTAAAGGAAAAAGAAAAAAAAAAAAAAGAGAAAAGAAAAACGTCGTGTGCCTCCTCGTTCAGTCCGTGGTTTGTATGTACATACGATAATAATAATTAGAATAATAATAAAAATAATAATTACGATAGTTATAATAATAAAAATAATATTAATAATAGTAATAATGATAATAATAATTATTATAGTTTATATATATATATATATATAATATAATTTTCGTATGTATGTATATATATATATATATATATATATATAGAATTTCTATGTACACAAAGTAGCCAATGAATTTGTTACACCGCTCGATTAAATGTCTCAATTGGATCCCCATAANTTTTTTTTTTTTTTTTTTTTTTTTAAAAAGAAAAACATCACATAGATCTACGCCAGATACCAACAATATTCTTAATATCGATTTAAAGAGTCCCGGATCTTTCATAAACCACTTTAAGAACTTTCTCCGTATATAACCGTACGTTTATTTTTTCCGAGCATTTTTTTTTCTTCTTCTTTTTCTTTATTTCGAACTATTTTTATTCGTTAATATTCGTTAATATATATATACACGGCACGCGTGTAACGCAAACAATTAACCGCTATAAAACTTCTGATTTCTCTTACCCTCCTTAAAATTCATCACAAATTCATCCAAATTCTTTAAAATCTTTCCCAAAAAAAAAATTTTTTTTCTTTTTTCCCCCCATTCTCGCTATGCACACGTGTGCACTCCTCTCTCTTTTCGTCACACTTCTTCCCCCTCTTCGTTTTCTTTATCGCTTTCCTCTTTCTACAAATCGATCGAAAATTGGCAGCCTATGTTTATATATGTATGTATGTATATGTATATATGCGTATATGAACGGTCGTCTCTGTCTTTCTCTCTCTCTCTCTCTCTCTCTCTCTCTCTCTCTCTCTCTCTCTCTCTCTCACATACACGCATACACACTCTCTATCTCTCTCTATCTCTATCGCTCGCTCGATATAATCCCTCAACGCTGTTTTTACAGCGTCCAATAATAAAAAGTACTAAGTGGTAGAAGATGTAATTATCATAATCCATAGAATTAGCAGCAGCTCGTCCACCTTATCATCTAGGGGCGAGATATTATCGTCTTGGTAGCAAGGTAGAATCATGTTTCAGCGGTAATAAAAAGTAGAAAGTAAAACGTGGATAGTCGCTAAGAACGATTAAAAAAAAGTTTTCTTCTTATTTTCCTATTATTCTTCTCCCCTCCCTCCCCCCTTTTTCCCCCCCTTTCATTCCTCTTCACGCCTTCGAAGCGTTTGCACACTGAAGGCTGAAGTGAATTCGACACAGTATATAGAGATTTTCATTTCTCTCCACTCTCCTTCTCACTTTTTTCTTTATTTTATCTTTATCTTCTCATCTTCTCGTCTTCTTCGGTTCGAGAGTAGTATCGTACGTGGTAAGAAAAGATTCGTCGTCGTAAAAAATGCGTCTCGATCTGTGTTCGCGATCTCTTTCGGTCGATTTTTTTTTTCGATTCTTCCAAAAAACGAGAAAATTAAAAAAAAAAAAAAAAAGAGAAAAAGAACGAAGAAACAATTTCTCTCTCTCTCTCTCTCTCTCGTCATTTCCACACACGCTCGATCATCCCATTCACTCGAGAGTATCATCATGTACACGTGCACACTTTAAAAAACACAAAATACACGCGTATCTTTGCTCTATCTGTATTATATACCCTTGTTTCCGCGAGAAAAATTAAAAAGAAAAGAGTCTCCCTCCTCATTCACTCACTCGTCCATGCATTCTCCCATGCCATCTATGTTCATCTTACTCCACGCGACAGAGTGATATATATATATATATATATCTCTATCTATTTATCTATCTATCTATATATATATATATAAAATCTCTACGTGTACAATCTTATGTATATAGTCTTCGCCAAATCTCTTGGTGACGCGAGTTCTCCTCTCTCTCTCTCTCTCTCTTTCGTGGCCAGCCGCTAGCGGAAACGAGCGCAAAAAACTGCCCAAAATTCCTCGCTCCTTGTCAACCCTTTCGGCTCGTTTATAACCCCTCGTTTCGCTTAGGTCGCTGATTTCTTTTCTTTTCTTTTCTCTTCTTTTCTTTTCTTTCCCTGTCTGTCTGAGGTATATATATTCTATATCTTTCTGCGTGTATGATGCGGTGTACAATTATATAATAAAAAATAGTAGTAGTCCTAGCTCGATAATTAAGATATCAAAGAGTGGAGTATATTAGTCAGGTGGTCGTGAAAAGACGAATCCAAGAATTCATCCTCGAAATTCGCGTGTTTATCCCCCCCCCCTTCCCCTCCCCCTCTTCACTCGTGCATGCGGATATATAAATAGAATAGCGACTCCGTTTTCGTTATTCGAACGATCATCCTTGAACACCCTCATTCTCGAATCGTGAATGATCAAAAAAAAGAAAGGAAAAAAAGGTGCTTCGAGTAACGTTTATTAGGATTATCTTTTCATTACCACCCCCGAATTCCGCGTGTCAATCCTGGAAAAATAAATATCTCGGTCTCGAGTTTTCTCTCTCTCTCTCTCCCTCTCTCTCTCTCTGTCTCTCTATATATATATATATCTCGATCGATGCACACGAAACGAAGGGTGAAACGGAAGCTCGACGACGAAATCACGACGTTGACGAGGTTCCCGTTAGCGCGGCGAGGCCGTGACGACGTCCGTCGATCGCGGCCGATCCACCAGTATCGTACGGTGGATCGTGGCGGCAGTGGAAAGGCGGTTCTCATCGCGCGCCGTTTCACTTGGGCACGCGATAGTAGCGCAACACCAGGTAGCCCAGGGTGCGGAATATGACGAGGAACGCCAGGAGGACGGCCGTGTTAGCCCACAGTGGAAGACCGGAACCCCTTGCGCCGCCCTGGCTCTCGAGGATCGCCGAAACAGGTATCGTCGTGGCGTTCCTGCATTCCTGGAACTTGCTTGGCTGCGAGCATCTGCGGGAATTATCACAAGGTGGACGTTTCCGTGTCGATAAGTTAGGAAATCGAAAATTTCTAAAAAATTCGCGACGCGAATTTCTTGAACCGTACGCAGTTACCGTATAGTAGGGTTGAAAGTTAGGGTTAGGATCGAATTGGGGAGGGAAAGTTTTTATCAAAAATTCACAACGTGGTGTAGATTATTAAGTGTATTAAGCTTACGTGATCGGTTCGCCAACGCCGAATTCCAGGATTTGCATGTTCTGATAGGCGTAGTGCACCATACTCGCGTATCTTGCCCATGCCAACCACGGTGGGACAGCCGTCGCCAAATAACCGCCGAGCAATTGCGTGGCGAGGGTGTAAAGCGCGGACGCGGTTATGCTAACCTGCAGATCCAAACAGCATGCCCCAACGAAGAATCCCACGCTCTGCAATAAAAACAGACCGTTTCCGATTTTGTGACGATGATAATCAATTACAACTGGAATCGAATTGCATTCGAGACAATTAATCGATATTATTTTGCCAATCGAAGAAAATGAATATTGGATGGTAGAACTTTGAATTTCGTTTCGCCATTGCATAAATTGTATAAATCGACGAGGATAGTTCTTCGATTAAATATTCGATGATATATCATTGGATAATAATATAGCGAAAGGTAGACGGAGGGAAGGTTGTGTTCTCTCGATAACGCGTCATTTAAATTTGGTCGCGGTTGAACTTTAATCGGAAATCGACTCGATTTCGCGGCATTAAACACGGTCACGCGTTGTGAAACGCGCGAGTTACTCATTTCCGTCAATAGGTAGGTGGTTTTGAAAGTAAATCGTGGCCGCCTTTCATGTCACAACGCGACACGATTATAATACCGTGGCCCGTGGGTGGACAGTGTCGAGGGTTGGGTCGATCGTCGGAAACCGCGAAATTCCTGTTCCGTTTCCCTAAATCGCGACACTCTTATTTCTAATTTTTAATTTGAGAAATTGAATTCATATTTGTCTTAAGAGGAATTTATTCAATTAAATATCAATTATTTATATAATAAAGATCGATTAAATATAAATTGGCACGGTAACAGCTTCGTTTGTTTAACTGTAATTCTTTTATTATTAAATCAATCGAGAACTCGAACGCACAAGAGGCGAGGCATATTACTTCATTGATTAATTTTCGAAATAAAAAAGAAGGGAGAGGGATCACCGTGCGCGTTTTCAATCAGCGGAACCAGTTTATACCTTACAACCAAAAAAAAAAAAAAAAAGAAAAAAGAAAAGAAAAGAAATCTCGCGGATGGATGTCCTTGGAACCGAACCATTCTTTCGTTCGATCTTACCGACCGATCGAAAGGTAACTAGGGATGAGGAGGAGGGGTGTACCTGTGCGACGATGGTGTTGAGTAAGAGAAACGCCAGCAGGGTGACAAAAACTGCCGGACTGTGGAAGCCCAACATCGGGTAACTGATGATATGGTAGACAGCGGGCAACGTGATCGTAAGCGGCAACTCGCCGACCATTTTCGCCAAGTAATAGGCCGAGAGCCGATACGATCCTGAAAGCCGCTCCTTGTTGATCACCTCGCGTTCCGGAGGAACTGGAACAAAAATTTCGTTTTCGTTTCTTTTAATTCGTCGATTTCGAAAGTGATTCACTTTCAAGTTTTTGATATTTTTGTCATCGAATCAATTTGTATTGTACGTGGTAAAATCAATTGTATTGTACGTTGTTGTGTAAATGGCTTGATCGATTTGTCGGGCGAAAGTTGGAACGACGAGGAGATGTTTCGAAGCGTGGAAGAGGTTTCGATTTTTATATCGATTGTTGGTGAAACGATTCTTCGAATAAGCAGAGATCAAAGGGGGTATTTTCTTCTCTGTCGTCTCTCTCTCGAGGCTATGAAAGGATACATTCATGATACACACGAATATGAGTATTAGACCTTGATACACGAATGTATCGACGTTCGCAGTTTAATTGCCGGTTGAAGAGGCTAAACGAAGTATCGTAAGACAAGGAATTAAAGTATTATAAATATCGAGGTAATTATCATCGTTGAAAATCGAAACCCTCGAATAAGATATAAATAAAACTTCTTTGCAACATTTTTGTAACTCGTAAAATAATTGGAAAAAAAAAAGGAAAGAAATTATAAGAAATATAATGAAAAGTTTTATAGACGCGTATAATATATAGAAGAGATTCAACCTTCCAGTTGCAATTGATACTTGGAGGGGGGGAGAGAATAAAAAATAAAAAAAAGTCGGGATGAACGACTGAGAGATAGAAGGGAGAGAGGAGGACGCTAAAATCAGTTTTTACAGCTCTCTCGTCTCATTCTCAAGTTCGTTTTTAGTGTCTAGCCGCAGCCATTTCACTTTCTACCGGGGGATAAGGGACAATGACTGTAAAACGACGAACGTATGGCGAGGCTAGCCCCGCGACCGAGTCTATGGTCAAGTTATGCGCCTCCTAAAATAGTCTAGTGCCTATTAACTTTTCAATTTTATCGCTTAACCTTATCCTTTGTCCGTTTGTCACCTGAATTCTTCGCTCGTTCCTTTTCCTCGCGATCGTCCCTCCCCTCCGTTTTAATTAGGTGAAACAACTTTTACGACGTAATGTAATCTCGTAACATCGCTTTTATTACTCGTGGATCGATTGGATCGACTCGATAATATTGGAAACTGAACGATGGATATACGGATATTGGGTGATCTATGGATGATTTTTATGGAAAATTAAATTTTTTTTTTTTAATAATTTGAAACTAGTTAACACAATTTATTCGATGAAAAATTGGATAAATTTTCTCTTCGTCCCTAGGTGATTCTAAGAGGGAGTTTCGAGGTTGTACGTTTCATTTTTGCCGGCGAATTTCTAACTCGTTCTATACAGTCTGATTCCCCGTCTGAGATTCGTCACGGTCGTTTCGAGCTTGGAGCAACAGTCGACAAAAGGGCCTCAATTGCCGTGCCGGATTGTAAGTGGGTCACGGCACGACCTACATACTAACGTCTTGATTGACCGTTCCTCTGGTCCTTTGCAAATCTTTGCAATAAAAAAAAACGCGCGTTCGGCTGAATGGCCGATTCAGAGCGTCACGTCGTCGTCCCTCAATTAACCAATCTACCTCATATCTGAGACTCTACGTGTCTCTTGCGCAACCACGTGCACGGTGGCGTGCCCACCACTACCTGGCAAACTTTGGACCTCCTTTTCCCGTTCACCAGTTTTCAACGCTTTCTTGTAAAAAAAAGAAGAGAAATTTGAGATTTTAACGAGAGAAGTTTAAAAAACAAAAATTCTCAAAAATGATAAGAAATCCAGTATTTTAATTAAGATTATAATTGTGAGTACGAATGTACTCGAAGAATAAGAATAAAGATAGAAATAATTAAAATTATCACGTATATATCATTTGAATAAAATTTGAATAAAATTTTTGCTCGAATTTTAAAATTAAATTAAATATGGGACAAATAATAAAAGGAGGAGGAGGGGGAAGAAAAGATACTTACAACTGGAGAGTGCACCAAAGTGTGCGAACAGCATCCAGTACGTGGTGCTGAAGAACATCCATCCTTGGATGTCGTGAAGTGCCGCTTCGGTTCTGGGAAGTCTTAGCCACAACAGTCCAGCAAGCAGGCCGAGAGCTATCGTTTGAAGCCAGTTGAGACGAGACAGCATCCGAGGTCGTGCCTCTTGAAAGTTTCTTTCTGATAATACCTAAAATCAACCAAGGATAAATTCGTTTTAATCATTTGATATTACTTTTCCGAAAATCAGAAATTTCTTCCATCATTTCGAAGGTACATTCCTTATTCGTATCAAAGTAGCAAGGATTTCAATCGTATATCCAAGGCTATTAATAAATAAAATTTTCCTTGAGGAGTGTGAATCTTTAATAAATTCCAAAAAAAAAAAAAAAAAAAAGAAAGAAAAATTAACAATAATAAAAAGAGATCGCTCAATGGAAGTAAATGCAACAAGTAAATTTTCATTGGTTACATTGGAAATATCAAAGTTCACAATCTTAATCCCTGGTTGGCAGTCAAGGATCAAACAATTTTATAATTTTAAAAAGTCATCGGCGATTATTATTATATCTGCGAGAAGAAAAATTCCCTCCAACTTAAAATTATCACATTTTATCCTGTATCTTATCTCTGTATCCTCTTGAAGAAAAGAGAGAAAAAAAGAAACGAAAAATTATTATTAAAAAAAATTCAAGTACCAACATATAACGTATAACATTCAGCGTGGCCAAATTCGAGAAAAAAAAAAATTTCTTTCTTCAAAATGTCAAGGGAACAACGAGATCGTTCTAGATATCGCGGCGCGGTTGATGAGGTATTATCTTAAAAATTGAAGGAGGAGTTGTAAGGTTGAAAGAGAGATACACGGCTTGATTATTAATCGGCGTGCTCGCTATAACGCTGCCCCCGTGCTCGACAATGTCACAATGCAAGGTTGCTCGGTACACGTCTTTGGTGCAGTTCAATTATATCAAGCGGCCGTGAGGAAATAGAACGCAAAGTTTCACAATGCTGGTTTCGAAGGCCTCTTTGAACTGCAACTATATTACGCTGCTTAACCATGCGATCGACCACGGTTCGATATCGTTAATCGCTCAATTAAGCGATCCATAGATCCGACTGGCGTGCAGATTCACCAAGAAATAATCTTGGCTTCTCGTTCAACGATGACTAAAAATTGAAATATCATAAATTGCGGATTATTTTCATTATCTCGTATAAAATCGAAATCAAAAGCCTTTTAATCTCGACGCGAGTCGAAGGAGAAGAAATAAAAAAAAAAAAAAAAAGTTATTCGAAATTCCAATTACATCCTTCCCACAATTTTTTTGGGGATTTTCAAAAGAAAAATGACTTTCACCGTCGGAAAAAAATTCCTCGAATAGTTGAATCTGGTAAAAGTGATGCAAGTGGCGAGATGCGTTAGCACAAAGCGCGCCACAATCAACAGGCATACCGGTCGTTGTAATTATCCGGATATGGCGAATCGCGTAAACGCGGCCTAGTTCTCTTTTCTGCGTGCCGCGATCCTCTTTAAACCGAGAGCTCTCTTTCTTTCATCTCTTCCCTCCACGAAATCGCGCCCCTTTCTTTTCTTTTCTTAGCTTAGGGATAAATTGGTCGAGGATAAGATCGAAGATCTCTCGTTGATACTCGCGACTCCTCGTGATATTTGGTCTCAATTGGAAGGAATTTCTCGATTGTGAAAATCATGAAGTAGAATTCGATCGAAGTTGGACAATTTTCGAGAGGGATGAGAGATTTATTCAATATGGTCGATCGATTTTTCTTTTTATTGGAGGAAGAATGTAATTCGAAGTTGCTTTTTTTTCTTTGGATTTCTTGATTCTCGATTTTAAGGAAGAGCGAGATTTGGTATTTCATTGGAATTTTTCTGTTGGAAAATTTATTTGTGTCAAAATTTAATTTCGCGAAAAATAATTTATTGAGTTGATGAATCCTCTTCTTTTTGAAGTCAATTCCATTTTCATTATCATTTTGATAGAAGTGAGTGCTCTTTCGAGTATGTATTGGGAAATTGTTCCTAGAAATCGATTTCAAAACGAATTTATTGGTATCCTGATATAATTCTGATATTAATCGAAATCGATCGATAAAGATTTATCGAGTTTCGTTTAATTAATAAATTCCTTCGATATATCTTCCTCTCACGAGAATCTACAATTTGCTGATTTCATAAATTAATGTATGCAAGATGTTTTAAATTGAATTTGATAAATTGTCCGATCCGAATGATTTAAGAAGTTGCTTCCCATTTTGTTCCATTCCGCGAAATAAAATGAAATCGCAACTTGTTGCTGTCTTATCCAATTCTCTTATCTGCTCGAAACTTGTACAGCGGTGCTCGTGCTGTTTGCTTATTTCACTTTTCAAAAGGAATACCCTCGAAGCTTTGTTTCTTATCTGAAACCAGTTTCAGAAACTTGTACTCATGATTTATGATAAACAATGGCGAAGAGAGATCCTTTTCGAATCGACCATTTTTAATTACACTTCGTAATACCTTATCCAGGCTTACCAACGTGTCTCAAAAAATCGGAGAAATTACACCTGGGGAAAAGATAATACAATAACCAATAATCGAGAATTATTCGAATTATTCTTTCGAGAGAGGAAGATTTCATTTCATCCCAGAAAAATGGAACAAAGAAAGAGCGAAAGAAGGAGGGGATACCAAGCAGAATGCTATCTGGAACAACGTTACACCTAAGCTAAAGATGAAAGACTGGCTACGAATTTTAAAATTGAATCTCGAATCCCGATTGTCATTCCCTGTTATATATACATCTCTCTTTCTTTGCATACCGTTCATCTGAATTTTCATATTGCCGTTTGCATGCTCTATTAAGCGCGCAATGCGATCGAACTTTTTGATCTCTCCTTCGATCCATCTCTCTTGTGCAGGCCAATTCGAAACCGAGGCGTTGTTTCCCGAGGAGATCGACGCGGTTGCCCTACATAATTTCCAACCGCTGTTCACTTGGTGGAATGTGGCCGTGTGACGACGGCCATTTTTCGCTTCAACGTGAAAATTTCTCTTATTCTTATTCCTCTCGTTGCTGGATTGTGTCCCATCCAATGGAAATTTATCTCCTTCGTTCTCTCTCTCATATTTCGCTTCGATTACCTTTTTTTTTTTTTATGGAGATACATTAATACTCACTTCAACAACCGATTTACTTTTATTTAAGATCCATATATATATATATATATATATATATATCCCTTATTCGCGTTTGATCTTTCCCTAAACTAAGTTGTTTGTTAGCTCGAATGCAGTAGAGAGACGAGTGGAAAGGGAAAATATTCAAAATGGCGCGGGAAGGGAAGTGAAATCGGAAAGTTAACGAGAAGCGGAGCATCGTGCGGGACGATCTCGTGACGATTCTGTTTTCAATTGCTAAAACTGACGTCACTACTTCTCGGCGAGTAACGGAACCGAGTCCGGTTCATCCCGTTTCCCTAACGATAAATTCGCTTCTTCTTATGCGCATTCGATCTTCGCGTATTTCCTTCGAATTCGTCGCGAAATTTCATTCGTCCACTCGGGAAGAATAATATTTTGAACAGGAATAACATTCGATTCGATTGAATTTTTTTTTTTTCCAAAGGAGAGTGAATTATTATTAATTTTCTAATCTCTTGTTCGAGGGGATTAATTAATCTGATTTCTTTGTTCTTTGGAATACTCACTTTGAATTGCGACCAGAAACTGGTGGGCCACTGCCAGGTATAGTCATCGTCCGCAGAACTGGCGCTGCTGCTGGCATGGCTTTGCGTGTCTAACCACAGCGTGCGACCTTCGTCTTCTTTCACTGTAAATCATGGACACGATGAAAGATGTGGCGGAGGGAGGGAACCTTCCCAACTTTTTCGAATTTATTATTATCTCAAAAACTCAACGCTCGAAAACTGTAAAGAGAATAAAGGATCGCGAAAGAGAGACAGAGGATTATTGCATATCCATTAAAAAAAATAATATCCCCTTTAATTAATCCTTGACAGGTTAATTGCACTATTGAAAACATTGAATTTCGAGCGGAGAATCTTTGATCGAGAAACTGATTGTCCGATTAATGGGCGAGCCACGCGTCGTCGAAAACTTGGTTGTAAAAATGGAAGAATCGAGCGATCACGATCGAGGGGAATAAGACGAGCAAAACGTGCGATCCATTTCGTGTCGGCCATGTTTTCTCCTCGACGCCCCCCTCCTCCTCCTCTCCGATCCTTCGATCGACCTTTGCACGCGAAAGGGAAGGGAAAAACGAGAAGAATCATCCCTCCCCCCTCCCCCCCCCTCAGCGAAAAATCCCCGTGTTATTGCTCGACAGTCCATTTATAAAACCGTTAATCAATCGACGCCTGGAGGAACGATTACGTTACAAATGATTCGCATTCGTTCGTGGATCGGAAATCCACGAATTCTAGAATAATCGGAAGAAAATACATTTGTGATGTAGTGTTATGCGTGCGTCTGGATTCGAATTAAAAGTCCATTTTTTATGAAAAAAAGAAAAAAGAAAATCATTTCCAATCCCAATTTGAAATTGACCGATGATTCGAAACGAGGGAAAAAAAAGGGGGAAAGAAAAATCGATCGAAAACTCGCAGACACGTTGACCCAGAAGCACCACCCAGAGAGATCCCTCCCCCTGGAGTTTTTTTAAGCTCAACTGAACCGGAACCGCAACCAACTCGATAACCCCTTGGCGCGTCTATGAACACCGGTCGTGCACTGTGCAATACCGTTGTGGCTGATGTGGTGCTCGTGATAATGGATCAGATGGTCGCAGAGCGGATGTTGGCTTGGATTGTAGTCCGGGCGAAGTTCCGGCGGGCAGTCAGGTCCCTGTCTCGCGTTCCTCGCCGCGGCAACGATGCGCTCCCGAACCTCTTCTGGCCCCTTTATTTGCTCCACTGTCAAAGGCGAGCAGGCGAAAGGAGGAAGGTGTTATTTTTGAAATGTTTTTTGAAGTAAATACGATTGGATAGATAAGTATTTTTACACGAATTTATTTATCGAGAAGATATTTTTAAATTTTCCCGCGAGCGGTTGGCGAAGAAGAAGAGTGGAAGAAAATCGATAAGGTTACTCACGTATAAAATCAGCGGGGTTGTAGTGGGGGAGCAGGGTGAGTCCGATCGTGGAGAAAAACCTGCCGATGTTTGCCGTGAGGCCGTAATACGCGACTTGGCCACGGCTCAGCAGCAGGATCTTGCTGAAACTGTGGAACATCCTCGAGCTGGGTTGATGCACTGTTATCACTATGCTCTTCCCCTCTTGTTCCGCGTACTTCTTCAGCCGTGAAATCAACGCCTGTGCCGAATGGGAGTCCAACCCGCTCGTTGGTTCCTGGTTAGTCCAATTTATATTATAATTCAGTTTGATACGTTTCATCTCGAGCAAATATCAAGATTAAATTCGAAACTTTATAATTATTCTAATTCTTCTACAAATACACGACAAGATATTGTTCGTGAACGTTTGGAGAAACTTACGTCGAGCAGCATAAGAGAAGGATTGGTAAGCAACTCGCAGGCTATGCTCGTCCTTTTCTTCTCGCCACCGGAGAGTCCTCGTTTCGTGTAATCTCCGATAACTGAAAAAAAAAAATAAAATAAATTAAACATAACACCAGCCTCGATATCTTCACTTCACAATTAATCAATGTATAATTGAACGTGATCTTCGATAATTCGCACAGAAAAATATTGGTGTTGGTGGTTTGATTCAGCATCGTGATTTTAAATCGAACGCGGGAAATCTTATTAGAAAGAATATCGTTTACAATTCTTTTTTATAAAAATTGAAATACAATAAAATTACAATTAAATGTTCAACACTTTTCCGCAAGGAGGACCGACGGGTTTCGAATCTATTCGAGAGAGAAAACTGTCGAGAGTATCCTCTTGAAAATTGTTTTCTCACGGTGGACAATGTATTGAGAATGAAAGTTGTTCTTGAAATTTTTAATGCGTTGTCCACTTTAAAAGAGAAATATGTTGTCAAGAGCAATTCTTGAAAGTTTCGTTCTTAAATAGATTAATTAATTTGTGCCCGCTTTCGTGAGTCCTTTGGGTGGTGGCGTACCCACGGACCTGAGCCAGACACGTTCGAAATAAAAAATAAATTTTGATCGGCGAAATTATTGAAAAACATTTACAAAATAATTATTTAAAATTTTTTCGATCGATTTCCCTCGAAATATCTCGCGTATAATAAATTAAAATTGCAAATTTTATATTTTCAATTCGATTGATTTATTGAGTAATTCGATGATAATTTTTTTTTTTAATAAAAAATTAGAAATTATTTTTAACAATTATACTCATCGAATTAAAGAAATCACTTTAATAAATCGATCCAATTATTCGTAGTTTTCGTATTTTCCAAAATATATATGTTAAATTAAGAAGAAGATCGAAAAAAAGAAACACAAAATTCCTTCTCATTTATAACAATATTTCCGCAACTGCCATCGATTTCATTTCCCTCGCCGAAATTAATCGAAACTCGATATAAATTCACCGGTTAATGAATGAAAATTCTCTCGTACCGCCGATTCTCTCTCCGATTGAAATGTAAAATTGCATTGTTCGATTTGTCTCGCGCTTCGTCGAACTCAAAAACGATTCGAAATTGGATTACGTACGTGACAAACCTGTGGCATTCTTGTACAAAGAAAGGAAAAAAAAAAGTAAGAAGATTTCGATCGATAAAGCTAATCAACGATGAAATACATAGGTCAAACCTTCTCTCCGTCAAAAGGAAAAAAAAAAAAGGAATAAACGAAGAAAAATGATTTTTCGCATGCATGGTTATATTCGTTGGATTGGTATCCAATAAAAGCATTATTCTCGTTATCGGAGATCGCTTTTCAGTTTCACCTTTCACTTTTTCATTGATTCAGTAATTTGGGATGGAAAATGAAAAAAAAAAAAAAAGGAAATACGATGCTCTTTTGTTCTTTCATATCGTAACTTTTTTTTGAATTCAAGTTTTATATTTCCAAATTTAATTTCAATTCTTCGTGTTCATTTTTAACGTTAGTTATTTTTTTTTTTTTTTTTTTGGAAATAGAAAATGATAAAATCTCTGTTTTCTGAAAAGTTTGTTGATGCGTTTGGAAAATTCTAAGATTTTTTTCCATTAGAAATACAGAATTTTAGTAAAAATTCATCGATTTTCAAATTTGTTATAGAATAAATGTTCCTAGATTCCATTGAAAAATGTAAAAAATTCATAAACGGACCTGATCGTTCAAACTATTCAGAAAACAATCGAATTTAATATCTAATCAATAGTTTCCGCTATTTGTATATCAAAAATTCACGAAACTATTTTCCATTCGCGAGATGGTACCAACTACCTGGTGAAATTGGGTCGAAAGTTATTCGATTTTCTCCCTAGAAGTAAATTTTTACGATTTCATTGGGGCATTCTATTTCGAATTAGTGCGGTTAAAAATATTTTCCTATCTTTAAAACTCCTATCTCAAATTTATAATACTATTTCGCATTTTCCTTCGTAATTATTAAATTTTATAAAATTAAAAAAGTAAAATATTTACAACATCACAATTAGTAGAACAATTATTTTTAACATTTTCGAATTCGACGATCCATCGAAACTGTGAACATTTCCCACAATTTCAAAAAAATCATCACTAAAAAAAAATCAAAATGGAAATCATCTTGATTAAACCTGCATATCTTAAAAGGATTTCAAAGAGTTTCCAAAGGGGACGGATATCGAAACGCCCGAAGAAACGTTCACGTTCCAAGCAACGTAACACTCGAGCACACGATAACAAACGATTCAACGAGCGTTTAACGGCGAAAGATGAATGAGTTACGATCCCGGAAACGGCGGATCGAAATCGCCGGAACAACGGCGACGTCTATGGCGCGACGACCATCGGCCCCCGTGGTTGTGGCCCGGTTGTTTCTTACCGGTGGAAGTCGTAAATTGCCACTGGCATCTCGCTCGCCGCCCATAAACAAATTACGGCGAATTTATACATGCTCGCGAGGCGAAAGATCGCCCTAGTTTCGCGATACCGAGCTATAGAAGCCGTTTTAATCTTATCGCTCGTTGCTGGAAAGTGAATATATAAGAGAAATTGGCGGGATCGTTAAACGATCTTGCAAGGGGATGTGGATAGAGTGAAATTATTTTCTACCTTCCTTATCTCTCTCCCGTTTCTCATTCACTTCGAATTATTTATATATTCGAACAAAAAATATGAACGAGTTTCAAAAAAATATATCTCTCATTAAATTATCAACAGCTCGAAGAACTTATCATCTTATATCGAATCGATGATGTAATATCATATCGTTCCAAATGGCGATCCATCGATCATAATATCATATATATATATATATATATATATATACTCACTGGTGTCTTGGCAGGTGGCGAGGTCGAGGACCTCGATGATATGATCCACGCACTGCATCTTCTGTGAGTGCGAGAACGTGTCCGGAAGCCTGAGCCTCGCCTGGTACTGAAACATACGCGAGCAGAAACATCGGATAAGATGAAAACAAACAACGAAAAAGAAGAGAAAAATTAAGGAGGGGGGAGGGGAGAAAAAGAAAGAGGAGCGGGAAAGAGGATCGAGGTTGGGTTGAATTGCGGCGAAAGCGAGAAACGGTGGTAGGGTTACGGTGGTGGTATGGCGGAATGGAAGATCGGTATCTCGGATGGAGTTTACGGAGAGCGGAGGGGAGGGGAGGGGAGGGGAGGGCCGCCTTTTAACCCAAGACACGGCCCCGTTTACGCATTAAACACGAATGTAAGCAAAACCCGGCGGCGTGGACGTGCATTTCCGTTTCGTAACATCCAGCCCACTTTGTGTCTATTATTACCATCTGACACGTACCCCCGGGGATGCATCGGCCCGCGATCGTTAATCGCGATCGTTAAATCAATTACGATAACGTTGCAACAGCCTCCCCCTCCCTCCCCCCTCCTCCTCCTCCTCCCCCTTGCGAAACCGACATTACGGTTTTTCGAGAAAGGGTTCGCTCCTTTTCTTTCTCTTTTCTCTCTCTCTCTCTCTCTCTTGCCGATCTCCGTTGATAGCGAAAAGAGAATTTAGAGAGAGAGAGAGAGAGAGAGGAATTTCGGGTTTCGCGCTCTCTTTCGATTCGTTTCAAATTTATCGAAGATTTCTTTGTTTGCTTTTATTCTCTTTTATTATCTGTTAATAAAAGAGATGATTGAATAGTAGAAGGGGAGAGGGATTTCTGTTCAAGGATTAAGTTAATCGTCCAAAAGGGGGGGGGGAGGGAGATTGTGTAAGGCAGGAAACCGCGAATCTTGTAGAGGAAGTTTCGTGTCACCGTGCCACACCTTCGTCGTTCGAAGAGCGCGACGAGGAACGACGGGGCCACCATCGTTGTTGAACGGCCGTGCACGTAGTGCCGTGGACTTTCCTCCTCGCCTCGAAACGCGTTCACGCGCGCGTGTTTGATAATTCGGGGACACGCGAGGCCAGGCCGTGTTGGAGCCGAAGGGAAACGTACGGTCGCTGTCGCCTTTGGAATTCCATCGCGGTTGAAATGGTTGATCCGCGGTCGCCGTGGAATTCACGCGGGGATATGACGTGAGAATAGGAAGTGGAAATTTGAATTTCTCTCCCTCGAAGCGTTATAGTTATTTTCTAGGGGGAATTTCTTGGTTTTATTGCTGGAATTGTGTTCCATGGATCTTTTTGGATCCTTTACTATTTTGTATCGAGGTAAAATTGTGTATAATCTAAAATTTCTATAATGCAATATCGGTACGTTGCATGGAAGATTGGAAGCTGTTGTTTTATTATTACTTTATATGTTAAAAATCATCCAAGATATCCAAAATATTTTGGTACTTTGGTTCGTTTTAAAAAATCGATTTAAAAAGAGTTCCACGAATAATATTTACACCGTGTATATATTTTGAGCAATTTGTCGCACGCATAAATCTGTCAATTAAAATGGATCGTTTCTCGCCCCTGTCGATTACGTCGACTAATATTTCTGGTCGAATGGATGGCTGGAATCAGGCGCTTCAATGGTGGGCTTTTAAAATTCTATTATGTGACTGATTAATAGTTCCACTTAATCATTCGAGGAAAGTATGCGCAACTATATAAAACGGCCGATAATGGCTCTCGACGCGGTTGGTTAAGTTAAATCAATGTAAAACAGCCAATTAAACAGCCCATTGTTTCCTAGCCGCCTATTTGAAATTCCACTCGAACGAAACCATTAAGCTGCTTAATGAAAGGAAATTCGATTCTCTCGTCTCCCGCCATTTTGCCGGATCCGCGCATGCGCCTCGCCGCCCGCCAAATTTACGCTTTTTTTTAAACGAACTTGTTCAAAGTTTCTCCAATTTTATCGAGTAATCGAAAAATTAAACCGTAGAGTAATGGATAAAAACGTTTAACGTTTATACAAAGTGAAATAAACAGGGGATACGATATAAAGTTTGAAAGAATATATATATATATATATAATCGCGTAAGAAATTTCCATTTAATTTGACAAAAAAGTACATGCATATATCAACTATACTCGAGAAAAAGTATTTATATATCTTTTTTTTTTTTTTATATAAATACCACAAATTTACAGTTTACAAATTTCTCTCGTGTAAATAATTCTATCAATACGATATTATAATTTTACGCAGGACACGCTCGTTAAATAAAAAATAAATTCTCGGAATCCTTATTAAAAAAATCTCTTTTCAACCCGTTTCAACGAAACCGGCAATTTCTCCTCGGTCATGTCGGTTCGTCACGCGCCGGCGATCGATTCGAATCGTGTGCACGGGGCTTAAGGCGAATCCCGCCGCGGTCGACACACCCTGCCTTGGCCGCCGCGGACGAACGTGCCATTTTCTCGACAGCCGGGAGTCCGTTACACAAGAGGATCCGTTATGCGGAGAGAGAAAGTGGCGGCCGACGATATTTCGCTGCGGGTATATAGCGGTCGTCTCTCTCGGCCAGCAGGAAACTGGACCGCTCCAGAACGGAGCTCTCACGACCGTGAACGTCATCTCCGCCGGCTGGTTTACACCGCGACGACGACCACGACGACGTGCTACCTATCACGACGCGGTGAAAAGGGAAAGTGAAACGATTCGTAGAACGGCTTTTCGAGGAATTTGTTCGAGTGTACAGTCGATCGAAAATATATTAGATTCGAGGGGGAAGATGGCGGAGGGAAGATGGAAATAATTTTAATTATTCGGTTATTGGGAATATTTAAGTAGGTTGGATTGGATTATTAAGTCTATTGTTTAACACAAAAATTTCTGAACAGATTTTTTGATTATTCGGGAAAAGATACGTGCAAATGTTCTTATGGAGAATTAAAGAATTAATTAAAGTTTGTTAAAGATTTTGGTATTAGTGGTGTAAAAATGAAATTTTTTTCGATCGAGATAATATATTAACGGCAAGGTAGTTCGTCGATTTACACTTTCAAACTTGAGATGAGAATAAGACAATGATAGGAGAATAAAACAAGAAAATAGAAAGGCAGAGAGGCAGAGAGACGCGTATACGAAAAGTGATAACGGGTTGGAAAGCGTGTACGTTATCACCGGTAAAACTTTCGTGTTCCATCGAAGGGAAGGAGGAAATCGAGAGGCGGCTACGAAAGGAAACCCGCTTAACGGTTAAGAAACTGGCCAGGTGAGCAAAAAAACACGTGAACGGAAACGGAGAGAACAATGCACCGCTGGCGGGAGAAATGAAAAGCTGGCCGAAGGCTGAGAAACTGAAAATTGGGACGAACTGTCGTTAAAAGAAAACTGCGCAGAAAACGAGTGGAAAAGGAGAACGACCACTATTATATTATACCGAGTGTCTCGCTGTTATGAATCTCTTAAAATCAAAGACAAATTTTTACCAATCCTCGTTAAAATTTCTTCGATGGTAATAACGGACATTCGAGACATTCTTTTATACTAAATATTTTTACTCGCTTTTTCATTTTCACAAGTGAGAAGAATCGTCACTTCTCTCAGCAAAGAGAATATCACGCCGTGTACAGAGAAGAACGGTGTAAAGGCGCGTCCATAAGTGCGCGGTGACAGGGGGCACCGTCGCGATGGAGCGAGAGAAAGGCACGAAGAAGAAATACGAGAGCCCGCGAAAAGAAAACAACGTGACACGTTGGGGAGAAAGGGGGAGAAAGAGAGGAGCGATGGCAGCTTTAGCGTATTATGCACGTAGGGAGACGGCGCCGAATGTTTTTGAAACACGTAAGACACGCGCTCCGACGGTTCACTGACCGAGTTATGACGTCACCACAACTCTCTCCCCGTCTTTCCTTCTCTCGTTTTTTTTTTTTTTTCCTCTTTCTACCACCCTCTATTTGTCACGGGGCGACTCCTGTCCCCCTTGCCGTATAATCGAGAGAGGCCAACGTCCTGTTGGATCGGTTCATGTGTCGCACATGCACTGGGGGACATGTAATGTATTTACGATCCGTGCATCGATACGATATGATGAATTTCTTTCGATCTTTCTCGCTCTTTCTAGGAGATATTTTACTTTGGGTGATTTCGTTGAAAAGTTAGTCAAAGTGTATGTAAGTATTTTTGGTAACGAATAATAGTTTGATAGGGATATCGATAGGGACTTTTCGTAATTTTTTTTTTGGAGAAATTTTATCGTGATTTTGATTCTATCTAGGGACTTTTTAGTATCGGTTAGATAGAGGGTAATTTTAAAAAAGATGAAAAAAGAATCGAGGATGCAAAAATTTGAAAAGTATTTAAATAATGGTACAAATTCCTTTTTTTCATAAATTTGCTAATATAAATTTCCCCACAATTTATTCTTTCGCTATTTCAAAACACGTGAAATACTAAAACCGAGTCTCCTCGAGTATTCCCTATTTATACCATGGAAACTAACCTCAAAAGTTAATCCGCCATATTTCTCAACACCCTCCAAAAACATCTCGCTCAAAGCTAAACATCCTTTTTAATGCCAAAACCTGACAAGGAATAAACTTTGCCAATTCGTTAATGGGTGGCTCCTTCTTGCGCGTTAAATTCGCGAGAATGGTACGCGTCGTTGTTTGGCTCCTGGCCCGCATTCCATGCGATCCCAAGCTCGAGGTCTCCTCCTAATTTTCTACCGTGAACTTTAATAAATTTCGCGCGGAACTTGGCACACACTGGGGCTCGTGGCCGATTTCCACGGAAATACGAGGAAACACCAGAATCGGCCGCTTCCTGTTCAGAAACGAGTAAAATTTTTAACGATTTTAAATTAAGAATCACGATTGAACAATTTATCGTTCGATCTATATATCAACCGTAGTAGCACCGAATTATTCGAGGTTACAAGAAAAAATTATACGTATAATTATATACGTACGAATTCGAGCATATTTTAATGAAGTTAACTTTATTCCAATCAAATTAATTTAATCTCATTAATTTTTCATTAATTTTTTTTTAATTTCCGCCTCTATTTCGCCAACCGCCCCCGTGAGCTCACAAGTCTAGCGCGTCTGACTATGCCGGTCCGCTTCTACTTGCGCGTCTGCATTGCCACGTAAATATGGAGGATTTACGAGTTTCGTCGGCGATGAGGCGTTTCATTTTTGCGCGGTCGGTGATTATTCCTTAGCTCAAATGTTCCGTTGGACTATTTTTTTTTATTCTTCTACGTACGTAACGATCGAACGTTGAACCTTTCTCGAATCTCTCTCTCCTCCTTTCTCTTTATAAAACATGTATAAAACTTTTTAACACGCTCAGGAATGTAGTAAGATTTTAACGGTTGAATAATTTATAATATTCATATTCAGGGTATACGATCGAATAAGTTAATTGTAGCATCGAATTATTTTGAGATTATACGAAGAGTATAGGCAATTATTGTTATTCAGGTATTCAGGTATTAATTGATTGATTAACTTTTCTTCTTTTCTTTTTGATTCTTTCTCGTTCGACAATTTTTTGTGAATATTAATTCATCCTCGTCAAATTTAAATTGAATCTTTTCGAGTTAATTAAATATCGATACCGTAATAATTTACAAACTATAAGAAAAAAATTAAGATTTACATTTAATCATCGGTAGAATTATTATTCGATCGTATAATGTTCATCGATACGGATCCAATTAAAGAGATTTATTTAATCGAATTTCGCTCGAGCGTGGCGAAATTTTATTGTAGAAATTCTATTAAACAAACGGTCATCGAATTTTATCGGAATCCATCGGACGGAGATTTTTTTTTTCGGGGTCCATTGTTTTATGACATGGCCGTAGCTAGAGAAATGGACCAATTTTTTTTTTTTTTTTTCACGCGCGTGTAATGGCGTTCATGGATGCAAATTCGATGGGTTGTACGACTGGGATCGGTCTCGTTTAATGGGGAACCCGTTTTCATCGGTTTTATCGTTCGATGGTAGGAATTTATCGGCCCGTATTATCATGCGGAGGAAAATATTTCGACTTTTGCCATTTGATGAGAACGGTTTTATGGAAATTATTCTCGTTTTACGAGAAAAGATTTCGTCACGGACACGACAAGTAAATAAATATCAATTTCTTTTCTTCTTTCTATTTGATTATTTTTTTTTTTTTTTTTTTTTTTTTACCCCCAAATTCTCGTAGTACTGGCCATTATTTAAATTTACGTTTCTTTAATATTTTTGATTGAAATTGAATTCGATTGAATTGTTCGAAACTTTATATTTTATGATGTATATATAATTTTCTAAAATGAAAGATAAAAAAAAGTCTTACCTCGAGTGTCTGTCGTAACGTGAGATCGGGAAAGAAAACGTCCTGCTGTTGCACGTAACAGATTCTTCTGCGCCATCTTTTTGTCAACCTTTCACGATTCAGCCAGATTTCACCCCCGTCCAAGCCCACGCGGCCTGACAGGCAGTTCAATAACGTCGTTTTGCCGCAACCTGTTCGACCAATAAATAACTCGTCGTAAGTTTTATAATTAAAAACATTTTATTCAAATTAAAAATCATATTATCATATCCCTCTTCAAAATTTATATTTTCTCATTTCAAATACAATACACACAAAAGAAACGGATTTACATAAAAATAAAAAAAAAAAATCTGAAAATCAAACATACCCTTAAAAAAATCTCGCGATCGTCGCCAATCAGGAATCCATCCTGATTAAAGTAAAGTAAAGAACGAGAGTGGAAGAAAATCCTTTGGAAAGGATAGATAGAACCCTGTTGTAGAACCCTCCCGATTCAATGGTGGAAAGGGAGAGGTGGGGGAGGGGTAGAAAGTGGCGCCTCCAGAGGTATACCGGAATAGGGTACCATCTCGTTCCTAGAATCGTCGTCGTTCGGCCAAAGATATACGGCTTTGGACGGTGGAAATACGCTCGCGTGCCCGTTCCCGAGGGACGTTTTAACGACACACAAAACCGTGAACGAACGAGAAAGGGCGAGAGAGCGCTCGATGATTTGTACTCGCGTGTAACCCCTTGCTTTGCGCGCTTGCTTGTTAAACGAATATCGAGGAGGAGGAGAGGGAGGGAGGACGACGAATCTCTCGAGATAAATATCGCTCGTTACCGTCCGCGGATACCGGCAGGCTTCGTGCTTCGTCGCGGTTAAACATAGAAGAGTAACCGGACTTGGGATCCATCCTGGGGAATCCTGGGAGAATCGATTCGATACATTCGAAGACGTTCGTTGTTTACACAGAGGGGATCTCAATTTTCGAAATTTGATTTCTCTGTATTTTTGATTGGATTTTTGTAACTCTTTTCTTTTTTTTTTTTTTTTTTTTTTTTTTTTTTTTCTTTTTATTTAGTGTATTATAGTAGTTTGGATTATTATTTCTTGTTAAGTGGCCGTTTGTCAAGCGTCCTTGTTTGAAGAAGTTTGAATATTTAAATAAATAATAATGTGTAGCGTAGATGGAAAATTTTCAAAGATTCTTCGAAGATCAAGGAATCTCTGGCTAGGGTTCCAAATCATATCTTCAAAAAAAGAAAAGAAAATAAAAATCTACTATCTATAAATCTACGTATTGATTTCTCTATATTTTTGATTGGATTTTTGTAACTCTTTTCTTTTTTTTCTTGCTTGAAAAAGTTTGAATATTTAAGTAAATAATAATGTGACAGGTAGAAAGTTTTCACTTTCTTTCCTTCAAATATAAAGGAATCCCTGGCTAGGGTTCCAAATCATATCTTCAAAAAAAGAAAAGAAATAAAAATCTACTATCTATAAATCATCGATTGTTCGATCGATTGTCGTCAATGTTTCACTTCTCCACATATTTTTTTATTTTTCTTTCCATCGTTCGATGAACAAGCTCACATAATAATGATAAAACTTATCCAATCTACCGACGTGTATAACAACGAATCATTCGAATTTTTCGGGGCCCGTGTTCTCGAGGCTAATTGACCGTTTGTTCCGCGGCGAATTCTCGCGAATGCTGATGACTCGATCGTATTTCCATGCCCCCTCCTCCCCTCCGCCGGACAATTTCGCGTCAGTTTGCGTCATTCGTTTATTTCGCGGCCTCCTCCTCCTCCACCTCCTCCTCGTTTTGGCTGTGTCCCGCGCTCGTAACTCGTCCGTCCTTTCCCCCTCGAGATCTATTTGGGAACCGGGTTGAACCGCGTTTCGCAACGATGTTCATCAACGATGACTTGTTTCATCCGCGAAGGACTTAGTACGAATTTAGCATCGTGCTTCACTTTTTTTCTCGCCACTTGTGTGCACGCGGCGGTTTAAATTACGATTACCATCTCTCGTGATGTAAATTGTCTCTTTTCTCGAAGTTTCAAAGTTTCAAAGCGATTTCTTTTTCAAAAAATATTAGGATCGTCGACAGATTTCTTGGAAATATCCAAATTCTACTATTCTCTCGTCTCTTTAACTCGTCTCAACCCCTTGAAACCACTTGCGCGCTCTGCCAAGTGGAAGATCCACGTTGCCGGGGAACGAAAGATGAAATGAAATATACGATACCCAAATCCTTCTCCCCGACGGGAGACTTTATCTCCGAATCGAATCAATTCCCGTTCCAAAAGGGGATAAACTATTGAACCTTCACCCCTCTCCGGAGACCAATCCGTCGAAGGATTATCTTTCGAAGGGGGAGGAGAAGAAGGAGGAGGAGGAGAAGGAGGAGAAGGATTCTTAATTTCGCGAAATCGTCTTACCTGAGGGGCCCATGACGGCCAAAAGTTCGCCGGGTTTAACAACGCCCGAGACATCCCGGAGGAGGGATCGTTTCTCCTTGACCACCTGCAACCCCCGGAAGATTAGCTGCACCGGACGAGAATCCAGCGGGTACACCAACTGCAACGCTGAGCTTTCCACTCTGGAACAAACCAACGTCCGATTTAGAATTTCCTTTCATTTTCCCTTCTTCGAATCTTTTAATTTTAATTCGATCGATAATTGAATATTGGATTGAATTGAATTTCGAGTAAATACTGCGATTCGTGCGAATGTATATATATATATATATATATAGAATTATAAAAAGTTTAGAAAGATCGATGTTGTTATTTCGATTTGGAAAGAAAAGTTTTTTGTTTTATTTAATTAGAAATTAGGAAAGATCGTGCGATATGAGAAAGAATGATATTACCAGGGAGGAATTTGTATAAAAAATATTCGATCGTGGGAAGGGCTTCGTCTCGAAAATATTCAACGCGCCCGTAATCTCCGCATAAATCTACAATCGCGAACAATTTCGAAACTATTTAACGTATTCCAGCTGGCTGGGCAACCATCTGACAAACACTCGCCTCCATAATAACAATGACGTGCCATCGAAGTTATTTCGCGACAGCAATTAAAGACCGACACCACGAAACGGACTGAAAGATCTGGCTCGCTTTCAAATTAAATCTCCTTCCTTTCTCTCTCTTTCTCTCTCTCTCTTTCCATCGAAAAGAGCAAGAATCGAATTAATCTCTTCCATGAAAGTGTGTCGAATAATCGATTGTTGGCAAATCGTTTTACAAAATCTTTCGAAAATTTATTTAACGTATATAGAATTATCGAGTGGAATTCACTGGTTTGTTCGGATGATTTGACACGATTCCATTCGTTCCAATCGTTTAATTCTTTGCATAACGTGTGCAGTAGAACAAATTAGATTAGAAGTCAGGTACAGAGTAAGCAATCTAACGCGAGTTTAATTATTCTTCTGTTAGCTTGTTTTGAAATAGTATTAGTTTTTTTCTTTAGCTATTATTTCAATCACTAACAAATTATCGAGTAGGAATTTAATGACTCTTCTTTTCAAAATTTCATAATATTCTTATATAAATTCTTATATAAATCTATAAATATTCTTATATTTATAGAAGAGATAATCTCTTCTCTGGAAGAGGGAAAGAAAAACGTTGACAATTATCCACGAAAGAGGAGGGGGAGGAAAGAAATATATGTAAATTGTATACAGATTCTTCTTTCGATCGAAATGAAAATTCAATATCTGTCTATTCGGTTTCAATGGAAAATCACCGGCAGAGATTTCAACGAGTGTAAAAACGAGGATCATCCAGTTGTTACTCGGCAAAAAGTCTGTTTCGCAACGTGTCACGATGTTCGTCGTGGAGAAAGGCAAAGAAAGAGACGACTTAGGACGTCTATACGTCTAACAGCTGTGCCTCAGTGGATTCTTTGATAAAAAACCCTTCCAAAGTGAAATTGATTAATCTATTAACTGTTTGTAACACCATGTGGCTTGGAAATCATAAGCAGATGTATCTTTATTTTTTAAAAAAAAAAAAAAAATCGTAATCATCGATTTGGAAACACAGGAGAAGACCTATTAACAGATTTAATAAAATGGAAATGATCGTTCTATTGCATTTCACCAGTATTACATCGTACCATCGTATTTTCAACAATTACTAAATCAATTATTCAAATTATTCATCCTCCTCTCGTAAAAATTTCAACACGTAACCACTTCGATCCCTTTCACTTTCACATTTAAAAATCCATTTTACAAATCTATTCTACATTAATCGAAATTAAACATGGTATATCCTTCCCTTGTTATTAATTTCTCAATTCCTTCATCCGAGGAAATGTTTAACGAAGAAACGATCCAATTTGACGTAAACGTTTGAATCGTTGCAACGATAATTATTTCTATTCAACGACTGGCGAACGAAATTATTTCGTGACGATTTCAATTATTTTTTGGTTTCTTTTTTCTTTTTTTTTTTTTTTAAATAAAAGACGCGAGTCGATTTCGTAATCGCCAGCCACTTGTCTTCCGCCCGGAGGAGAAAAGTGGAGAGGATCGAAGAATAACGGATCGTGTTTCTCTCGATTAAAAATGATCGTACTTCGGAGGGAAGAAATTGCACGATCCTCGTATTAATCTCAATTATATTGTCAAACCTGTGCATGTCGTAATATGTTCGTATCGGGCAAAAGTTCGATTCCAATTGGAAAAGATGTCGATCGTGGAGTATAATCGACGTTTCTTTCGATTAAAGTTTCTTTTGATTGGCAGATTAAGCCATTCGATTAGTTCAATATCGTTCTTTAGATCCTTTTTTTTTTTTTTTATCGAATCGAATAAATGGGAAAAGTTGTGCGTGAAATGATTTTTGCAATAGAATGTTTTAATAATTTTTAATTGTCGACGGATGAAAGATGGTTTTAATTATTTTTAACGAATTGTACGCACAACGATTGCTATTATAAAGTGAACGTTACGGAAGAATGGATATCAAGTTTCTGTCCCTCGCGTACAATTTTTGACGAGTTTCATTCGCGTGATCGGTTTAAATTGTTTTATGATCGTTTTCGAGAAGTCAATTTATTTCTTTCATTAAAATTTCTCCGGTAAATTGAACTTCCGTTCGTGGCGGTCTCGATTGTCTCGACGACGATTCATTTCGATGCAAAATTACTTGGAAGTTGAACGGTTTCGAAGATGAGAAAGTATCGTGCACACGGTACTTGGAATCGAAACTTCTTCCTGGGGGAGAAGACCAATCGAAACTTTCCTTTCCTCCTATCTCAATCTCGATTAGACACTTTTAAAACTCTATATTATATTTAATAGAGAAAAGGATTTTTAAAAATTTTTTCAATGTTAAAACCTATCTTCAATAATAAAAAAAAAAGATACTACCAGAGAAAATAAAATTCAAAATTCAAGATATATAAATAATTTCTCGGATAAAAGAAAATCGGCTCGAAGCTGATTCCTTCTCCTCTCTCGAACGATATCTAACGAGAGAGTCCTTGTCCTTTCCGCTCGAAAATAATTTTCCAACAAAGTGCAAAAACGAAACCAGTATAACCAGGCCGAGGATCGATAGAAATCCCCCGTGAAACGGCGAGAAACGCGGCGGGGAACAGCTTTCGATCCGTTGGATCGGCTTTCAGTCGGCTCTGGGATGTTTTGCGACTCGATCAGGGACAGGAAAACGATTTCTGCAAGGCCGTTCGAAAGCTGCGCATGCGCCGCCGCGTACACTCATGGCCGTCAATTAAGGCGGACTGGGAACATCTTCACTGGCGCGAGCCCATATAAAGGCGCGCGACTTTCGAATGGGTTTTCAAGGAGAATAGGAAAGCCTGGCCTCTCTCGTAAGAGAGGGAAGTGAATCGTTCGCGAAGTGGACGAACTCATTTTGGAAACGTGGCGTTCATTTTATCATCTGTCTGGGTTAACGTATTAAGTTTTTGATCGGACGTAAAATTTATTTATAGGCGAAATGAAATAATTCGAACTTTTATAAAGAACGCTCGACTGGGGATAACTCTTAAGGGATAACTCTTTATGGAAATATTATGTAACGAGAGAGTATATGCATATTCTCTAGTCTATAAATAAAAAATATTTGAACAAAGCAATTCGACGATGGCGCCACAATTATCGCGGATAAGAGAGATAAACGAAACACGACTCTGCTCGTGATAATATATCGTGATAAATATAAACTGTTTACGAGTAACACGAGCATTTCCTAGTAAATATCGGACTACCATTCATTTTTACACCTGCACTAGATAGAATTTCAATCGCGAATTTTTCAAAGAGAAGATCTTTATTCGTGTTTCATATAAACAAAACGTCAACGACCTCGTGTATAAATATTATATATATATATTTGTATGGAATGTTTAATTAAAAACCGGTAATACGACATTAGACGTTCGATTGGAATTGTGTGTAACGTATAAAGTTACTAATTAACCGAGAAATATTACATGCTGGTGGAAAAGATTCCCTTGCATTAGTGGAATTCATTGCGTTACGAATAACCACGTGTTTAAAGGTCAAAGATTCTTCGCCGAGAAGAAACTTTGTGAATCTGTATTAAATTACGCGAAGATATTGCGAAATGTAATGCAATACGTCGCTGATACCTTTATTAAATTAGAAAAGATTTAAAAAAAGAAAAATTAGGACGATTTTTAAATATAAAAATTCACTATGTCATCCACTCTTCTTCCCTCATTATATTATCACTTCGATCCACATCGTTCGATGATTCATTCTATCCAATCTCCCACACCCTCAACAAACCCACTCATAAATTTGAATTAAATTTCCCCTCTCAAGAGAAAATACACATCCCCCTCTTTTGTCAACCAAAATTATATCCACAAATCTAATTTTATCTCAATCTATTCACATATCAAAAACTCGATTCATTACACATCCAGAAAATTCTAAATCCACCCAAAACTAAAATAATAATAATACTTGAATAATTATTCCCATACTTTATCAATCAAAAAATCTCTCTATCCAAACCAAAAATCACCAACCAACCGACGTCACTCTCTCCCTCCCTTCCTCCATTTTCAAATTCCAAAGAAAAAGGGAAGAAAATTGGACGAACCTAGAATCCGCCACCGTATCCGTTTCGCCGTATCCTGGTACCGTTGGAAAATGCACGCACGCACGCACGCACGCAGAGACGATCCACCACGCGCCGCCACGTGGTTGCCAACGTCCACGCGTTCCAAGACGATCCTCCCCCGTCGGAATCGGAAACGAACTAAAGAACGAGGAGCGGAGTGCCGGCCGCGTCGCGATACACAAAAAGCGAAGAGGGGTCGTTGGACAACCAGAGAAGTCAGATAATAAATTCCCAACATGGCAGTATCACGTCATCATCCCGGGTTCGTTGAACCTCGTCGGTCGGCGAAGCGACGAGGGGATCCTGTGAAAAGGGGGAGGGAGGGAAGAGGGGGGGGGGGGGGGAAAGGGAACGATGTCGTGTTTCGTGACACTTATCGACGCGTAACCCAGAGAGTTAAGCAAACTCTCCGAACTTTTTTTCACGAAATCCTTCGGCCTCGTCCCGACTGGGCAAAACCACCCCCTCTTCGAACCCGGAAGGGGTGGATGGACGGTAGGGTGGTTCGAGGCGATGGTGGGTATATTTTGGAAACAGAAAGGAAAGGGGGAAATGATTGGGAATGGTCGCGTTGGGATACGCGTGGAATTCAATTTGGAGCGATTAACCTCTCGGGGACAAATGGTGGTGGAGGATAAATTATTTTTAATTCTTCTTGGAAAAAGTATCGCGGATAGTTAGATAGCGGTTCGTGTTCGTAGGGAAGAAAATGTGAGGCTTTTACGAGGAAATTATTCTTTTTTTTTTTCCTTCTTTTTTTCTTTTTTTATTTAGCAGTTTGAATATGGAGTGACCTCTCGAGGACAAATTTATGATGAAGGCTCGAGGAAGTTAATTATTTTTAATTCTTCTTGGAAAAAGTGTCGTTGTGTTGTTGGACGCGTGACGGATTGATACTCGTACGTCCAACAATTTATCTTGGAATAATCAATTTTGCTCACGTGCCAATTTTCTTCCTTGAATTGTACAATTTTCAAACGAAAGCGAGTAAAGCGATTGAAAGAGGGAACAGAGGGACTAATAAAGATTAAAAAATTCTGCGGATAGAATTCTTCTACTATATAGAATCTAGTCGTAATAATTTTAAAAAGGGAGAAGAATCCAATCAATTTTTGTCAACTTATCTAAAAACTTAAAAAGATCCCTTGAAAAGATCCCAATTTTAAACTCTGCGCATTACTTACGTTCTTCGACCCATCATCCACCACCGTCCACTCCAATCAACCGCAGCCTCCCCGATCTCGATTCTCGATCCCCCCTGGATTGGGAAAAATTCGCCAATCATCGTGTCTGATCGAATCTTCACGGTACAATTAATCCCCACAATCTCGCGAACGATAATTCGGCCGATTATCGGCGTCGAGAAATTTTTAAAATTTCCAGACGCGGTTCCAGAGGCGCGCGTGGCCGATTTCTTTTGCACGGAGTCCCACGGACAATAGGTTCGTTCATTAGAGAGAGAGTAGTAGACCCGCGGGGGAATTTGGCCCCACGATGCGGCGCTCTTTCCCCCCCTCTCTCTTCCTCGCCTCCTTTTTTTTTTTTTTTTTTTTTTTCCCTCTCTTCTTTTTTTCCCCTCGATCATTTTTATAAATTCATCGGCTCAATGCCGGGTCGAGGTTTCGCGGGGTTAGGTCTCGTTGAAGGAAGTTCCACGGGTCCCTCCCCGAATTGACCCCTGTGTGCTTCTGTATCGAGAGTTCGTTGAACCCGTGCATGCAAATGGATCCGACGAATTTTTCGATGGTCCCCTGGTAAATCATTGATTACTCGGTGGTTATCGATTTATTTGTTTGCTTACGATGATAATAATGATAATAGTAATATATTTCGTCGATTAATTCTCGTGCACGTGATCCTTGAAAACGGTGGTTGGTAATATATCGATTTATTTTCTTCTATTTATAATAATTTGTAGCAATCGTTGTTTAGATTTGTAATTTCTCGTTCGTTTTTTTTTTTTTAATTTTGCGTTATTTGGATAGATAGAAAAGTTTCGACAAAATGAGAGAGGTAGAGAGAGGTGTTTAATTGGATTTGAGGAGATAATTAAAATGTGAAAACATTTTTCATCTATCTATTTTTTTGATAGAATTATTCTTTTCAAAGGGGAGACGAGAATGGTATTACAGATTTATGAAAACTAGAATTGAAAAAATTTTTTCAAATCAGATACGAAGATTGGTTGTAAATAAAATTTGAAAAAAAAAGTTTCTGCGCAAAGAAGAATTAAAGGCCAATTTAAAGTTCAATTACATATAAATATAATTAATAATCCTATCTGAGATAAAATGATTACTTCATAATCATTTTCATTCTACAAATTTCATGTCAAAAATCATCATGTTGAAAGTAACTTTAATATAATAATCGTTTTAAAATTATATAAGCAGGAAAAGAATTACGAGAATTCTTCCAAAAAAGAAAGAACCGATATTATTTCCTCGAGCATCGATCTAAGCATTCCTAAGGAAGGTACTCTCTCTCTCTCTCTCTCTCTCTTTCTCTTCATCCTCCATCATCAGCCGAAAATATCGGCACGGAACGTGACGTGGAGCGCGTGTTTCATCCGCAACGACAGACCAAACACATCGCCTCGATCGATTTTTTCGAAACTCGCGATCGGTGACGATGTCAAAGAGAAGAAGGAGGAGGAGGAGGAGGAGGAAAAATAATAGAGAGAGAAGAGGAGCGATCAAGCTTCGAGGGGCAGTCAATCACCCCAATAAAAAAGGCGAAAGCCCGCCCCGAAATTGCGCGTCGCGAGAAATGACAATTGAATTACAATCGAGGCTAATCGTTCGGCATCGATTCGAATCTTCCTTGTGACAAGGGGGATATAATAATCTTTGCCCGTTACGAAACATTTTTCTTTCCTTTTTATTATCATCACGGCACGTGTATATTGTTTTCGAATAAAAATAATCGTATTAATACAGGATTATTTATTATCGAGGAAAATTAAATTTACATCTTTTAATTTAATTCATTTTAAAGAATCTCAACTAATACAATAATAATAATTGTACATTTCGTGTATCGAGGAATATGGATGTGTGAAAATTATTTTTTCAGCGGTATATATATATACACACAGTTGTAACAAAAAATATTGCATTTAAGGTTTTTATAACGTTAAACGATACACGAGATATGGTACGCGAGATAGAGACACAATTTATCACGGTCAAAGTGGGAAGATGGAGTATTCAAATAATTTTATATTATAATACGCGTGGTTAAGATTCTTGAATAAATAATTTATGGTATTAATAATATCAGGAATAAATGGTCTTATATCGCGTTAGATGTTTCTTATCGGAAAAATCTGTTGTAAGATATAAAATACGATAGAGGAAGGTCGTAAATCATTTCTCGGTTTACAATATATAATGTGTCTTTTAACGACGTTATTTTAAATAATATAACGATATATGATACGATATCAAACGGATAATGTAACGTAATATAAAATAATAATATAATACAAAATTTAGTAAAATAGGATAATAACGATATACAATGGACGATATCGTACGGTTATCACGGGAATGTTTTTTTGAGACTATGATCAAATGCAACTTTATTTCGAAGTCTGTAATTTAGTGTACTTGTTGTTCCCTTTATATGCACAAAAATGTTCATTCTTTGTTTCTTTTCTTAACCATCGTTGCGTTATTTTCTTTACTTCTATCTTCCACTCGTAACATTAATATTTTCAAGTTAAAATTATCGTGATAGAAAATTCATTCGTGACGATGTCAAAGAGAAGAAGGAGAAGGAAAAATAATAGAGAGAGAAGAGGAGCGATCAATCTTCGAGGGGCAGTCACCCTGATAAAACAGACTAAAGCCCTTTTTTATTTTGCAATCGTTGATAAAAAATATAATCGTGCGAGGAAAAGAAAACGAATATTCTCATTTTGAAATGACGAAAGATAAAAAATCAATTATCTATCGTAAGTAGATAGATTCCAAAAACAAAAAAATGAAATTTAATAAATAGTGATAAAATGATAAAATAAAAAAAAAAAACAATCTACCATCACCATCGTAGATAAATAAATTCACAAAAAAAGATTAAATTTTTTTCAATTCGCACAATTGAAAGCCATCATCTTTAGAAGAAGAAAAAAATCGAACGAAAACAATGGAAAATACCCTCCTCGATCGCGTGAAACGCATTGTTCATAAAAATACAACGACAAATAGTTACGTCATCAGAGTGAACAGAGCGGAGGAGAAACGGTACGAAGTAGCGGTCGTGTGTTTCTGCGGGGGCAACAACACAAAAGGGAACCGAGGCTGGTCTGGCCGTTGCGTTTCGTCGTACGTTGCACGCACGTAGAAAGTTTTATCGTGTCGTTCCGGTGAACGATTTTGCCGGAACAATTTCCAGAAGTGGAACGGTCGCCTTTGTGGCTTCGATCCGGCCGATTCGCTCCGTCAAATCGGAGAAATTGCCGGCTTTGGGGCGGCGTTTCAAGAACCGGGAGAACTTTAATACGCGAAAGACAGGAATACGGCGGCCGCGCAATATATCCCCCCGTTTGCGTACGTATGTAAAAAGGGAGGGACGAGGACGCCATTGTGAAATTTCTGGTGTGCGTGAGGATTAAGTTTTTCCTCGTGGACTGTTCGGCATCTCGTTGTGTCATTGTTATGGAAATCGGCCTATTGTAACAATGCGAATGGACTATATATTTTATTAGGTTAGGTTTCAATTACGAGTATTATTGTCGTTGCGTGGGAGGGGGGGGAGGGAAGGAGGAGGAGGGATATTAAGTCGTCGTGCGTGGAATGAAAGAAAAAGAAAAAAAAAAAAAAAAATCGAACGTTTATCGCTCGTGTAATTTATGTCGTAAGATTGGAACAGTGGATCCATTATACAAGAATGTGTAATATTGATCGTTGAAAATTATTCTTATCTCGCCACACGATTAAATCCCTCCGCCAAACGCCCTCATTTTTCAAACGAGACGAGAGTTAGTTTGCTTCGTATTTATTTGTTTTTGAGAATCGTTGAATTCTAATTCTAATTATTGTTGTTAGATCTGAATTCTAAATTCTAGAAGAATTCTTATCTTTGTTGTTTATCCATTGGCCGATTCGTTATCAGGTGGACGGGCCGAAACGATCGGTTCGCTCGTGTTCTCGGAGAATCGGTTCAACGAACCCTCGAGCACGAGTCATCCCGTATCACAGAGGTTAATTGGGGTTGTAACTTTCTCCGATTTGATTTATGCCCGCGAAACATTGTCGCTCGATGCCGGCTTTCTTCTTCTTCTTCTTCTTCTTCTTCTTCTTTTTCCACCACCGACAGTTTTCCACGCCTTGGACGAGATCGATTATTCATCGAGGAGGGAAAAATCGGGTGTTGGAACAGAATTGACAGAGATCGATTCGATCGCGCTATTGTTTCCGCAATTGTTTTCTCCCTTCGAATGAATTTTTTAATGCAAACCAAGATATTTTGAACGAGGAAGAGAGTGGAACGCGATAAAATTTTTTTATTTTAAGAATATTATCATCGTTGAATTTTAAGAGAAGAGATTTTAACGTCGAGGTTGATGAAATTTTGACGTGGAAGGAAAAGTGAAATGATGGTAAAAAATAATTTTTACTATTGTATATACGAGATTTTGTCTCTCGTTTTAAATAATTTACATTCTGAAACTCGAGGATTTGGTGATGATGAATTTGCAAAAGGGTTTATTGTCGAGGGGTTGAAGAAAGGATTAAAGAAAAAAGGATTATGTGGAAAATAATTCAAGAATTTGTGCATAATTGGTGTTAAGAATACTAAAGCCAATTTGATCCTCTTAAATATTCCTTTTTTGTATTTAACATTGGGTCGATTCAAGAATCTTAGTATAATTAATGGTAAAGAAGATTAAAATCCATTTCATCCCCCTTACTTTTGTATCTTATCAAATCTATATTAAGTATCATTGTAATTTCGACCACGAGAAACAATCAAATTTTATATTTATTCAAAAAGTCAAGTGTATTAATATTATCAATTTTTTTCAATGGATTATTTTTTAATTAATTTGCATTCATAAATGCAAAGTTATTTACTCTTTATAATGGTCTAAATACGTATATTACACGGACCATATGATGGATCAATGTTATAAATTGTACTTCAAATCTACAATTGGACAACAGTGTGTCTTGTGACATCACGATTCAGGGTTCAATTACGCCTCAAGGTTGCTCCTCTCGTGTGCCTTCGTTGGCCTATTTTTACACGCCATGGAAATTTTCAAAAGTTTATTGAAGCACGTGTGAAGATCGGGAACAAGGAATGTACGAACGATAATATATTTCATCTTACTCTTAATATTTATCTTTTTCATAAAAAGAAGATCAAATAAATTCCAAGTAAATTGATATTAATTTAAAATTTTTTAAAATTCAAATAAAGAAATAGTCATTTTTTTCAATATCGTTCGTTGAAAATCAAACAAATAATAATTTTAAACAATGAGTAATTTTTTTTTTTTTTGTTCTAAATTGATATTTCATCTTGCTCCAATTCTCCAATAAAAATTTGTTGTTCTACTTTCAAAAACGTCCATTATACTACTACTATAAAAAAAGAAAAAAAAAAAAAAAGTAAAAAAAGAAGCAAAGAGTTTAAAGCTCACACGTCGTAAAACGGTATCTTCTTTCTCTCTTCCACGCCCTACAACGTGGCAAATAGTGGGAGGGAGATCTCGCCTCGTGATGGCCTTGAGCGGCCATCGATTTCACGCGAGCTATAAATCGCGTCTAGCTCCATTTTTCTAACGAACGATCTGGCTTATATTCGCGTTGCGCGCCAGCTGGTTTACAGCTGGAACGTGGACAATGTTGCCCTGTTTGGCCGTGTTAGATGATCGATCCGCTGGTGCTCGGTTCATAAATTTCCTCGGCGATATGCAAATTTTCAGCCGATACCGAACAGTCGGATCAAACGGTGGCTTTCTCGCTCCGGTATGAATAATTATGCCGCGGCCTTTCAAGAGCGGCGTCTCGTTCGACAGAAGCCGGAATCGTAACGATCCTTCCAACATACACGGATCGTAAATTTGCAATACCGATATGCAAATGGTCGAAGCGCGTGCTTATCGTCTCGGCCGACTAACCGTATCACAATCGCGTAATTGTCGGTAAATTGAGTTATCAGCGGCTCGTTTCAACGGCTGTTCATTCCACGGTTACCCTTACTGTAATTTTACCGGTTTCATGATTTCGTTTCAGAGGAGAGCGACGTATTATGAAACGAGTCGTTTGTTAATTATTGTCGCTTTTACGATACGAGCGTAAAAGCGTGGTTTTATTCGTGGGATGTTGGAATGTTGGATGAAATAATGGTAATTAAATTTTAGAGTTAATTTAAAGAATTAAAATTTTGCCCGAACTATGAACGATGGGTTATGTTATAATGAGATATTTAAATTTATTCTATAGATCTTTTTGATTTGAACGGAATCTGAAGGTTTGAATTACGTTCCACGATTACGTGACATTTATTCTGTTTTGTATTTAATTATTTATTTTTCTTCGGTTAATAAGGATGATAATAATTGCGTTATTATAGTTATAATTCGATTCAAAATTGAATATTAATTTTTTAAAAGAGAAATTTTCCAATTTTCTAAGAAGAAAGAATCGAAGATTTTTCTTTATATTAAATTTTCTTTTACATTGTATTTCACTATACTTTTAATATCGTTATTTTATTAATGATGATGTATGAAAATGTTATCTAATAAAAATAATTAGCAGATAAAATAGGAAGATAAACTGGGAAAGAATTCATGACTCATTCCAGTAGTTGTTCTTGAGTAAATATGTAGATTAATGTAGATAATATGTAGGTTAAATAGCCTCGAGTATGGTGATTTGATCGTGTAACAAATTATGTATCTATCGACATTTGTATCACTATGTAAAAAAAGTGGCAAAAAATTTTATTTTTCTTTTTTTTCTTTTCTTTTTTTTTTTTTTTTCTAATGGCTCACTGCAAATGCGTGTTGTCGAAGAACTTTTTTTTGCTAAATAATGATAAAATCGGTTGATTTTGCATATTATATTGCGTTGCGTCTTGAATACGCAAATTACTAGTTTGAGCGAAAGAACTAGACTTCCAAGGCGAGAAAGTCAGCGACAAATCATCTCTCTTCTCGACTTTTGACTATTTTCTTATCTACATTTGATTGATCGATGCATAAACCTACTTCCTAGTTAATCCTCCAAAATTGCACTTCCTCCACATCAGGAAATCGTAAAATGGGAGACTTCAAAGAACTAAACTATCAATTCTCTGCCAACACGTGTGAAGAAAGACGAACTTTGAAGATTCTAGAAGAGTATGATAAATATTAAGATCTAGGGAAATTTTCAATAATTGACGATTCTTGCATTATGAAAAATACTATAATTTTTAGTTATTTTTCACGTTATCACAATTTATACCTTTCTTCTGAATCTATATCTTACTTAATATTTAAAAATTACAAATTTATTATATAAAAATTTATTTATTAAAAATCATCAATCATTGAACGTGTTAATTTCCATTGGTCGATGATGATTGGTCGACAATGCTAGTTTAAAAAGTTAGGGTGAGAATCGCTGTAGGCAAAACAGTGACAGCGGAGGTTGATATCGGTCGGTAAATCGAGCTATCGAGCACATTTCGATTTTTTCGCCTAGCTGGAAAGCGTCCATGGACCGTGCAAGCTATCTTCGCGGGTATCTTTTGCCTGGAAAGTGGGACGCCGCTGCGTCCACCTCTTTTATCTCTCTTTCTCTTTCTCTCTTTCTCTCTCTCTCTCTCTCTCTCCTCCTTTTTCTTCTTCTTTTTCACTTAACCTCCCTCTCCATTTTGCAGGACGTTTTATCACTTTGCTATCGCGCGTAGCTCGCAATAAGTAGCGTAGTAGAAAGTACGAGCGTTTGGTGGTTGTATTTTAGCTTTCACGATCAGATAGCCGGGGCCAGTGTACGCATGCGTGCCGCCATTTTATTATCGCGCTTTTGCTTTCCCGCCTTTCTTTCTTTTTCTCCCTTTATTTTTCCCTGTTTCTCGAGCGTGACGATTTTTAAACCGGAAAAAACGAGTCGATTTGAATTCACTTCTGTGAATAGTGATTATTCGTTAGAATATTGTCTTTCTTAGATAAAATATCGTATTTGGCATCTGTTTTTGGTTTTCAATATATGATGATGAGAATATTTAATGTCCCGTTTGTATAATTTATTTGTCCCATTAAAAAAAAGATGATAAAATTTTTCTTATAACTCATAGAAAGTTGAAAGAATATTTTAATTAATGTATTTAATGGAATCTAAAATAGTATTTAATATTCAGATTTAAAGATAAATTATGTATAACTTTCATTAGTGTTCTATCTTGCTAATGCTTTTTATCTTAATCATCTATTTGGTGATCACTCGAATTAGATTTGAGTTTTTGATCGATTAATTTTATAATATATGTAGTTTTAATTTACTTCTATACTAAAGGAAGTAAAGTAATACGGTTCGTATAGAATTTTATTTATCTTTCACGCTCCATACAAATATGGAGTTTCATGATTCTTATCAAATATTTTTTATTTTCTATCTCTCTCTACGTCTTTCATTTTCTCGGGGGAAAAAAAATAGAGAAAATTAGGATAATTTTACAGGAAATTTTCGTAGTAGTTTACAGAGTAACAAAATTCTATCGTGCTCGCAAAAAAAAAAATCTCCCTACGACGAAAGGCGGCTGCAGGAAACCCGTTTCGTTCGCTGCACCCAAAACGAGGTTATCTCGGTTCTCACCGAGCCGCGCGTGCACCACGCGTGTAATTTCGATATTCTGCACAATTTCTGCCGTGTCGACATCGGCCACGACCCTTCTTATCCCTTCTCATCTCTCCTTTTTCTCTTTCTCTCTCTCTCTCCCCTCCCTCCGTAAGCCGCGTACCGTTGCAACAGTAACCGAGAAGAGAATTCTGTTTTCGACGTTTCGAATGAAAACGCGCCAACTATCTTTCGAGAAAATATAATCATTGTAATTTTCTCATTTCGTTTCATTCATTGACGACGAGAAAGGTAGATGTTAAATTAATAAATATATATTGAAACTTGTTAAATCGATATTATTGTATCGTCATTTCATAAATTTTTCCAAATTTGTAAACTCTAAATACGCGAGATATTGGATTTTTAAACCTCTTCTCGAGGTTTCAAATGACACTTTAAACGGCAATAGACGGGAAACAAAAACTGTTCCTCTCGTGGGGGAAAATCGATAGTTCTCGAGTGTTAATCGTTATTTTGAAAAGAAAAAGTTTTCTCTCTCTCTCTCTCTCTTTCTCTTGAAAATGTTTTTCTCTCAAACATTTCTCGCTTTTACGATTCGTTGGCTTTAACTGCCATTAATCGAGAGAGTATACAAGATTGTTTCTAAATTCGACAAGCTTGAAATAAAATTGCAAAGCGCGTCAACTTTGTAACGTTTACGAGTTTTTTTCTCTTGTTAAAAAACGAGGATCAACAGACGATTTCGACAAAGGAAATTGTGGAATTTTTTTTTTTTTTTTGTTTTTATGGAAATATAAAACCGTAGAAAGCATTGGTTTAATCAACCATCGTCTATCAAATTTCCTTTTTTGATAAAATAAGATAATATTTTAAAAAAGAGATACGAAATATTCAACGAGCACGAGAACATCTATTGATTTGTTATTTATTGAGAGAGAAACGAATATAAAATTATAAATACAGCATTGGACAAGACAGATCTCTCACAGAAAAAAATTTGCGAAATATCCTTGACTCCCAACACCAATACCATTATATCAATTTCACGGTATAATTTCAGATAAAAATTTCCATTTAAAAGTTAAAAATTACGAATTCAAAGAAAGATATTTTTTTTCAAAGAAAGAAATCTCGTATTATTTAAAAAACGTTATAACAACAATTTTTAGTCAAATCGAAATAAAATATTATTCTAATTTACGAGCAATTTGCAGACAAAAGAGGGAAGGAAGATAGAGTGGGAAACGAGACATGTCCGGTTAAAAGGATCACAAAGAGAAAAAATCGAGTGCAGTGCACTCAAGTGAAGGAGAAAAAAAAAAAAAAAAAAAAAAAGAGAGAAGAGAAAAATGTTTCTGGCGCACTGAGAAGAAAAACAGGGACGAACGAGACAAAGCGTCGTAATTTTTCGGCAACAGCTCGCGAATATACGAGCTTTGCTGATTCTTTCATGATTTTTCTCGCTATCATGATCCGTCGATCGCGATCGAGTACGTGCAAGCTAGCGATAGCTTCGAAAAACGAAAAGATTTTTGAGCAATTTTTTTCAAGCCACGAATAAAGATTAATTTTGAAAGTGTATTTTCTAAGTAATTTTTTTTTTTTTTTTTTGGAATTGTACAGGAATTATGGAGAGTTTTGAAATTTTTTTTCTTTTAATTCAAATGAAAAATTTGGAAACGTGTATTAACATGTATTTGTTCAATTGCGTTATTGAGAAGGAACAAGTTTGAAAAAATATAAGTAAGAAAAGAAATTCATTCGGAAATATGTATGGAAGATAGTGGAGAAAATTGGTTTCGCATTTTTATAGTATACAGAAATATGGGTCACGAAGAAAGAAGATAGATTGAGAGAGAATTTTATGACGTTGAGGAAAATAAGTGAAATAAAACGATATTGATATAGTTATTTGTTGAGGATTTCATCTTGTTTTTGCATCTTTTTTCCCTTTCTCTTCTTCAAGAGTTTAATTGGAAATAAAGTTTTAGAGTGTGAAATATGAAAAAAAAAAAAAGAAAAAAAAAAGGTAATATAGCCTAGTTTCCAGTTTTTGTAATTTAAAAATAAAAAAAATGAAGGAATGAATAAAGCAAAAGATGATATAACCTAGTTTCCAGTTTTTGCAATTGAAGAATAAAAAAAAGAGACAAGAAATTAAGTGGCCCATTACATTTTTTTTCAATATTTAATAAATAAATTCTTTCGTTTAATTTATTTTTTCTTTAATCCAAAAACTATTTTAATCCTTGCTCTAATATTCCAAAATCTCCGGATATTAAAAGAAAAAACTTTTGTATAAAATCATTTTTATATCATTTTCCTTATCCTCTACAAACCTCTACAAACATTAAAAAATAAATATTCCAAAATTTTCAAAAAAAGAAAAAAAATACACAGGATTTCACAATATATTCCCCCAACTGTTCCAAAATCTCCACTTAAATACTACTACGTTCAAATTCCTCCTCCCCCTCAAAAAAAAAAAAAAAAAAAAAAGAAACGCGATACGATAAAATCACTTTGACAATAATTTTCCTTACCTATAACTAAAGAACAAGTATTCCAAAATTTCCAATTGCATAACATCCCCGATTGTGTTACAACTCACTGGAACCAAAGCACCACGTAGTCTCTCCGTAGGATCGGTCGAAAAGTTCGAAGCGGGAGGATCGTGTGCACCCATCGCTAGTGCAACGCACGGAGGAGATGGTTGGGTGCAACGAGCGAGCGCAAGTATGTACGTATGTGTGTGTATATACGTGTGTGTTGTACGTGTGCACGCGCGCGCCGACTGGGTAGGTGCACCGCCACGGAGGAGAGTAAACGCAATAACTGTATCTCTGGTCCAGGGGGTCACTGTTCCACGACGAGTCCGCTCGACTGTTCTCGGCTTCTTGCCTTATACACGGTGTCCTCGAAGCATCGTGCGCTACGGGGGGGAAAAGAGCGCGGGGAACCCGGTTTTTTTTCAGTTTCAACGCGAAAAAATAATGGAAGGACGATGATTTTAATCGTTGATTGGTTTTGTTATTTTCCTTTTTTTTATATTTGATCAGTGGATAAAATTTAATTGAGTTTTAAAATTTTGTTTTATAGTGATACTTGCGTTTCTTGCGTTTTTTTTTTTTAATTTATTTGACGGTCATATCAGAAGTGTGAAATTTTATTTATAGATCTTATTATCTTCTATTTCTTTTTTTCTCTCTCTCTCTCTCTCTCAATAAGAGGACTAATGTTTGATTTGCATTTTTAAAAATTTCGTCGTTTAAAAATATATTTGTAATAAAGAAGATGGATCGTAATTTGCTGATACCGAGTGAGAAAAAGTATTTATCGTACATGTAGAAACGTGTTTAAAAATATAAACAGGCTTGGAAAACAAATAACATTACGGCATAAATGTATGTATGTTATTGTTAGAGATATCTTGAATAAAGGTTGACGTAATTTCTCACGTTAAATCGTGAAATAGAATAATATTAAATCGTCCAAACCTCGGTCGTAACAATATCGCAAGAAAGAAAAAATTTCGTGCCTCTAAATATCACAAAGTTATAATTTCTCTGGAAATACTTTCGCGATAGTGGGAGACGAGAGATTCTTCTCTTAAATTTTTTTCCGCGCTTTCAAGCATTTCCAAGTATCCTATTACTGGGATATGCCCAGAGAAACGTTTCTTCGATCGAAGATCACGTTTCAAGATTCGTTTCTTTAATTTCCTCGAATCTTCAAGCTTTTTGAAACTTTAACCTATTACATCGAATGTGGAAAAACAAATCTCGAATATATATAGAGATTTTGAGCTATCATATATCATATATCATATATCATCTTCTTCGATTTACAATCCTCACTATTCCCTTTCTTCTTTTTCCTTTAGAATTTTTTAAATATTTTCTGGAAGACTTTATAAAATTTATACATTTCGTTTCGACTCAATATTTCCGAAACACACTCGATACATCTCTGGGAGAAATTTTCCTCCGATAAATAAATAAATTCCACTCTCCGCTCCGCGGAGAAATCCTTCGAGTGTGCACCGTTATTTTTCCACGGGTTGAACGAGAGGATCCGTGCTCGTTCCGGATCGATACCCGTTTGCCCCAGTTCGGCCACCCTTGCTTCTCGAAAAGTGAAAACAATCAGATGTCCACATGTCCCTGGCCACGTCGTTTCCCTTTCACTTCTTACCACCGGACCCGCGCCACCCTTAGCAAGAGCGCACCCTTTCCCTTTCGCTTTCCCTGTCCGGTTTTCCGCCACAATGAACCGACACCTACTAGAAAAGGGCCTGGACGCAATGTTTATTCGTTATTTTTTTTTTTTTAACGTGTTCCATCTTGAAATTGTCTAACAGTTGATTAATTACTTTTTCCTCCATACATGAAATTAAATTATTGTCAACAAATTTTAATAACAACAATATTCATTGTGTATGATGAAATATTAATATCACGTTTAATATTATTTTTCTCGATTTGTAATTAGAATTACTTATTAGAGGGAAAAGCAATGTTAGATCCATAAGCATAATTTTAAAGATAAATTGATCGAAGAATAAAAAGGAACATCGAATCCTTCTCACGAACGATGCACAACAATGCTATAAGATATCATCTTCTTCGATTCACAATCCTCACTTTCTATTCCCTTTCTTCTTTTTCCTTCGATGCATAGAATTATCAATTTTTTATAAATATTTTCTGGAAGACTTTATAAAATTTATACATTTCGACTCAACATTTCCAAAAACACGATACATCTCTACAGCTACAAGATTAATAGATGGAGATTGTAATTAAATGAATAAAACGAAAAGGAAAGGGGGAAGAGAGAAGTTTTTTTACAGAATTTTCTCCGTTCTTTTTCCAATCGATTTAGCAAAATTGATCCGGTCGCGCGTGAATTCGCGCGAGCGCGCTGCTCCTCCACACCCCGTTTTCCAACCCCCGTCCGAAGGGTCCGTCCACAACCACACCACCCTCTCCCCCGTTTTTCTTCTTCCTCGTTTTTTTTTCGCGCGTGCTTCCCCACGGTTTACCCGGAATAATGACCCAATAACACAGCTGACCGGGATTTACGTTCACAGCCCGTGAACTGGATCCGCAAGGCGAGCGTGTTAACGAGTTGCCGGGAACAATGGGATACACGGAGAGAAATCGGCCGCAAAAATTCCCGTTTGAATATTCCGCCGGGCTTGGAGTAATAGTAATAAATTTTTATGAATTGTATTTTGGGGGAGGATGCGAAATAAGGAGGATGGGATAGGTTGAAAGTAGCGGGTATAGTATCGATTTTGGAGCAATGATTATTCGATTTTGAGAATCGTGTTAACGATTCTTCGGTTGAAATAAATATTTCGTCCGTTGTGAATTTCTCGAAATTTTAACATTTGTTATACGATATTATTCATTTCCTTATTATAATAACAAATAATCGAATAATCTCATTCGCCACATTTTCGAATAAATATCTTCCGATGGGATATACATATCGATGTACATATATATGTATAACTACATAACACAATATGTAAATAAATAATCAAAATAAATACCTCTACTACGCTTGTTCGATTTCTCAGAACGAGAAACGAAAATAAATAAACGAAGCTAAGCGTATCGACAGGTAAATAGCTCTCGTTTACCAAACACGACAATCGTCGCGCACACCTCGATCCTTTCCAATTCCCTTGGACAAACGGAATATTTAACGTATAACATATCATCATCATCATCATTGTGCGCGCAATCTGCCCACGAGCCTGAGAGCGTCATCGTTCCTGAGACATTTTCCCGAGAAAACCTNGAGAGAGAGAGAGAGAGAGAGAGAGAGAGAGAGAGAGGGAGCGACGATGGTGAAAAATCGGATGGAACGCGGACACGATTGGGAAATGGGCGGCAAACATCATCGGTAAACGTGGTGACGCCATTGATCGAGCGGTGGTATTATGGTAATCTCGGCGTTGCAAAAGAGAACGGGCAACGTCGCTTCGAAGGGGACAGCACCCGATTTGTCCATGGGCGCCTTTTCACCCGCCGTCGGGAAATTCGATTTTTGCATAAACACGTGGGTTCCGCTGGCGCGTGGGCGGATCAGACCGACGTGGGCGATCGCAGCGCGATTACGGTGTTCGATGATGCGTCATCCTCCTCGACACGCTCGATCCCCTTTCGAACGCGGAATTCGGACCTACTACTGTTCCGGGAAACAAGTAGTGTTTTTGCGCTCTTCAGGAGGAGGAGAGTTTCGAGATAGATTTTTTCGATCATTTTTCTTGCCACGTTTTAGAGAAATGTGGAATCCCGAAGGGGAGAGTGTTTTGGACACTTTTGAAACTTTGGAATCGAGTTGGAACGAATTTTTGCTTTCTTTGACGGTTTCTAGAAAATTGGATGTTGCGCAAGAGGTAAAAAAAGGAGTTCTCTGTAGGTTTTTCAAATTGAAAATTTGATACTTCTTTTCTTGATGTTTCAAGAAGATATCGTGAAAACATATTTTCATCGCGATTCAATTCTAATTATTCATTTGGAATATTCGTTTTGAAGAAACAATAATCTTTCAGATATATCCTTCACATTTATTTACGTGTTCGTGAAAAATCATCAAAATTTCCCTAATCGAAGGGGATGTTATTTTTCACTCTCCCTTCGTCTTTCTTCTTCTGCAATAACAATCACGCTGAACAACTCGATAACGCGTTATCACCGCCCAAAGCGAGCCACAAATCAAACAACAAAGCTTTTGCCCGCCAAGTATTCTTAGCTTCTCGATAAAAAAAAAAAAAGAAAAAAGAAGAGAAATGTGGAGTTACGAGAGTGTCGTTGCAAATAAATCGCAACAACGAGACTCGTATTTTTTCGCTGTAACGCTGTTTTTTCACTTCTTCTTCTTCTTCTTCTTCTTCTTCTAAAGGGTGATAACAACTAACCCGTGTATCGCTTCTGCTCGAAAGAACGATACGAGGGAAAGAAAAAAAAAAAAAGAAGAAGAGCATTCTTCTGTATTTTCTTTCCTCGACAATTTTTTTTTTTCTTTTTTCTTTGCATCGAGTTCCATTTTAAGACTTTTTTTACGGAATGGAATGGAATGGAATGGAAGATTAATGGAGAACGACAACGTATCGATCCGCGCGATGATTGATGATGGCGAAATTAATTAGATTAAATGAAATCGAGGTACAAAGAGGGATTAAAGAGTGTAAAAAACAAGGGTGATAAAACGATACCATTTTTTCCAATAAAGATCCTTCGATACAACTTAATTCTCGATTGACAGTTACATCATGAATAATCTCTTCCTTATCGTTACACTAATTTCAATTTCGATTTTTATATAAGTATAAGTATATACGATGGAATCTTAAACATTATTTTCTCGCCAATTCCTCGATCCTTGACTCTTACGAACAAAAAATAAAGAAACCAAACGATTCAAAGATAAGGCCAACACGATCAAACTAATCCCCTCTCTTTCCTAACCCTTCATCTTCTCCAAAAATCCCCGAATCATTGAAAACAATCCTCTCTAGAAGAAGAAGAAGAAAAAGAAGAAGAAATCGAAGTGAACGATTTTAAAACGAAACGAAATAATTATCCCATCATTCGACACGATGCAACCACAAACGCACAAACACTTGTGAACACAATCGCGTGCGTGTAAGTCGGACGTTGAGTGATGATATCAAGTATATATACGACTGTGTGTCACGGGTCATCGGCCCTCGGATATTCTTGGCAATTCTCTCTCTCTCTCTCTCTTTGCCTGCCTCCCTCCCTCCCTTTCTCTAACTCTCCTTTTATTTTATTTTTCCCTCGGTCTTCGACGACCCCAGCAGCCCAAGAGAGGCGAGATCCTCGATATCTCGCATCTCTCTCCCTCCACACCGAGACTTCTTCCTCCTCCTCCTCGCCACCCTCTCTCGATCGCCTTCCAATAATTCGATCGAAGGGACATCCTGCCCTTCCGGACGCGGCTAACGAGAAAAATCATGGAGAGGGAGGAGGAGGAGGAGGAGAATCGATCCTTTCCTGTCGCTCTCTTTTCTCTCCAAGATTCTTCAATTGGAACGTTGTCAGGGGAGTGTAAATACGTTTCGAAGGGTAAGGAGAGAGAGAAAGAGAAAGAGAGAGAAGTGTTTTTATTTTGTGGATTATTTTCGAGTTAATTGAAATTAATTTCTTTCCAATTGTTTCATTTCATTCACTTTAATTACCCTCGTTCGAGGGTAAGGATTTTCTACTGTCGAGTTACTTTTTCACTCGTGAAAAATATTTTGGAAAGCGAATTTCTAAAGAATTTTATTCTCGAATGTATTTATTCGTTAAATTAAGGAATGGAATATGATGGGATATTTGGTAACATGGAGGGGTTGGAGATTAGTGAGTTTATACAGGATAGGGATTTTTAGGGATTTTTGTGAATGAACTTTAATTTTTTATCGCTTTTCAAGATTTTTAATGTTTTATTTCTTATGAAGTTGGTTAATGAGATACAGAATAGGATGGAACAGAATATGAAACTATGAAATTAAATGAAAATTGGTTTTGAGATGCTGTGAAGATTCTTACTCTGCCCGGTGATTTCTTTTTCCAAGTATTTTTAATTTTAAATAAGTTTAAATATATCGTAATTTTACAAAATGAAAAATATAAAAAATTGAAACTTTGCACCATCTCGAATATTAATTTTTCGAAAATTTCAAACTTCTTGTTACCAATCCAAAATGAAAAGGGTTGAAAATGGTATTACCTGTCCAAAATAAGCACAGGAGAACAACGAAGGAGGGTATGCTCGGGGGAAGAATGAATTCGATGTTACGCGTTTCTTACCTGTAACAAAAAAAGAGAAGAGAAGAGAAATTATAAAATGTAAAGAAAGAATTGTTGTTTGTGCGAGACAAAAAAATGGGTGTTTCAAGTTCAAAGTTAGTGGATTCTACGAAGCGAGGAATGCTGCAAATACGAATAAAACTCGATACGATAAAAGCTATAAATAGAACGAGAACGATATAAAGCTTATTCTAATCTTTTTTTTTTCTTTCTTTCTTTTTCTCGCTGATATTTTTCTTCTCCACCGAGATTCTTCCACTCCAAGATCCGATCGAAAATTTTTTCAAACAAAAATTCAAATTCATTCCAACGTTTTACTCCTATAATTAAAATCGAGATCGTGTCGATTAAATTTCGAATATTTATTTTAAATAATAAAATAACAAAAGCGTAAAGTACATAAATAACACAAATGTATATTCGAAAAGAAATAATAATTCTATAATTTGTTTAGAGAAATTTATGTTTGAAGAAAATACGTGAAATTATTGCCATTTATTCGTTTTTAATGGAATGGACAAGAAATTTTTGCAAATTCGCAATCCGTTTCCTGATGTAAGAAACGAAAGGCACGATGATAAAAGAGAGGAAAAGGGATGATAGCCGAGAACGTCGAAGATTCATCACGTGAAATAACCGAGAAAAACAGAAACGAGAGGCATTAGTTATTCCGGACAACGAGCGGCCATTAAAATCGCAACGCGTTCGAGTAGCTTCATCATCGTCATCGTGATAGATTATGGGCAAAGAATCACTGTGTTCGCCGTTGAAAACTAAAACCTGTCGTTTACACGCTTCGTTTCAGGTACGTGGAAAAATAGAGTATTAAAAAAAAAAAAAAAAAGAAAAAAAAATTAAAAATGTCGAATTTTTGTAGACATTGTGCATAAAATCATCTATCATTCATTAGAACGATTACAAAATAGGACGATAATATTATTCTTATTAATTTATGTATAATATATAGGGTCTATTCTATTTGGATGTTTAATTATAAATAAATAGGATAGAATAGAAAAAATAAAATTGATATTTAAGATAACAATAGTAGTAAATAAATATTGGTATAATTTTCTTTAGATAAGTGTATAAATATATTAAAGGGTATGAACAATCTGTGATGGTTGTCGCGTTTTCCGTAGTTTTATTCTACTAGCTTTCTATGTCGGTCGAAATATGCTTGACACTTGTTACTAGCTTTTCTTTTTCTATTAGAAATTCTTTTTTTTTCTTTTGCTATCATTAAAAGATCTTTGTTAAATATTTTATGGTACAGAATTTTACCATTTAAAATTTATTTGTATTTTTATAATTAAAATATTTAAAGTGTTTTGCTTCTAAAATTATAGGCAATAATTTATAATTTCATTGTTAAAATTACATGTAATTTTTTTGATCACTAAAAAAAAAAAGATAAATTTTGTTACAATTCCAATTTTGTGGTAGTTCTGATCATTTTCAAGCATTAAAACAGTTAAATTCGGATATCTATAGTTTCGAGCAAGAGTAAAAAAATTCTTATATATACAAAATTGTTTTTTTTTATTAAATTTTATATACAAATATTTATATTTTTATATAATATATATAACTTACATATCTTTTTATATTTTCAGATATCGTGTATGAGTTTTATATACATATATATATACACATAATAAAATTTTATCAAAATATTATATCAAGGCAATATTACACGTGACCTTATTCCTTGTTTCGATAGAATTAAAAAAGGATTTTAAAATGTTCAGTTGGAAAAAATAAGCGAAAAGAAGCATTCAAAAGTAAGTATAAATTAGGTAGTATAATTTAAATGGTAAAGAATGATATATTATAATGATATAATGATATAAGTTTTTTATATGTTGATTCGAGAAGGAATTATAAAAATTAATATCGATTTTTTAAATAGAATCATACGATTTTTTAATGCTGCATTAAATACATCTCACCATTCTCTATAGAAAGGTATTAAAGCCCATATAGCAAATAATTTCTAATTTAAAAGATATTTAAATTTAATTAAATATCTTTTAAACTAATGGTTTTTTGTTATGAATGGTTTAATATTTCCTTTCTTTTTTATAGAGAATATCGAGTTTATTAATGTGGTAAAAAATATAAAAAAACTAATATCATTATAACATATCATTCTTTACCTTTCAATATGATAATACATCCTATACTACATCCTATTCCTCATCCCATATTCCTTATCCTATATTCCTATCTCATCCTATATACTCTCAATCCTTTAGAATTAAGTAAACTGTTAAAAAATGAATAATTAGTTGAAAATATGGGTGACTTAAAAGGTAAGTATAATAAGGTAAGTATAAAAGGTAAGTATGAAAAAAATATTATAAATTACATATGCCACCTTTTTCATGATTATGTTATCCTGATAAAAATACTATAAAATTGGCAAAAACATCAGACTGAAATTCTATGAAAAATATGTGCAACCTCTTATTAAATTATATTTTCCTAATACAAAGTTAAATATTCGACCAAAAATTTTCGATTCGACAAAATTGGACTTTGTATCAGGAGAACATAAGCTGAAAGGAGGTCGTTCGAGAAAATATTCCGAGAATTTCGGCAGTTCTTGGAAATGACGTCAAATTCTGAGAATTTCTAAAATTCTTGGAAATGACGTCAAATTCTAAGAATTTCTAAAATTCTTGGAAATGACGTCAAATTCCCGGAAATTTTCAAATGATTGAAACGAAAGAGATTTTGGCCAAAAATTCGATTTTGTATTAGGAGAACATGATATGACAGGAGGTTGATCGAAAAATTTTTCCAAGAAATGACGTCAAATTCTGAGAATTTCTAAAATTCTTGGAAATGACGTCAAATTCCTAGAATTTCTGAATTTCTTGGAAATGACGTCCAATTCCTAGAATTTCTAAAATTCTTGGAAATGACGTCAAATTCCCGGAATTCTTCAAATGGTTGAA
>NW_025223360.1:0-316 GCF_014066325.1 Apis laboriosa | reverse complement strand
TATCAAAAAATGTTTCGAATAAAAGTTGAATAGTTTCGAAAGGGCTATGTCCTGCTGCTTTCAATTTTTTTACAGGTGATCATGTAAAAAACTTATCAAGCTCTATCTCATTTTTTTAAATGGAATCATATATTTTTTAATGCACCAGTCGATGTATTTTGGCTTTCTGTATAGAAAAGTATTAAGGCACTTATAACAAAAAACCATTAGTTTAGCAGATATTTAATTATATTTAATTATCTCCTAAAGTAATAATTTTTAGATATATATGGTCTAATACTTTTTTTATAGAGAATATAAAATTGCATCAAATAAT
>NW_025223359.1:0-397 GCF_014066325.1 Apis laboriosa | reverse complement strand
AAAAAAAAAGAAAATCGTAAAGTTACTTCTCTCTTTACATCCCCCTTCCTTATCATGGAACACTTTATGGATGGACATTTTATCATGGAATAATTTCTTTAACATCTATACATGGATTACAATTATTACATCCACCTAAATCATCTCAAAAAAAAAAAAAGAAAATTGTAAAGTTACTTCTCTCTTTACATCCCCCTTCCTTACCTTTTATCATGGACACTTTATCATGGAATAATTTCTTTAACATCTATACATGGATTACAATTATATATCTACCTAAACCATCTCAAAAAACAAAGTCTAAATGGANAAAAAAAAAAAAAAAAAAAAAAAAAGAAAATCGTACTCTCTCTTTACATCCCCCTCCGTTGCCTTTTTCCAACAATTGTCCCCGAAA
>NW_025223358.1:0-661 GCF_014066325.1 Apis laboriosa | reverse complement strand
TTAAAATAAAACAAAAAATCAAGAACAAATTCTATCTTAAAAAGGCGTATAAAACGAATTAATTAAAATCTTAACTAAAATTCTAACCGTCGAATAAACGTTATTATTACGATTAACGAAATAGAGGGAGGGGGGAGGAGGACGTATGCGCGCGCACGGTAATTAGACAAGTCTAAACCTGTCGAAACCTGTCGAAGCGTAATAAAAAATGCGAACTCTCAAATTCTTAAAAAAGCGATTATTATGATATTATGAAAACAAATAATTGAACAAAAACCAAAAAATATATATAAACATTACGGGAAGATGCATTTAGAAACAAAATACATTTGTAATATGTATATACATTATACGTATATATCGATATATTTCGAATATGATAAAATAAAATTGATTTTATGTATGTTCGTTTCAATACGAATAAAAAAATTATAAAAAACTATTCTAAATAAATTTATTCTAATAAATTTATTCGTTAAAAGTTTATATTAACATGAAAATCATCAATCATAAATCGTTATAATATGTCCATATCACCGAGCTATTTTTCCTTCCAAATTATCCCGACAATCGAGCGAATGAATTCTTTCAAATAAAAATTAATATCGTAAAATAAATATATAAAAAAACTATATTAAAATGAAGCAACAAGTGAATTCGA
>NW_025223357.1:0-491 GCF_014066325.1 Apis laboriosa | reverse complement strand
AGTCAAATTATAAATTCGCTCTTTTCGATAAAATTCTCGAAATTTTAAAACAGTTAAGAATATCGAGACGAATTTATTGCTTTTGTCTTGGATAACTCGTAGACAAAATTAATTCTCTTTGATAAAATTCTCAAAAGAAAATGACTATCGAGATGAACCTTCTTCTTTTGTCCTCGAGAATTCATAGTCCAAATTATAAATTCTCTCTCTTCGATTTCGAGAATTTCAATTTTAATTTTCGAAGAATTTTCGAAATTTTAATTCTCTACTTTTCGAGGTCTTCGAATGTCTTCGATAATTCGTAGGTCAAATTAATTTTCTTGCAATAAAATTCTCGAAATGACTATCGAAATAAACCTTCTCCTTTTATTTTCAATTATTTTCAATTCGCTTTCTTCGATAAAATTCTCGAGATGAACCCCTCCTTTTGTTCTCGAGAATTCGTAATCCAAATTATAAATTCTCTTCGATTTCGAGAATTTCGAAATTTT
>NW_025223356.1:0-210 GCF_014066325.1 Apis laboriosa | reverse complement strand
TTTCCGAAGATCGATCATTTGAATTTATTTTTGTATGTCCATTTTCATCGAGATTGCTATTAGTTGTTGTTGATGGCAAGTCGGTAATCTGTTCTTCAGTAGCTATTGGTTCATTCAAGTCTTCTGTGACTGGTGTACTATTTGGTATTTTTATATTTGGTTGTGTAATATTAGGAATCTCCGAAGATTGATCATTTGAATTTATTTTTA
>NW_025223355.1:0-232 GCF_014066325.1 Apis laboriosa | reverse complement strand
CTTGAACTCTTCGTTGTTGATTTTTTTCAATAAAATTTTTCATACTTCTTTCCAAATTCAGAAGACAGAAATAATTCGTNAATAATTAAATTAAAAAATATAGAGGATCGTTTTCGAGAGAAATTCTAGTCTTGAACTCTTCGTTGTTGATTTTTTTCAATGAAATTTTTCATACTCCTTCCCAAATTCAGAAGACAGAAGTAATTCGTTGGCGACTCCATTTTGAAAATAA
>NW_025223354.1:0-215 GCF_014066325.1 Apis laboriosa | reverse complement strand
TTCGACACGAAAATCGCAATTACGGAGATTTAAAAAAAAAATCGATGAGAAATACCTTATCCTCCCGTCTTTATATCAGATACGTGGAATTCTGAAACGAAAAATAGATTTCGACAAAAGAAGTAGGTTTTGGGAAAGAAAATTCTAGTTTCGGCGAATTCTGCACTGATATATCTTTGAGAGGGACGTTTCGTTGAATTCTTCAGTGAAAATTG
>NW_025223353.1:0-501 GCF_014066325.1 Apis laboriosa | reverse complement strand
TTTCTAACCTATTTCTTAAAACTGTGGCGTACCCTCGTTACCAAGGAAAGGGGATAAACTCTTTTGCACCCTGTAATAGGAATTCATATCAATTCGCGCCAAGATAAAACAAAAATGAAACAAAATCTCGAATTATAATAATATTATATAATTTCTTCGCAATATCATTTGTTATTGGCCGATTTCTAACCTATTTCTTAAAACTGTGGCGTACCCCCGTTACCAGGGAAAGAGATAAGTTCTTTTGCACCTTGTAACAGGAATTCATATCAATTAAAACGAAACGAAATCTCCAATTATAATACTACGTATGTAATTTCTTCATACATATAATGGCCGATTTCTAATCTATTTTTTAAAATTGTAGCGTATCTTCGTTAAAAGGGATAAATTTTTTTGCACCCTGTAACAGGATTTCATATCAATTAAAACGAAAACAAAACAAAATCTCCAATTATAATACTACGTACGTAATTTCTTCATACATACAATGGCCGATTT
>NW_025223352.1:0-344 GCF_014066325.1 Apis laboriosa | reverse complement strand
TTTCTTTATACATATAATGGCCGATTTCTAATCTATTTCTTAAAATTGTGGCGTATCCTCGTCGTCCAGGGAAGAGAATAAATTCTTTTGCACCCTGTAACAGGAATTCATATCAATTCGCGCCAAGATAAAACAAAAACGAAACGAAATCTCCAATTATAATACTACGTATATAATTTCTTCATACATACAATGGCCGATTTCTAATCTATTTTTTAAAACTGTAGCGTATCCTCGTTACCAGGGAAAGGGGATAAACTCTTTTGCAGCCTGTAACAGGAATTCATATCAATTCGCGCCAAGATAAAACGAGACGAAATCTCGAATTATAATAATACTACGTA
>NW_025223351.1:0-564 GCF_014066325.1 Apis laboriosa | reverse complement strand
ATTATTGTTTTTGGAAAATGGATATTTTCAACTATTACTATTGGCATAAAAGCATTTCTTATAATAATTCTTTCANTTAATTTTTTACGTAATAAGATAATGTTTTTCAAAATTCGTACTAGTAAGAGATGGACAATGTATCGTATCGGAAAATTATTGTTTTTGGAAAATAGATATTTTAAACTATTACTATTAGCATAAAAGTATTTCTTATAATGATTCTTTTATTCTCATTTTTCTTTTTTTTACGTAATACAATAATGTTTTTCAAAATTCATATTAGTAAGAGATGGACAATGCATCGTGTCACAAAATTATTTTTGGAAAATGGATATTTTTCAACTATTACTTTTGGCATAAAGGTTATATTTCTTATAATAATTCTTTTATTCTCATTTTTCTTTTTTTAATTTTTTAGGTAATACGATAATGTTTTTCAAAATTCATATTAGTAAGAGATGGACAATGCATCGTGTCACAAAATTATTTTTGAAAAATGAATATTTTTCAACTATTACTTTTGACATAAAAGTATTTCTTATAATAATTCTTTCATTCTCATTT
>NW_025223350.1:0-2108 GCF_014066325.1 Apis laboriosa | reverse complement strand
CGTCAAATTCCTGGAATTTTCGAAATTTTCGTTCGACTGAAATTTTTGGCCAATTTTTCGACTTTGTATCAGGAGAACATAAGTTGGTAGGAGGTCGTTCGAGAAATTTTTCCAAGAATTTCGTCGATTCTTGGAAATGACGTCAAATTCTTGGAATTTCCGAAATTCTTGGAAGTGACGTCAAATTCCTGGAATTTTCGAAATTTTCGATCGACTGAAATTTTTGGCCAATTTTTCGACATTGTATCAGGAGAACATAAGTTGGTAGGAGGTCGTTCGAGAAATTTTTCCAAGAATTTCGTCGATTCTTGGAAGTGACGTCAAATTCTTGGAATTTCCGAAATTCTTGGAAATGACGTCAAATTCCTGGAATTTTCGAAATTTTCGATCGACTGAAATTTTTGGCCAATTTTTCGACTTTGTATCAGGAGAACATAAGTTGGTAGGAGGTCGTTCGAGAAATTTTTCCAAGAATTTCGTCGATTCTTGGAAATGACGTCAGATTCCTAGAATTTCGACAGTTCTTGGAAATGACGTCAAATTCCTGGAATTATTGATCGAACGAAGAAATTTTTGTCGAATTTTTCGACTTTGTATCAGGAGAATATAATCTTACAAGAGGTTTAATCAAATTTAACTATATACTTACCTTTATACTTACCGTTTCCATACTTACCTTTTACGGCTGCTATTTTTTAAAGATTTTGCACGTTTTTTAAACAGTTTTCTTAAATCTAAATACTTACCTTTCGTAATACTTACTTTTTTGCAAGGAGAGTTGCCATTTCTTGCAGTATCGAGCGTTTTTTCCCACTTTTTTAATCCTGAAACATTTAGAAATATAATGAATATTATATAACTTATTATTTGAAATATCTCGTTAATTTTTAATAATATTAAAAAATGTTTCAGATAAAAGTTAAATAGTTTCAAAAGGACTATAATCTGACGTTATTAGTTTTTTCGTAAGGGGAAGCGTAAAAATCTTATGAAGATCAACGTTATTTTTTTAAATAGAATCATACATTTTTTAATACATTAATAAATGTATCTCGGCATTTTCTATAAAAAAGTATTAAACCATATACAGCAAAAAACCATTAATTTAAAAGATATCTAATTAAATTTAATTATTTTTTAAACTATAAGTTTTTTGCTATAAGTGGTTTAATACTTTTTTATAGAGAATCCCAAGTTGCATCTGTTGATACTATAAAAAACGTACAATCCCATTTAAAAAAAACCACGTTGATCTTCATAATTCCTCTACGCGTCCACTTAGGAAAAAACTAATAACGTCAAGTTATGTCCTGTTTGAAACCATTCAACTTTTGTCCGAAACATTTTTTAATATTATCAAAAATTAACGGGAAAAAAGTGCATAAAGAAATTTCCTCAACGTATGGAAATATAAAAATATACATTTTAGCAGCCCAAAAATTTATATCGGTTCAAATAAAATTATAATACGTTATTTTTTGACGAATTGGAGTGTGTTTTTTGATGTCATAAAAAAAAAAAATTAATGACGTATCGTTCATTAATACGATTTTTATAACGAAATGATAAATGTATATCTGGCAAAACTGACATTATATACCATTAATAATATTTCATTATTATTCTACTGAATTTCTATTGTATTTTATTTTGTGTTATTATTAAACAAAACGAGCAATCACCAACGAATAGTGTTCAATGTAACGATATAGCATCGATAATTATGACGATTGATAATTATCTAAGTGTTTACTTCGATATTTCCATATACTGATTATAATCTATTAAATAATAACCTAATTAATTAATATGTAATACCCAAAACACAAATTACTTTAAAGTAATATAAGAAAATCGTTAATGGTAATTCATGGTAATGTAATACATGGTAAACATCATCATTAATCGTAATAATGTTAATTTCGAACATAAATTAAAGACAAATTACATATTGATCAACTGCCATTAGTGCACAAGAGTTAATAATAACTTGAGTAGGTAAACCTAAAGGGACGTTCTCTCTCTCTCTCTCTCTCTCTCTCAAAATTTAAACTAATATAAATTACCATTGAAACGAGTAAACATCGTTTCAACGATTAGAATCCTCA
>NW_025223349.1:0-273 GCF_014066325.1 Apis laboriosa | reverse complement strand
TACCCAAAATCTCAGAAATTTTCAGAATCTCAGAAATTTCGAAACTCTGAGAAATCCCAAAATTCTCAGAAATTTTCAGAATCTCGGAAATCTTAATATTCTCAGAAATTTCCAGAATCTCGGAAATCTTAATATTCTCAGAAATTCTCTAAATCTCAGAAATCTCAAAAATTTTCAGAAATTCCCTAAATCTCAAAAACTTTCTAAACTCTGAGAAATCCCAAAATTCTCAGAAATTCCTTGAATCTCAAAATTCTCGGAAAAAATCCCAAT
>NW_025223348.1:614-697 GCF_014066325.1 Apis laboriosa | reverse complement strand
CAATTTGCATCGGAATTGCGTCCCAATTGCGTCGCTCGGAAACTTCGAGTTTTCTTCGGTGTTGGTGCGTTTTCCTTTTTTTT
>NW_025223348.1:0-601 GCF_014066325.1 Apis laboriosa | reverse complement strand
TTTTTTTTTTTTTTTTTTTTTTTTTTTTGCTTTTAACGTTTCTCAAATCCTTCAATTCTTGCGATCATTTCTTCTTGGATTTGAGTACTGCGCAATTTTTGAATAGAAAAAAATAAGGACGAAAATTTGGATAAGAAGAGGATTGACAAAAGGATCGTTTCGATTCTCTGCAATTTGGAAATTATTTTTCTTTTGACGTTTCTCAAATTCTTCAATTCTTGCGATCATTTTTTCTTGGGTATTGCGCAATCGTAGATATTTGAATACGAGAAAACAAAAGAAAGGATGAGAATTTGGATAGGAAGAGGATTGACAAAAGGATCGTTTCGATTTTCTACAATTTTGAAATTTTTTTTTGCTTTTGATGTTTCTCAAATCCTTCAATTCTTGCGATTATTTCATTTTTTCTTGGGCCGTATCATAGATGTTTGAATTTGAGAATGGAAAAGGAAAGAAAAGGACGAGAATTTGAATAGGAAGAGGATTGAAAAAGGATCGTTTCGATTCTTTGCAATTTGGAAATTATTTTGCTTTTGATGTTTCTCAAATTCTTCAATTCTTGAGATCATTTCATTTCTTTTTGGGACCTGCGTGTATCGTA
>NW_025223347.1:0-211 GCF_014066325.1 Apis laboriosa | reverse complement strand
GCGCATCGGAAGTCCCCTGTATTTCCAGTACCTTCGGAGATACAGCCGTTTTAAGAAGGCACTGTTTTAAATATTCTGAAAATTCGTCTTCTTTAGACGACCATAGCGTATGAACCGCTTGTGCCAGCGTAACCAATGAAGACTGAGTGTAAAGAGCGATCTTTCCCGCTTGCAACGCGTACCGGAAGTCCCCTGTATCCCCAGTATCTTC
>NW_025223346.1:0-620 GCF_014066325.1 Apis laboriosa | reverse complement strand
GTTCCATAGTATCTTTCGTTAATATCCGTTAATATAAAAATATTGAAAGATATTTTTTTTGAACAGCGCTTATCAGTTTAGGATAGAACGATGTACGTACGACGTTCGAAGAACGAAATAACGGGATAATTAAATATATCCGAGAATAATTGGCATATCTAGGAATAATTCTGCAAACAATACCATAATTATACGTAGAACGCGATTACGATCGAAGTAGCGCATAATCGAGATAATTGAAATCGAAAAAGACTTAAATGAGAGAAAAAGAGACGGAAGCAACGAAAGCGACCATTCGAAGGAAGAAAATTAAAGAAAGAATTAACGCGCGAATGACATCGATCGATATTTTTCGTAGGAAAAGTAGAAAAATCGATCGTAATTAGATTCTCGGAGGGCGCGAAGATACGCAGCTTCGCGTAACGAGTGTCGAGCGTCGGACGGTAACAAGAGAACATCGATACGATCGAACAAAGAAAGAAACATAGAAAAGACGCGAAAAAGGAATTATCTTCCGTCTTTCCTTAATCGGGAGAAAAGAAATTTAAATACGAAACTATATCGAGATATAATATAAAATAAGATAGAGTATATTTTTATCACCATCATTATTATCAACG
>NW_025223345.1:0-235 GCF_014066325.1 Apis laboriosa | reverse complement strand
AATAAATAAAACAATCGATAAAAAACCAATTGTTCAAAATAAATTTTTACGAATATCAAACAACAAAAAAAGTAATATAAAGAAGTATAAAGTAGAATATAAAAGTAAGAAGTATAAGAAAATAACAACAAGAAAAGAATAAAGGAACAGTTTGATAAAGAATCAACTTCGATTTTTAAAATTAGAAATAGAAGATTGGGTTTTGTTGAAAAATTGATTAATTAATTGAGTGCTT
>NW_025223344.1:0-881 GCF_014066325.1 Apis laboriosa | reverse complement strand
GAAACCTCACGAAATTGAAGAAACGAGAATTATTAATAAGAAGGATTAATGGTATTAAATATTTTAAACAATTAATATTTATTATGAATATCATTAATAGTTTGTAATATTTTTTATACTTATATGAAGGATCAGGTAAAATTTTTTAAATTGTCCAATAAATACAATAAAATATTTAATATATCTTTCATTTCTGAGTTTTACTATCCCTACTATTTTTCGTATTTCTTCCAATAACATCCTTAATTATGACATTATATAATAAATATGATTTTGAATTTTAAAAATTTGAAATTAAAAAATAACATACATTATATATATATTACATTATATATATTATAGATATATTTTTAATGGTTATGCAATACTAAGAATTTTAATGAATATTTTTTTCATGATGCAAATTTTTTGATATACAAATGTTTTTGGTAAAGATTTAATTTAAGAAGAAGATTGAAAAACGTATATTTTTTATATTTAAAACATCTTTGCTTCTATAAGAAAATTGCAAATACATAAAACTATGACATTCTTAATAGACCANGATTAGTATTTGTAATTTTAAAAATAATTGCAACAAAATTTTTTAAAAAACAATATTTGCTATGCAATCAATGATTGATATAATTCCTTATTATATAGGATTATTATCTCTGACAATTATAGATAATGGTCAGATACTTTGTATTTTTAAAATCTTTATTAAAAATGTTATATTTATAAATAATCATGAATAATGTATAATAGATATGTATAAGAACGAAAAAATATTAATACAAATTGATTATATTGTATCTTAGAATTCATAGTTATTGAATCATTTTGAAACGAAATACTCTGAAAATCGGATCGATTCATTAAGGATTACTGTATATATTTGT
>NW_025223343.1:0-739 GCF_014066325.1 Apis laboriosa | reverse complement strand
CAATCAGTATGGTATTTCAATGGTGTTCCATGGTTTGTTACAGTTTCCATTTTCTCACACTTGATGACTACTCGACAATTCTGTAGGTCATAATTCTTCGCATCTATTGGTGAGTCGCATGCATTTATGTTCCTCTGGTCACTCAATCATGTCGTAGGATGAAAGGTCCGAATCGACACGGGTGACTGGTTGTATACGTAGATTTTTGCACGAGCACAGTGACCGCGGGTATTTATTATACCCGTGAGTAGTAACGATTCTTTTTCTTGTGTTTTATTTATTAGAATAGGATAGATCTTCTTGCACGTCGCGTTTTAAGATTATTGATGGTTATTGATGGTTAATTCTACATTAAGTAATATATTAATTTAATACAATACATCTAGTTATTAATATGAATGATATGAATTAATTTGAAAATGATTTTCGCCATAATTATTTATAAAATGAAAGTTAAATATATATATATATTTATAAAAAAATTAATGTTTCAATAAATGAGATAATAAAATGATTTCAACCTCTTTTAATGAAGAAGTCGGATATTCTCCGACTTCGTTACAATACTAGTTTGATATTATTGATAATGCAATTTATCGTTAATGTGATAATATGTAATTTTTAATTTTATCTTTGATTTTATCGTAATATTTAATTATTTGATTTTTTGTTATAAACTTATAATTTTAAACGTAAAATTATTTTCTCCGTAAAAAAATGCATGAAATATTATGTGCAA
>NW_025223342.1:0-1348 GCF_014066325.1 Apis laboriosa | reverse complement strand
TCCAAAAATCCACACTGATATAATAACCATTTCCCTCTGCTCAATATTTCCATACTTTCCACAAATCACCACAAAATAACTCGAATCTCTAATTAATAAAATCCAAAATTCTAATTTCTAAATCCAAAAACCCACATTGATATAATAAAACCATTCTTCCTCTAGTCAATATTCTATATTTTCCACAATTCACCTTAAAATAACTCGAATTCCTAATTAATAAAATCCAAAATTCAAAAATTTAAAATTCAAAATTTCACATTATATAATAACCATTTCCCCCTGATCAATATTTCCATACTTTCCACAACTTACCTTAAAATGACTCCAATCCCTATTTAATAAAATCCAAAACTCTAAATTCTAAATCCAAAAACCCACATTGATATAACAACCATTTCCCCCTGCTCAATATTTCCATTCTTTCCACAACTCACCTTAAAATAAAATAAAATAATTCGAATCTCTAATTAATAAAATCCAAAATTCTAATTTCTAAATCCAAAAATCCACACTGATATAATAACCATTCTTCACAATCAATCGATCAATATTTCCATACTTTCCACAAATCACGACAAAATAACTCGAATCCCTAATTAATAAAATCCGAAACTCTAATTTCTGACTCCAAAAATCCGCGCTAGATAGCCGCACACCTAGATAGAATCGGGTGACTCACGCCATCCGGGCAGGTGAGATAGCGCGTAGCCGTAAGTCAGTGCCCAATTAGTTATCCAAATGATCTCGACCAGTGTGCAGCCGGTGTTCCATTGGAATTCGATAAGGCACCGCGTGACCGATCGCGTATCTAATGACTTTTAGAGGAAAGGGATGAGGGGAGGGAGGAGAGGCGGAAAGAAATGATTACGAGGTGGCCGGTGGCAGGTAGGCGAGGATCCCCTTAAATATACCCAACCGGCACGGGTAACGAACGCGTGTTAACCAGTTCGTTATCGACGAAACGCTTCTCTTCTCGCGTGCGATGCCCGCGAGGAGATGGAAGGAAGGATAGGAAAGGGACGAGGAAGAGTGGCGGGTAAGAAAGGGAAATTGGTGTACGAATAAGCTGGAGAAGAGGATAGAAAGAGTTGAGTTGGTAAGTTTAAGAAAAAAAAAGGGGAAGGAAGATCGAGGAAAGGAATGAGAGAAATTTTAAAAAACGAAGGGAAGATGGATCTATAAGGATAAAATTGGTAAAAATAAAAAAAAGGGGAGGAATAAAGTGGAAGGAGAATGACAGACAGGCGTAAGAAGAAGTGGAGAAATGGATAATAGTAAGAAGGAGAAAAAGTGGCGAAAAAACAAGGAAAATTATATTTAAAAAGAAGAAGAGACGAAGAAAAGA
>NW_025223341.1:0-228 GCF_014066325.1 Apis laboriosa | reverse complement strand
ATACGACCATAACGTATGAACCGCCTGTGCCACCGTAACCAGTGAAGACTGAGTGTAGAGAGTAATCTTTCCCGCTTGCAACGCGCACAGGAAGTCCCATGTATCACAAGTACTTTCGGAGATACAGCCGTTTTAATAAGGCACTGTTTTAAATATTCTGAAATTTCGTCTCTTTATACGACCATAGCATATGAACAGCCTATGCCACCGTAACCAGTGAAGACTGAG
>NW_025223340.1:0-271 GCF_014066325.1 Apis laboriosa | reverse complement strand
CAGGAGAATATGATATGCAAAGAGGTGGCACAAAGAATTTTTAGATAGACACCAAATTCTTAAAGTTTCTCGCCCAAATTTCCGACTTTTCATTAGGAGAATATGATATGCAAAGAGGAGGCACTAAAAATTTTTAGACAGAGACCAAATTCTTAAAGTTTCTCGCCCAAAATCCGACTTTTGAACAGGAGAATATGATATGCAAAGAGGTGGCACGAAGAATTTTTAGATAGACACCAATTTCTTAAAGTTTCCAGCCCAAATTTCCGAC
>NW_025223339.1:0-1109 GCF_014066325.1 Apis laboriosa | reverse complement strand
ATATAAAGCGTTCAATTAAATGAGACGAGAAAACCTTGTGCACATTCACGATAACAAAAAAAAAGAAGAAAAAAAAAAGAAAAAATTCCTTGGTCTCGCTCTTTAACTTTAATTGACCCACTTTTGTTTCTATCCCACCGTGTGCACCGGTAACATCGATTACCTGTCCGCAACGTCCTGTCGTCGCCATATCTCTGGCATATTTTTCAACCCTCCGAACCGAAATTCCAAGAAATTCTCCAACCACAAACTTTCTCCGCGTATATCTCGGCAATTTGTATCCCTCTCCTCCGATACAAATCGAATCCCTCTCGAATCTCTCCAATCCCATTTTGAGGCGCGTGACATCTCGAAAAAAGGCCATCGTCATTCATCGTGATTTGTAAATGGTCTAGCTTTCGCTACGCGAACGATATCGAACGCGTTTTCGAAAATTTTCGCGTGTCCATCCAATGACGAGCATTGTACAAACGGGGAGAGCGACACTGATCTATTCCTAAAATTATACTTTGATTATATTCACAAAGAATGTAATGCGACGTTAAATTCACTGTCCAAGCATAGGGCGATTCGTATGCTTGGACAGAACGCGTTAAAATCGATCGTCGATTTCGATCATTCGTACGTACTTAGTTTCGTTTCTAGTTGTGTCGTCTAAAGAAAGGAGAATGTATGATGATTGTCGTGCCATTTGTACGATGGATCGACTTTTTAATTACAAGCTACACGTTTAACAGATACACCTGTCCCTTGGCGATACACCGAAGGAATCACTGTCCGACTGTCAATCACCAAGTTTTCAATCAAGAACTTTTCCAATCCAGTCACAAAGCTGGATATTGGATAGCGCGTTTTACTGCCAACATTTAAAATGCAAAAATTACTTTGCGCTCGATTGATTCGTCTCTTGTTGATTTTTTATAACAGTGGTAATTTATCGAGTATATACGAATTTAAAATAGAAAATCGATCTTAGAAAATTACCTGTTTAACTTTAACCTTTCTTTTCTTTTTTTTCAAATACGCACAGTTTTCAACGATCTAATAGAATATCGTCCTTTTCAATATTTTTCTCCATGCACGGATGAAGGGAGGGGAATTTTTACGAA
>NW_025223338.1:0-636 GCF_014066325.1 Apis laboriosa | reverse complement strand
TAAACTGTATAACAATAACTCTAATATATGATGCATGTTAGAGAATTATATACATAATATTTCATTATTCGATGAAACGATGAAAAGATTCGCGAATCCTAATCCCAACGAATCTTGTTCGTTACTTATTCTTAACAAAGGCCAGAGCCTATACGAGAGAATAATACCGGAAGGGAAAACTAGGGGAATCGTCAAATTATAAAAGATCAAATTATCATTCGGCGATTGTCGTTTACATCGCACGACGGCTTCTATATTCTCCCAATTCATATCGTAGCCAGTGAGAGAATAGAAAGTACAAACCCGAAGGTTTCCGCGCACAGAATTCGTAGAGCCATCCGTAGACCCGGCTGTAACAGTTGCCTTCGCAGTTCGCCGCTATTTCCCATTTGGCAACCGAGCCAGACCCAGCACTTTCGGTGCCAACCGATAATTGGACGAATCGCAGTCATTCGCGAACCGCTCTTCTCCTTCCTATCCCCCATATCGTTCTTTCTTTTTCCTCTTCCTTTTGAGCCCTTATTTCCTATGTCCTTATCGTTCTCCACGTCCTCTTCTCCTTATCTCTTTCCTTTTCTCAGCATTTCATACGAATCTTATTTCTTTCAATATTTCTGCATTCACCGTATCTTCATT
>NW_025223337.1:0-308 GCF_014066325.1 Apis laboriosa | reverse complement strand
CTGTAGACAATAATTATATATGATAGCGAATCAGATATTTAATTATTTAATTCAATTATAAAAAATAATCGCAATTTTTTAATTATATTTCAAATTTTTTATTAATTAACGAAATATAAAGTATATTTATTCATTTTTTCCATTTTTGGATTAATTAGCATAATACAAAATAATATGCTAATTCATTTCTTTGCGAATCTCTCCTGTGATTAGAAAAGATGAATTAGAATTATTAGATTGAAATTAGAATTAGATTAGAAATTATTGATTAGAAATTATGAATTAGATGAATTAGAAAACAAACAAAA
>NW_025223336.1:0-627 GCF_014066325.1 Apis laboriosa | reverse complement strand
GAGAAACAAATTCAATCATAAAACCTTCTTATGAATAATTCTAATCAATTTAGCTCATATTTTACAAAAATAGACAATAAAAAATCATACATCAATTTTTAAAGGATTCTTGTTACAAAATTCCTTCTAAAATTCATTAATTAAATTACGTCTTTAAAGAAAAAGAGATGAGAATTGAACTATTGTACTGTATTTCCTCTCACGAAATCAATTTAAAAAACAAACCAATTAAAAAATTTAACGATTCTTTTTGTGTAAATTAAAAGAGTAAATATTATCTATCACCAATCAAATAACAATTTATTTCTAAATAAAAATATCGTTTTAATCGAATGTAATAATCGAATCGCTTAAAAATCGCGTAAGGTAAATTTCATTCATTTTTCGATCTGAATAAATTATCTATACTCGTCTCTACAATACAACTGTGTTCATCTATCGATTTTCCCGTTTTCCAAATAGAAATTATTCCCACCCGTGTATTAACGAAGCTGGAAACGGAGGAGTTATAATGGTCACAGCATAACGACGGCCAATACACACGTGTATAAAACGCGTGTACATCGCGGGCAATTGGAAAACGACAAAAGAACGTCGCTTTTACAAAAAAAAAAAAAAAAAAAAAAA
>NW_025223335.1:0-305 GCF_014066325.1 Apis laboriosa | reverse complement strand
ATTAGGACGGAAATTCATTCTTTTCAGTTAAGTCTGTTAACTAATATCGGTTTTGATTAAATTTTATTCCAGACAAGAATATCGTAGTTGATACGAAGCGGTAGTTCTAAAAATATGGGAAAGTCGAAAATTCTTTCATTTTCTGTTAATTCTGTGTACTAATATAGATTTTTAAGAAATCATAGATGAAGAGACGGAAAACATGGTTGACATCAAGTAAAGGATCGAAAACTGTTATTAGGACGGATATTCATTCTTTTCAGTTAATTCTGCAAATTAATATCGGTTTTGATTAAATTTTATTC
>NW_025223334.1:0-240112 GCF_014066325.1 Apis laboriosa | reverse complement strand
GCGGAATTCTAAAGATGGCACTGATTTCAATTGTTTTGTATTTCTGTTTTTTGGCTTATATATATTTTGGCTTATATATATATATATATATATCAATTCATTTTTTTTCTTTGTTTAATTGAAACATTACGCTTTATATTAAATCTCAATAAAAGATAGAAATGATTCATAACGTATTTTTAAAAAAAATTAAATCATTCTTTCATTGTTTTTTATTCAATCTAATTTTCTGTATTAAATTTTTTCTTTAAAAGAAGAAACTTTTTAATTTCTAAAATTACATTTCTTCTTCTTCTTAAAAATATATTTCAATTACCTTTAAATTGCTTATAAAATTATTATATAAAAATTCTTTCTACGAAATCAAAATTTTATCAAAATTTATATAATAACATTTTATTTAAATTACACCCTCAATCATAATATCGTAAATAAAAAAAAAAAGAATATTCAAAAAATATCAAAGCGAGTTATCATATGACAGTCATGCTAAAAGGTATCTAAAGCTGTGAAAAATTTAAAATGAAAGTAGTCAGTTTCCTTTGTATATTCCTATCGCATAATTCTTCACCCCGAGGAAAAATCTTTCGTCAAGATCGAAACGCAATCGCGAAGATAAGATGGATAATAATGTTCGCCAACGACCCAGACGACGAGAATTTTTGTCGCGGTTGAATCAAAACCGTGAAGAAGGTGGCGCGATACAGGGCTCCCAATCTAGATCCAGTGGAAGTCGTGTTAATAAACTCCCTGGTGGCCGTCTTCTTATCGCGTGTTCACATCATGGCTTAAATGGCGAATTAAGGTCGCATAACCGTTGATCTAGGACAATCGCCAATGACTCGTTTGATTCTGTTGCATCATTTTCTACTGCTCGTTAAATTTGGATAAGAATCTCGTGGGGCTTTCTAGTGGTACACGTGCCATTCCCGAAGTCAAGAATCTTCAAAAAGTTCTTTCTTCGTTCAAGAAATTGTTGTGTCGCGGATTCAAGAGTTGTACAAGTTGGAGTAATATTTTATCGTTATATAATTAGATATTATATAAATTATGAATCTCAGAATCCACATATTTATTCATAAATTTCATTAATTTAATTTTTCATTGATAACTTTACATTCGCGTTTATTAAATAAATTAAAGGATTCATAATAAAACAGATATAATATATGGAATTTGTATAACAATGTACAATTATTCAAAAAAATTTAAATTTCTCGAAAAAAATTGAAGATCTTAAGAAGACGAATATTGATAAAAATCGTTTTTTATAAGAACCATTAATTAAATTACTGACTAGATAATAATAAAATTTGAGAAGAGAATTATGATTTAATTATAGTATTTTTCTTGAAAAATATTGTCAACGAAAAGCAAAGTTCAAAAATATATATATATATCCAGAGTTTGATAAAGTATTTCAAAGCCGATGAAACGTTGATTTAACTAAAGAAACTTCTGTCCATCGATTAAACGATATTTTAAGAGGATGGACTGCTTAAATCATGATAAGACGGTATCTATTGTGTCGATTTTCTCGAATGCAGCTCGAGTTGTATTTATACAAGAGGACCCGAGGCCACTATTGAAAAAGTCCTGGAGATTAATATTTCTGAAATACCAACTATGAATCGTCATTGCATCCCTCGTGCACGAGAACGAGGAATCTTTCAACAATTTTTATTTTGTATAGTAATTTGTTGAAATTTATTCGCACAAGAGAAAATGAAAGACGTATTGAAAGATTTGAATGCATTGTATACTATTCTGTTTCGTCTAATATGTATCCTCAACGAGTATTGTATCGTTAAGTAAGATTGAAAATGATTCTTTGGCATTTAATTTTCGATTTATCTCAAATATTCAATACAGTTTTATTACTATTTACTATAGAGATTGATGAAAGAAATTGGAAACTTGTTAATAACTTGGATGTTTTTGAAGAAGACCAACAATTTATTGTACAATATATATTTTAAAATATTTAAAACATTTTAAAACTCATAATTACTATTAAAAAAAAAATGCATAAAAAATATAATCTTATTGATTTTCATGAAAAAAACATTCCATTTTTTCTTATTCACTGAATTGAAAAGTTCAATAAAACAAAACTTGTTTAGTCAAAAAAAAAAAAAAAATGAATTATTTAAGTCCAAAACAATTCAAATTTTTGCTTGGTTCTTCAACGATCATTCATCCTTTCTGTAATCTTACTCATGATAACACTTCTCTCAAAAGAAATATCTACTCTAAGAATGAAACGACAATTAAGAAATTTACCATAGTTTCAAGGAAATCGCGATCATTATCGCGAGAATAATCTTCTTACAATTCATATGCGTTCGTGAAAAGCTCAGGACGCGCATAATTAATGTTTTAGTAAAGCGAGCAACGTCACGCTCCTTTTTGCGCCAACTTAACGACCACGGGATTTACGAGCAAACTGTTGCTTTTGTTGCGCCCTGGCTTACGTTTTTGCGCCCAAAACGTGGTTCACGGATCCGAATCGTTTGATACGCGGCAAAAAAGATGAAGTACAAGTTTGGAAGGTTGGCGACGGGATTGATTTATGCGCCGAATAAACGATATCAGTGAAATGTTCTTTTCTTTTTACGATGAATGTGATGTTTTAAAGAATTGGAAAGTGAGATGTGTCTGAACGACGAGAAAAAAAATTTTCTATGAAGATGTTTTATTGAATGAGAGAATTTTTTAAAGAAAGGATGATAAAGATTTAGTGTGATGGATTGAGGTTCTTCTTGAAGGATTTCTTTTCAATATTAATATTTTTTTTTAAATAAATTTGTAAAGAGAAGGATTAATTGATAAGTAATTAGAGAAGGATTTTCAAAAAAGATAAAAGTTCGATTCAGTATGATAAATTAATTTCTTTAAGTGAAAAGAATATAATTATTGTTCATTTTCAATAGATATATTTTTCTGAAAATTAATGATATACATATGTGTACTATTTTTCTAAATTTTACATATGTTTTTCAATATTAATCAAATTTTTACTGAACAAACAAGAAAATATTTTTTAAAAGGTCAAAGTTTAGACCTTTAAAATCATGAAGTAGTAGGAAATGAAAAAGGTAGCCGCAAAAGTACACAGCTTTCGAAAAAGTAATTCAATTTAGGAGATTGACTTTAAACGAAGAAAATTTTTTAATGAGAAATGGATCTTCAAGAAGTAAATGTCAGTTTAATTTTCGAATTGGAAGAAACTTATTTTTTTTCTGAATAAATTTTCTTTAAAATGTTATTTGTAAATATATGATGAAAAAAATTTTAATTTTTAACAAAAAAAAAGAATAAAAGAAAAATAATATTTCATTTCTTGGAATTTTTACTATTAATTATTGAATCGAGGAATGCAAAAACCAAATTTAAATATTTTAATCCGACTTTCAAGTTCTTTCTATTCAAACACAAACGACTAGAATTTTATTCTCGTTTCTTTGCTAAACCAATTTATACAAGTTCTGCCTTGTGTTCGTTCCATTTACGACAATCAAAAAACTATCTCCGATAAAACAATCACCATTTTCAATCTATTTTAAATTTTAATCAATCTCCGAACTAAAGAATCCCAGAAACATATTCTATCAGAAAATTATTAAAACTATGAAATAAATATTGTCTATTCAACTTCAGTATAATATCAAATCGAGCTGTAATTGAGATGTAAATAAAAATCAAAAGATTTAAAAATATTTATAATTAAAATTGATTGCTGGTATATATAACGAAGATATAATGGAAATTTACAATCGACTGTGAACTACTGCGTATAAAACAAAAATGTGAAAAATGCGAGGAAAGGCTAAGAACTTTTAAAACCAAGATGTGAAAAGAAAGAGTTAGGATTCTTTTATGAACATGTCGGAATATATTCTAAGAATATCTATGTATTTTGTTAAGAAGATTAAAAATTTACATTCACAGAAATTGGTAAAAAATCAAAGAACTTGTACAACACTTCTATAAGACTTCTATAAATTGTTGATGTATTCGTAAAATATTTTTGGATGATCGATTCTACAAACAAATTGATATATTGATACATAAAATTGATAATCGAAAAACTTATTCAAGCACAACAATAAATAAAGTGAGACTTTATATCCATCATATCTCACCATCTCACTCTATCTTCATTTTCTTTCGTCCAACGCAAACTTCATAATATTATTCACAACAAATAAGTGTCAATCGACATTTTGAGGTCTCTAAAATCAATCATCCGAAGATGTCTCCCAAATATATTAATAATCTTCTATACATTAAAAACCATCTGATCCCCATCGTATCGAAACCAATCAACCGACTAAATCTCGCGCATAAGAAATTCGATCAAAACAATCTTCCATCCAATTCATCGATCCTTCTCGATTCCATCAAAAGCGAAAAGAAGTCTAGGAGGAAAGGAGCGGATGAAAAAATTGGTTTAATTATGGGTCGCAATTAAAGGACGATAACGGAGTAGGAGAAGGAGAAGGAGAGAATTGCGAGCACGGCGCGAAGACGAACAAAAAGGGAGCAAGGCAGGAGCGTAAACAAGGGGAATGCAACGTGGGGGTGGTGGCCGCGGGGGTGAGATAGAATACGCGCTCATGCGCGCCTGGAACCCCGCCCTGTCGCTTCGGACGAAAGCTTGTCCCGTCGAGGACTCTCGTTCGAGTTTCGACGAGTAGTCACGCTTTAACTCGCGATCCGCGAGGCGGATGCTACCCCGGAACGCGAGTCGCAGGTGCAGGTGTGACCGATGTAACACGAGCATTAAAATCCACTCCGATCCTAGCTCCTGCACCCTGTGCCGGATATCCGTCGCGTGACCCTGCCGAAGACGTGGTTTCGAAACCGGTGACGAGGGAGCCAGGAGGCAGGTGCAGGTGTCAGGGTGTCGTCGAACGTTAGGTGTCTTTGTGTTTCATTTTGCTTTTCCCTGGAATTCGCCTTGCCACGTTTCGATACGCGATTCATCCGATTGGTTAGATAGTCGGCCCCTTTGGACACTTGTGGATCGAAGCTCGCGTAGGAGTAACACGGTGACAGGTGTATTTTGACCACGGTGGTAGGTGGAAGGTGTCGAGGATTTCTCGATCAGAAGAGATATCGCTGCTTTGGATACGCGGCTTCGATCGTTCGGATTGACTTAGGTAAACAACGGTGTGGCACCGATCAACTCGGAGATTTCTAGGTCAACAAGCAGCGGCCAGAGGCAACCAGTTGCGGGTGTTATCGTTCTTGTAACCCAAGCCAGCGGGAGACTGTGCTCTTTGTCGCGTGAAAGAAAAGAGAGGAGTTCGTCCATCATTGGCGATAATCTAATAGAAGCTAATAAGAGTTCTCGGATATCCTGGAGGATTTATACGAGAAGAGTCGAGAGGAAATAACTAGAAAAAGATCTGTCGTTCGTTAGAAAGAAAGATCATCGGATTTCTTTGATTACGGTTACGGTTATCGACGCGAAGGAACAGGAGCAAGAAAATTTCGATCAATTCTGGACAACCGACTCGACGTTCTGAGCGGGTCTCCTGTTGATTATACGCGCTAATGGATAGTAATCGATCTATCATCGACTTTCGTTAGTTGGATAGATGTTGCCGAGATTGTTATGTCTCTTCTCTCGATTGCTGAATAAGACAAAGGGACGAACGAAGGTGGAAAACGGAACAAAGAAAGAAACGTATTATCAGAGAGGGAACTGAAATTAATTGGATTACAGAAATGATTAGTTAACCGAATTACATCGTGTTTCTATATATTCTTATCGATATTTGTTAATCGAAGAGAACGATGAATTAATATTAAGGCCTAACTAAGCATTTAAGTTTGATAACGATTCTCTCGAGTGTCGTCGATTACGAGATTAGAGATTCGGTGATAATTCGTTGAGAAGAAAGTGGTTCGTAGATGTCCTTAGCGCAAAGATAACGGCCTTGAAACTTTTCCACGCGGATCGGAAGACCAAGCCGAGCGAGCTAGGCAAGATGCTCTATGCCCGACAGCGTGACTACAGCTAAAAGGTCGTGATCGATCGACTTACTTCGATGGCCTAAAAGAACTTTAAACGTGCAAGGTCATTATGCATAGCGATAAAACGGGAACGTTATAAGGCACAGACAAATTGGTCGGTTCGTTTGACTGCTAAAACCGGCACTGACCGTGTCACTTGAAATAACGAACAGCAAACAAACTTTCAAATCCATTCCACGATCTCTGAAAGAGAATTCATTAAAGACAGGACACTGCACTGTAACAGATCAGATGATGCGATAGCAAAATATCCGACCATTTGCACAATGTCGTGTCAAGGATATTCGAATGATCAGGAACCTATTGGCATTAGCGAAATGTGCCGCGTTGATAGCGAGATCTCCCTCGAGTTTTCACAGAATTTCCATGAGACTTCAAAGGCACCGTCGTGTTTGGCGGAGCAACGATAACGGAGGACCGTTTTGCCGAGGTCCAGAGGTCTATTTCGTTTCGAGAGCCTAAAGCAACAACCAATCGGACTGATACGATCAACGAAAAACCGTAGAAACGTATCATTCACTTCCACATGGTCCTAAGCAGTGTGCATTCTAAAACCGCATCCGCTCAACGAAAAGTGGAGGTCCTCCTCCTATTAAAAAGGAGCCTTTTTAATACGTTCAGCTCACCGAAAAAACACCGCAAAACTCCGTGTTCATCGAATGACGCAGCTCGCTAAATGAGATTACCGAAGCAAACTGTGCTCCGATCGAACGGTCCAAAGATCTGCTACTTGCTCTCCATGCGAGAGGTGGCTCGAATTGCGGCCTCGCGATCGAGCCTACCCCTGACCCCTCTGTAGCCAAGAGACAAAAGCTGCCGTGGCCGACGCTCGATGAGTCCTAGTGAAGATAAGGATCCTCGAGAACCCTCGATCGTTTCCCTGGAACGGCTGAAGAAGCTCCGGTTGGCACCTATTTGAGAGCGGTCGGGTGATGCGCGGGAGCAGCTCTGAGCTCCTGCTGGAGGCGAGCTGCGTCCAGTGTCAGAGCGATCATCACGCCGACCAGCACACCAGCACCAGGCATCACCAGCAACATCAGGTGAACGAGAAACACGACTTCCAGGAGCAGGAGCTACGTCGTCGCAAGCTGTTGGAGCTCGGGTTCGGCGCTTCGCGGCGCCGACCGCCACGGCGTACCTGCCGTCAGCGGTTCAATTTTTACGCAACGTCGGCGTTGGCCTTCGTCGCGACATCCGGTGGCGCAGCCTTGCTATTCTTGGTGCCACTTTACGTCGACCCGGCGATCAGCACTCTGGCCGCCGATTTCTCGCCCGACCCGGTCATCTGCACCACCTCCAGACGGGAGGAGTTGGCCGGATTGTTCAATTGTACTTGGAGTTCTTGCCGCGAGGGTTGTACAAGCGACGTTTACAGATGTACGCATATATACGTCACCTACACGCCATGGAGCAACGCGAGCATGAAAAACGACACCGGGGGTAGAGGCAACTCGACCGGCATCGCGCACACCTCGACCACTTCCGGTAAGAAAGTTTTCAACCTGCGGAGGCGTCGAGCTTATTTCTGTCTTCCCGGTGAAAACTGGTATCCATCCGTCTAGATGTTTATTCCGCCCGTTGGTTTTGCGTAGGTGGTAGGAATGAAGAGAAATGAATCGAAACTGCAAGTGTAGAATAGTGTTTTGGGTGTATATGTATATGAGGAATATCGTCGTTTAGTTAATTGTGTGCGATTAGATATTTGTGGGTACTTTTTCTGTGATTTATTTTCCAATGAAATGAAATTAACGATTCATCAACGATGGAATCTTGATATTTTGAAATTTATTGCATAGTTTAACTTCGATAGAATTGAAGAAATGTAAGGCGAATGGTTTTTTTTATTAAGATATTACGATAATAGGAAAACTTTGAAGTTACCATACTGTTGCGATTTTTAAATTTTATTAAATTTTCCTCCCATATTCGAGCAAATATCTCGAAATGTTACTGCCTTCGTGTAAAAACTTTTCTTATATCTATCTTCTTAGTTTAAAAAGATAGGGATAAAATATATCGAAATCTACCAAGTTCAAAGGATAGTTAGTGTCATAGTGAATTTCTGAAAGATGACTCGTGTCGTATATACATGTTTTCAATATATATTTCACTTTCTTAATTATTCTTCTTTTCTCGAACTTTTCATCTGGGTTTACGTTCAACAAGAATCCTATTTTCATCACTATTGAATAGTTATTTTCCTCCATCAAAAATGTGCGTTGTAAGAATCCAATATATGAACCGATATATTCGTGATCGGTGTTTATCTTCAATTTTGCAGTTCTCGCCTCCTTAATCGTACGACGTTCAGAAGATCAATATTATATCGATATTGTTCCATCATCATCTCACAAGAAACTCATCATTCGTTGGAAACTCTTCTAAATAAAATAAATACTTTTTGTACAGTGCCGACTCCCGGCGATGTGGAGGCGGTGCTCCTGGTGAACATCAAAGGGTGCGGCTATCCGCCGATCGTCGACTGCGAGAACTTCACCCGCGAAATGGGCTACGAAGGCGCGAAATTCCCCTGCCATTACAGCCGTGTGAACGGCAGCATAGTGATGGCGAACTATAACCGCGAGGCGCAGGTCACCACCATCATACACTTCTTCGCGGCGCCTTTCGTAGTGACTCTCGCGACCAGCGTCGCTCTGTGTGTGATGCACTGTGACTGCAGGTGCAGCCCACCCCCACGCCATTCATCGCGAGGAATCAGAAGAGGCAGGGGCAACGATCTCAGGTAACGTGGCCTTTAATCATCGATGAATCATTGGTGTCCCCTGTTTCCGGATTAACTTCCGGATGGACGATTCATTGGAAAGTGGTAGGATCAGATTAATTAAATTCCTATCGATCTACGATTCTCGAGAGAATCGTCAAGCATTTTCTAAAGTACTTGTTATTTCAAATAATTTTTGTGGAAAATTTTATAACGTTTTATAAGGTTTTTGATACTTATTTATTCGAGTGTTCTCATTAAACTTTGACGTGGATAAATGCTAAGAGTTTTTCGCGATTTTTTAATGGTAGATTAGGTGATTCAATGAATTTATCTTCTATAGGGTAAAATGTTATTAAAAATATAAATTTATTGAATTGTATGGTATTTACAAGTGTTAAATTTCAATTTCGTATCGTTTGTATTGAGTCTTATAGTCGGGATGGGCAAAGAATTTTTTATACTAAATTATTTCTCATAAATGTTTCCACTTAAAATTGTTATTATAAAAAGATCATCTCTTTAAATTTCATTAAAATTCCTTTATGAATAGGGAAATCATAAATTCGTATACATATATAAAGTCTGGCCATCTGTACATTTTTGAACTGATCTTTATTAATAATGTAAAGAGGATTGCAAGTTATTTGATTACGATAAAAAACGGCGACTCGAGAAAGATTAGGAAACACTGAACTAGACTTAAGAGGATTTCGATGGGTGGGCACTAGAATGTCGTTGGTTGATCGGTGAACATTTTATTATTCATTGAGCCGCTATTTGAAAAAAATACGTTTCCGCTATTGAATTAACAATGATCAATGAAGACGGAATATTTTCTTTTTCTATGAATGTTTCGTGCTTCGAGAGGAAGATTTTCAGGTTTGATTTATCGTAAAATCGAATTTTTGAAATAGGAAAGAAATTGGATACGAATATAGATATGATTGTTTGAGGAGAAAATAGGGATTGTCGAGTATGTATATCGGTTTGGAACAGGTTCTGTTTTCAAGGAAACTTGGTTTGAGAATTGCGTTTGAGATATAAATTCAGATGGTTGTGCAATGTATGAAGTAGTTTATTAATGTAGGTACTTAAACAAATCTGATTGGGATAAATATAATTGTTCAAATATCATTAACTGACTTATTTCTATTTGTACTATATTATTTATGCATAAATAAAGGGAATGATTACATGCAAAACGAAATAAAAGTAATGAAGATGCAATTTTTTTAATTGTCACAGTTTATAAAATAGATCACCTGTTACAAAATGAGAAGTAGAAAATGCGATATATTTATTTTATTTATTTTTTACATAATATCGTTTGAGGGTCTAATTTATAACATTTCACAAAAACGTGACAGAAATACATTTGATTAAATCTTTCAATTGGTAAACATCAGATGAGAAACTATCAAATTGTCTCGCCCAGTTAAACTTGGGAGAGAAAAAAAAAGAATTATAAAAGGCATCGATTGGATTGCTGTTAGTTGATTGAGCATTCGATCTGAAGTTTCGTCGTTGTAGTGGTAGCCTTACCGTATCGAGAGATCGTGATCGTACTCACAATAAAGCAAAATACAGTAAAAGAAGTAATAGAAATGAGATTTTTCATTAAATGGAAATTGCTCGAGTAATTTTAAAATAATTGTCTTTTGGCCATAAACTGTCGATTATTTTTTAAAATTTAAATCTCGATCGAAGGAATAGTATTAAAATTAGTGGTATTTACATGGTTAAGTAAAATAATTAGGAAAAATTCGAAAAAACATGGATTTAAATTTCAGAAATACTTTGTTTTGTTTAAAAAAAAAATAGATGCACTCTCTGTTCGCGAGAATAGTTACATATTTAATAACAAAGATACGAGTCTGCCTTTCATTTTATCGCCATTCCACACGCGCGCACGCGTTATTATACGGGATTGTGAAAAAAAAAGAGCACTCAGGGCCCCGCTTTAAAACTCGAGCCTACTCCATTACAGGCCACTGCGTCACTGAGGCCACTTCTCGTATCTTTTCGACTCGTCTTTTTTGATAGATCCCAAAAATTATTCATCGTATGCAATCAACACATTTTTGTAAATAAGCGAGAAATAACATTTATTGCAATATCATATAATCAAAGATAAATGTGATTGCTAAATCTTGAAAGTTTAAATAGAAAAAATAAATTTCTTATTTTTTTGTATAATAGAAAGACTTGCAATCAATGATACAATTTATAGAATTAAAGATAGATGCAATTATTGATTTTAAAAATTTTAATTTTTGATTTTCACAACTTTTATATTCCAAAGTTTAACTATAGCATATATATCTACCATATATATATAATCATAGGAGGAACAATATCCATTACACAGAACAAATGAAATCGTAAAGTTCTAAGATTTTAAATTAAAAAAAAAAAACTTTGGCATAACTTTTGATTTAAATTCGAACAATACAAAGGCAGTGAGATAAATATACAAACACTCATAAAAGATCGTAAGAGTTACACTATTCTGGCTTGATGGCGTTGCGACTAGAAAGAGGTCGGTGGATTTCTGGCCGAAAGTCGAGACATGCCCATTTTAAAACGTCGGCGATCGTTTGTCGAGCATCCTCCAAGCTCATCACGGCCTGTGGCTTGTTATTTTTTTGTCGTGCCACGTTTGTCATCTTTATAACCGCTGTTGGCACTGTATCACTGGCTAGTATTAAGAGGAACAGGCTGTGGATATTCGCGAAGAAAGAATGGTCAGGACGAGCATCACTAACTTGAACTTATAAGATTTGTCAGGCTTGGATTAATCGACCAGACCGTCAGTATTCTTCTATCTCTTCCGTTTCTCGTGTCTGCTATATCCTTTGGCTTATGAACTCATCGCTGGATTACATTCCATGAATAAATTTTTCATTTTTTCAATAGATTGCTATTATTTATTCCTTTTTGTACGTGTATAGATAACTGTAGTAATTTTCTTAAAATGAAAGAATATGAGTTAATGAATAAATTCCTTCGTGTCTAATTGATGGATGAAAATTTTGTTATCTCATGAGTATAGTATTTTTTTGAGATGTCTGAAAAATAAATATGGAAAATTTGAAATATGGAAAAATATTTCAGACGAAAGATTTAAAGTTATTATTATATATTACGTTAACTTTTAATTTGCTATTATTCTTCAAGACATAATCAATTATCAACTTGTTCATCGTTTGAAATTTATTCACAAAATGAATCCAAGAGAATCCAAGAGTATTCATTCTAAAAGAACAATATTCTGCAGTTTTCCTAACTCTTATTTCATCCTTCCACTACCACTATTGCAATATATTTTTTACTTTTGTTTCACGAATCGTTAGTTGGATTCAAAGTTACAGCAGAAAGCTCGTCGTGAGTAGAAGTTTTATTGGTTGAAACCAGTGTTTCGTTCGACTATTTCACGATATTTTGCTGGTCCAAGTAATCAAGGTCTTGCGAGGCGATTTCAAACTACTCGTAGAACGTTTAGAAACACGAGAAACATCGTGGATAGAAAAGAGGCGTAAAACGTCCTCGAACTTTTAATTGGAATGGCGTTCCAAAAAGGTCGCGAATCGTTCCCTCGACACCTGAGAGGAGAAAGAACTCGGGAATTCGACCGACTGGATACTATATATTCGACATTGTCATCCACAAAAATGCGGCCATAGACAGGGAAGTTTAGAGTATGTCGGATTCCCTCGAACGTGCGAGAACAACGTGCCTTTGCATCGTTTTCGATAGTTTCGTTCGTGATGTTGGAATTTTTTTAAATTGATTTTTCGTTACTTGATTATATCAGTGTTAAAATATTTCTTTTTTAATGAAAAATTTGAGAATTTTGATTTCGATTTTTTTTTAGGAATTTTTTGGAATTGATTTGGAAGTAGTTGTGTCATTAAAATTTTTTTTTTTTTAGTGAAAATTAGGATATTAAATTTAAAGTTTTTTTAAGAATTTTTTTGAAATTCTTTGAAAATAATTTATTAAAAATTAAAAAGTTGTATCATTGTCTATTTTCTTTTTAATGAAAATTGAAAATAAAATTTTCTGATATCATAAAATGCAATGAAACGTACATTTCTCTATGATAATGTTAAAATGTGTCAAGATTGAAATATAATGAAAAATAAAATAGATGTGATTATCAATTGTTTTGATAATTAATCAAACAAATTTATTCATTTTCATGAGCTATGAAGCTTAATTGCATAAAAGTCGCAATAAAGATATAATAATTTTGATATAAAGAAAATACAAACAGATAGCAGACAGTTGAAAAGTTTGCAAGTTTGACTTTATAACTGGATCCATCTTCTTTGCTCTATTCTCTACTGTTCTTCTTTGTTTTTGATTAATATTATCCCAGCAATAAACAACTTGCTTTCAGATTGTTCCACTATGAAGAATATAATTGAGCATTCTGTGTACTGTAGTTTAAAATATGAAAATATTATTTTATAATATAATATAGTATAGTAGTTGCTGAAAATAAACTTTTGTAAGAATAATATATTGCTAATTTTATTATTGCAATATATTATATAATATTTTTGAATTGTACATTATATTTCATATCTTGACAATATTTACAGTTTTAAATATTTAATTTTCCAATTAGTTTTAGATTTCATTTTGTATTTAATTACTTTCTTCATTTTTCATTCTCTGATGTTACTTGAATTATCGGTTTATTATTATTTGAGAATATTAACTAAAATTTATATTCTCAATCAATATTTCATAATTTCAATAATTCTTCAATAAATCTCACTTTTTAGAATTATTTATCTAAATAATATTTCAAATTCATAATATCAAAACATAAGATTTATTTTTATCTATTCCTAATTATCTATAATTTTTCAAATATAACAAGGTTGCTAAAATTCCTCAACATTTCTCAATCCCAATATTGCCTCAAAAAACTTGAGCATTCCAATTTCTAAAGAGGATACTTCTTTTCCTCGGGGACAAAGAAAAAAGGACATCGAAAAATCGTATCTGAAGTGTACTCTAAAGGAACATCTTTCGACGGAAGTAGATATTTAGAAAACTGGTTGGAAGAAACGCGCCATCCTCCTAACAAACCGTACCATTTCTTCTCTCTATATCCATATTACACGTTACAATACGAGCTATTCGATATTCCTCTCTATATCTCTCAGCTATATACTTCTCGGCTTGTGCCCAGCCCGCGAAATTACGGTTTCGATCAAACTGAATCAGTCTCACAGCATGGCTTCGAGGCCGCGTGTACTTGCACGTGCACTTGCACACAGCCAACTGTGGTTCCACAGATGAATCTACTATGTATATGTATTCATGTAGGGTGTTACAGGATGTATACAGGGTGTTTCAGAAATAGGCGATTAAATTTTGGTATCGTATTTTATTCTTTTTGTAAATATAGAATTCATTTAAATATAGAAAAGTCGTTCTTTTTTTTAATGTGTATACTTTTATTCAACTTGAAATTTTAAATATTTTTGGAATTTTAGTTTAGAATTATAGAATTGTGAATATTATCGATATTATTTTTTTATTAAAATGAGATATTGTAATGTTTAATTAAATTCAATAATTAGATAAGCATATTTTTTTGACTTAACTTCATTGAATTTTTATTTGTAGAAATATCTGGAATAAAAAATATCTGGATTAGAAAATATCTGAAATACAATAATTGTATCAATAATCACGTTCTTCTGGTTAACTCTATTGGATTTTTATTTCAGAGAACATTTAAGAAATTTACGTTATGCTAATAATACAATTGATAATGTGATATATGATAAATTATACATCATAGAATATATTAGACATTTTTTTAACGTTTTTAAAAGAAGAAATTTTGGATTTATTTTTATCTTTTAACTTTTATCTTTATGGAAAATTAAATTCAATAAAAAACAAATTTGTTTATCTATTTCGAAACATCCTGTACATAGAATTGGAAGGTAGTTTTAGATGGCGTGGCTGGTGGTACGAATGCTATGAAAGCAGTTATCTATCCCGCCGTTAGGTATGATTGTAGTTTAATTACTTCTAATTCAGATTCGTAGATTTATTCGTATCCCAAAGCAACCCAAAGTGTATAGATCGCTCGACTTATTTTCACGATGAAACATTGAAAAATTAAGGGATAGTTGGATTTACATTGGTTGTAAATGTAACTGCTTTGAAATATTCGTTTAATCGATTCACTCGATCAGATTGTTACAAACGCGAAAGGAGATTTATTCGAATACTTTACAGGTGGTTTGAAGGGTTTTGTTTGGAGAGTTTAAGGGTGTGGTATTCGTAACTCTAGATGGTTTAACTTTGGCTTTGAGGGATGTTGGTCAATGGATTTTCGCCTGTTGAGCGTATTTTAATTACTCAGCAAATTTTTACAATCTTTTTTATTTATCGAATATTATTAACTTGAATTACCATTAATTTGTTTTCTGGAATTCTCTTTTGTTATTTCATTTCATTTTACTTTGTTATTTATACGATACACATATGGTTAAAACTTCATCTTGTTCATCCTTTTTATTAGGTTCATATATTTTTGAAATTCGTCTTTGTACTTCGTTTAAATTAAATATCTCTTTTGTAAAACATATTTCGTATGTTCATTGCTGTTCAAAGAGCAAAACGAGAGAAACAATATTGAACATAAACATTTATTACACAACAAAATTTCATATTTTCATACGTTAAAGAATAAAAATTTGTATAATTTCAATGTGTTGTTTCACTTTTAAATTGCAAAATTTAAATGTGTTATATCATATAAATAAATAAATAAATCATAAAAATAAATTTATTCATATTGAATGAATTCTACGGAAGAATTCTCTTTTTTATCTTGATAATCATTGAGAATTGTACGTTTTCGATAAAAAAAAATATATTCGTGATAGCAATATAATAAAATAAAATTCGTATCAGGAATTTAAAAATTTTGAAATTTTTATTTGGACATATTTGATACAAATTTTGATTTTGATAAAATCGAAGGAATATACAATCAAATTTTTATCAGATATTATGCGATGATAGGAAATGATCCTCAAAGAGAATAAGTATATGGTTTAATGAATCCTCGATTAAAATTTCCACAACTGTGAAATATATACTGTGTTTTCTTCGGTTCTATTCCACGGACAAACATTTTTGCAATATTATAACTCAAACCCAACAAGTTGGTCGTCGATCGGCCTATAACGAAGGAGGCCTGTTGGAAACAATGCGAAACTCGAAATGCGGGTCATGGCTCTGTCCTTCTCAAGAGCGTAGTTTCTTCCACGCGAGTTCGTCTTCTCGCGCTTTAAAATTATCCGCAAGAGGGATGTTTTATGCGGCTCGAGTCAGCCTTGTTTTATTCTCGTGTTCGCGGAGTCTATGGGGGATGATTTGGCTGGAAAATAAAATACGAAAAGGAAAGTTTCTTATAAATTTAATTTGAGAATTTCTTTATTAATCAGTTAAATAATGCAGAAGAACAATGATAGAAAATATTAACGTAAAATAAAACATACGAATAATGTACGAAAAAAGAAAAAAATATGATTTATTAATTTTCGTCATTCAATCTCATTTATGAATGTAAATAATTTGACGAATTAATTAGATATTTTGCCTGTGAAAAAGATGAAAATACAGTTTCGCCTACATACAAGGTCGCGAGAAGCTAGTACCTTCATTCGATAAATGAAACTTTAATCTCCGTGGAAATAAGGTCAGACTTGAAGTGGCAAACGCAAAGTGGATTCATCTTTGCTTTGGTTAAACAGTCGAGCGCTTTTAATAATTACAAACTGTGTGACATATTGGCACAGTTTAATCATTTCTCGAGTCACGTGTTTCGCTTGCGCGCCTATTGTTTCGGGTCACGCTTCATTTCTATACAGTCATGTGTTTCCAGTTATAGATATATAATTCGTATATATCCTATGTTTTTTAATTATATTTCGATTAATTTTAATTGTTTGAATATATCAAATTTTGAAAAAATTAGGCTTGCGTGTAATATATCTTTTAGATATCTTTTCATCCTTTTTTAAGAATAAGAAGCACTTCAAATTTAATTTTGTTTTTAACTTCAGATCCAATATATTTTTAAACATTTTCTATATTGATCTAGTGATCTATAGTTATTAAAATCTTATATTCTAAATTTTTTAATTCCTGAAAATGTTAATCTCTTCAAATTAATAATAATAGTATCATGTTTATAATGTCGAAAAACTTGATTAATTTAACCTGTCATCATCTCGTCTCTCGATATTTCGAACCTTCTAATAATCTGTTTCATAAATGCTGCTTAAAAAGAAGTCAAGGCTTCTATCATTCTTCATTATGGAGTCGAACAGCTGCAAAAGTGCAACGGTAAAGTATGTTGGACGTTGTCCAAAGAAGCAAAGAAAACTCTCTAATTAGTATAATACACTAACAATATCAGACAAACAAGGGTTTCGTAACGGGGTATCTACTCGAAGCAATTAATCTTCCTCTAATTCATCGATCCTCCGAAACGGTGCACAGACTAATTACCACCGCTCCATTAGCTCATCGTTCCCTTGTAGCTTCCGTTTTGTCGCTGTTACCGGACTTTCGAAATTTTTTTCGATTAATCAAAACTATTGACAGGAACCAATCGGGAACGATTCATTGTTTTGAAAGAGGTTGCTTCAATTTGTTCTTGTTGACGGTCTAAATTGTTTGGATGATAGAATGCTTCAATTCTCTTTTTTACGATCGTTTGAGATAATCGAAATAGTTTTTAGTAGTTCTCTTGAGTTCTTTTATTTTTGTGTATTATGGGAAATTTGATTTTTCGAATTTCGAGGATTTTTGAATTCGAGAATTGATAATTATATAGGATTATGTATTGTAATTTTAATTTTAGTTTGAATAATTAGAATATCGAATTTAATAGCAATAAATTTAATAAGTTGCGTGTAATGAACGAAGTTACGAAGTGAAGTTTTAACTTCACCATTTTTCCTCGTTGTTTCACAAATAAAGTCTACGAAATTATGTAATAGGATTTACCTTTCGTTGTGTATGGTAATCTCTTCTAGTTGGACGTTGATGGGATGCAACTGTTGTAAGAATTTAATGATGGATATTTGTCGACTTTCATTTGCTATACATTTACGTGAGAATATTATATTAAATTATTAATCTGTTAGGTCATTCGTTTTTTTTTTAAGTTCAAAATATTGGCATTTCAATATTATAATTGCACCATCAAATAAAAGATTGCAAAAAATAATAGCAATGGAATAATAAAAGAAAATATTACATATTATTATTCATCATTTTTTAAATTTTATTTCTTATCGCATTTTATTAGTATTCATTATCATTTTGAAATCAGTCAACTTTCTCCAAAATTTTGATCAATACTTAAAATCAGTGATTGTTTTCTTATTCTTTCATAAATAAGTAAAATTCTAGTTATAAAAAATTACATGTCAAACGATAAAATCCAAGAAGAAATCGTCTTTACTTTGCATACAGATAAAATCAATTCACCAATTCGTTAATTATCTTCTTATTGATTGATGTATATATCAATATTTTAGTTATTCATTCCTAGCTATCGTGCAGCAAGGAAAGCTGATAAATTGAGTTTCTTCTCCCGGCTTGGGTTATTGTTCGATTTTCCTTCCTCTTGAGTCGATAAGAAAACATATTTTTCAAGATTTTATTAAAACAGCTCCTGACGGAGAATACCATCTGGTCCATATCCTGAGAAAAACAATATTTTTGCGAAGATTGTAACGAAACATTGTGATTATTTCTGTTTCTCTGCTAAAATTGTTTTTCGGTAAAAAATGTTAAAGATAGCGAAATAGTTAGTTATATAAAAAAGAAAAAATATGGATAAACAAGTTGATGAAAATACTTGGAGAAAGTATTTATTAATTAAAGTATATTTATAAGAAAAAGGGAAAGAAATTTACAAAGTGAGATCTTTGAAATACTCCAATTTTTCTTCCGCTATTTTTACTTATACTTATATTTCTTCAATTGTGTTAATATCACGATTCTTTTCTTGGATTTAAGAAACTTTTTGATAATAACTTTTTATAATCAATTTTCTTCTTTAAGTTTTCTTCTTCAAGCTCCATATATACTACATATATGGAGCTCCAATTTAAAAATCTCACTAGTAGATTCGCATAGATCAATTCGCGGATTAACAAGTTGAACCTTCTACTTTGCATCTCGATCCCGTAAATCTTGTGTAGGCAGCCGACTGTAAAAATGTTCCTAATGCAGTTCGTGGGTCGAGTAAGTTATGCGGCAAGTAGTATAGAGCGGTGAATCAAGTTTCGAAGTAGTTCAAGAGAACAGATGGTGAAACGAAAACCATCGATCGTTTTGCTTGTCGTCTTAGGCCGCTTGTGAACAGGTTTCGCATAAAAGATATATCTATAGAATGATCTTTGTTTAATTATATTTGACGATATACGTGTACATTGTAGAATGCTCGAAAAATAGAATTTGGATTCAACTGCGAGTTTTTCAAAAATGAGGATTTAAATGGAAAAATTTTATTTTATATTTTTTATTTATATTTAGAAAATAATTATCTTTTACGATTATCTTTTACATTAATTAATTATTGTCATAATTGATGAAAATCGAATATTCGGAAAACACGTAAGAGATAAAATATTAAAATATTTAAGAAGAGATATTCGAGCGAAAGTTGCCTCTAAAAATTCGAGCAGCGATGCTTCAAAAGAAAGGACAGAAATGTAATCTGCAGTTGAATAATCTTGGCGTATCACGAGATCACTTAGGAAAATGATATCGATCGGGCTAGCTATTGAGTAAGGGCTATAGAAAAGAAGGGGGTGAGATAGGGGGTGATGCAATAAAGAAAAAGAAGATAAAGTCGAAACGAAATGTGGCGAGAAAAATGAAAGGGAACCGGATATCTGCAGGCAATCCCTAACTTTCTTGTATATTTTTTTTCTCGCCAACTTAAGTAAAAAAAGAAATAGAAATATTGTTCAAATAGCTTTACATGAAATTAAATAAACAAGAAAATATATTAATTTATAATTTATAATTGATTTATACATTATGAATAATATATAATTTATACATTATGAATAATTCCATAATTTTATAATTCGAAATAAAAGTTTCAAAAACGAGTTTATTAATAAATTAATAAATTAATTCTCTTTAATAATTCTAGAATTATGTTTTATTTTCAAAATTATATTGGATCATCAACTTTAATCGAATATCTCTTCAATTCTTAATCATAACATTTCAAAAAAATTAAATTAATTAATTAATCAAAAATAATAAACCAAAATTTGTACTCGGATATTGTACATGTATGACTCGCAGTATTACAAATCGAGGAACACTCGTAGCGAGAAATTTCATCTTATTGTCAGAACTTTGTTCCCTGGTGGAACGATTCGTTTGAGCCTTCTGTAGATCGCGTTGTGGGCGTTAGGAATGTGCTTTGCGCCTCGCCACTCGGTGTTTCAGCACCCTTAAACATTCACGACCGCGTACACTTCGTTTTTATTCTTCGGGTACTTTGGCACGAAGCACAAAAAAGCGCTGAGGTCGAGAGCATTCACTCTAACTCTGCTATCAGAAAGTCGTCGGGAGAATGGTTACTCTCTTGCTTTATCATTCAACAGAAACATCGAGATTGCAATTTCTTTTCATGTTCACTATTCGATTCAATTATTTCGTATCTTTGTGCCTCGAATCATTTTTTTGCTTTTGGAATTTTTCACTTTGAAATATTTATAGAAACGAAGTGAATAATGTTAAAATTGCGAGGGATATAAGAGTAAAGTTTTATAGAATAAAAGAATAAAAATCATATTATGGTTAATTCATAATATTCACTCACTATTCAAATCGGAAAATTTGTAATTTAAAAGATTCATTGAAAGTTTAGATTTTTGTTTCATAATTTTTATTTTTTTGTTATAAAATTAATTTAAATTTTTGTGATAAAATTAATTTAAATAATGAATTAAATTTTGAATTTAGATTTCTAATTGATGTTAATAAACTGTATGTAATTTGATAGAGTTTGGATTAAATTACATAATTTTAGAGCACTCTAGTTTAAACCGTATTTTATGAAGATGATCGATTATTGCCTGAACTCTAAAATTAAATAATAATAAACTCAAATTTCATTCATGATCCAATATTAATAATTAAGAAAATTCCTTTATAGAGAGTGCTATATTTTTTGCCTTCTAAACTAACTAAAATCTAACAATTTGATTCCAATTTCAATTCCACGAATTCCAAATGTTCAGTAATTTTTTTATTTCTTGATTTTTTAATTTTTACTTTGATTCGAAACATAAAGATCGGAGTTTTTAATGCGATTATGGAAAAGAACTCATGAAAACTCGTCAAGATTCATTGTCACTTTTTTTCTACGTCTTTCTACACCTTGGAGTTGTAGATTAAAGTTATCGATTCATTTCTATAGCAGCAAGGTTACTATAGAAAATAGGCTACATCAATAGACATTCACTTTGTATTGTGATAGATTCAAAGAACCTTATGTTTTCTTTTACACTGTACTATGAGAAGATAGATAAGTCTTCTATCATATATTACACATTTGATTTGACACACGCTTAAAACTAGTAACTTCAGTTTTTATTCGCTATCCACTTTGGCATCGAAAATTTCTTTTTAATGTCGACTATGAAAAAGTCACTGGATAAATTATCTTTGCTTTGTTTTTTTAACAAAAACGTTTCGTGGATTATAATAGCAATCCGGAGATAGAATGTAGGAATTTCTGGTACAAAGGGAACAATGGAATTTTTAAGCCTGTCTAGATCTCTCGAGTAATGTTTAGCTTTTATGATACGCTACGAAACAGAGGATTTTTTTTTTTTATTAAAAGAAGTTTTAAAAGATTATGAAATGTCGCTTGTTGCTTCATGAATATGTTATAAGTTTTTTCGTTATTAAGAATTTCTTTCTTTTCAAAAATTTAGAAGAAATATAACAAAAGATCCTATTGCTTCAATAAATATAGTATCGATTGATACTATAAATCGTATTTTCAGAGATACATTAAAATTGTTCAACATGAAGATTAATTTCAAATAATAAAAATAAGAATTTCAAAAGGAGATCTTTTAAAAATCGTTCGCTTTTATTGATATACTCAAAGCATCAATTAGTCGAGATGAGATACACTTTAATATTCGGTTTGTCATATTAATTAATTAGTTTCGTCTGTTTTCTTATTGCCTTTAATGTTAAACTTTCTTTTGCAAATTTTATTGCGGCATAATTTTCATCGAACTAGAATCCATACGGGTGGTTTACATTTTTATTCCTCTATAATTGCATCAGCCTCCATTTTAATTTCACGGAGAACGAAGAAATAGAACGTTGGAGGATTCACTCTAATCCAACTAAGAGAACTTGCAAAACAAATTGCATCCATATTTTTATTTCAGTTATTTTTTTGTACGCCCAATTTATCCCATCTTTTATAGGTATATGACTTTCTCTTTTAAGAAGAAAAATTGGTAGAGAAAATTTGCTAACTATTTCTCCCGATGATTATTTTTTGTTTTCTTTAGATACTGATAAACACGATGGAAGACGTTTAATACTCTCGCAATTTCAAAAGTACACCTTTTAAGGGTTTAATCTTTGAAAATTTCCTCATTTAAGGCGAAAGAATTTCGTTCGAATCTTGTGGAAAGCTGTTGGCTGAAAAATTCCTTCGATCTTAATTCTTCGAATAGTTTATTCAATGATCTGAATGGAATAATGTTTCATGAAGTACTACAATAATTCGAAAAAACAAATTTAACAAATTAGCAATCTGCCTAGAAAAGATTGTAGAAGGAAATTTTCCAAGAGATTCATTTATAAAATTAATTCCAAAATTGATAGAATGTTTATTTTGAAATATAAAATCATAAAGAATAAAATCATTTAGATATTCCATTCCATATCAAAATTATCAATATAATACAATTTTCTACATTATAAGAAACAAAAATTCGTTGAAAAATTAATTGACAATGTATTTAAAATCGTAAGAACTTTATTACGAAGTATAGAAACAAGTATAAATTATAGAATTAAAAATCGTATTATCGACAATCCATTCGATCGAACGTTTGTTCTTCATCCTTGCTCCTGTCAATATTGTTCCTTTCATTTACGTTCTACTTGTTCTCATCGCTTTTCCTCACTCGAAAGCTTGCAAGGACTAGCAAAAAGATGTCCGGGATTTAATTCGATCACGGCCAGGCCGGGGTCACGAGGTTTCTTCGAGCGAGTTGAAACGCCCTCGGAAATCACTCGCCATCCCCTCGTGTCCTTCCGCCTTGAATTTCGAAGGAAATCTGTTGCGTCCTCGAGAATGTATGCGTCACTCACGCGGAAACAACGATCCTTTGGCACTGAGAGCAGAGAGAAAAAAGTAAAAGAAAAATCGGCCAACGATAGTTTCGCTATATATTTGTCGAAATTTGGTAATTTCCGGCTAGCTCTTATGAAGTGGCACGAGATCCTTCTAAAGAATTGTTCGAGGGAAATACTGCAAGGCTCTTGTAAAAGAATGAAATAAATGGAACAGTGACACGAGTTTCTTTAGAATGGAAGTTCTTTTTTTTTTTTTTTTTTTTTTTTTTTGAAAGATTTAAGACTATGTCGATATCTATCGTAAGTGGCCATTTACTATCATATCCTGCTTGGCTCGTTTCGTTTCCGCATAATTTAGCAGAATTCCATTTAACCGAATGAAATTTTCGTCATTTGATCAAATGAACTTTGAGTTTCTATGAATTATATGATTTAATGGTCACTGTTCCTTTAATTATGAATATAATGCTATGAAGAAAAAAATACGTAACACAGTAGATTATTGCACATAATCTAAAAAATAAATTTGATAAATTCATTTATCTGAATAAATTAAAACTTCAAATATTTGAATTAAAATAGTGGAAATAAGAATTATTTATTTGTTCGTATAAATGGAGCTTTACTGTATCGTAATCTTTTTGAACAATGATAGAAATTGAATGAGACTTAGAATATCAGGTTGAGAAATATAGTATGGTAAGGAAAATGGAGTGAAAGATGAAATGGAGAAAGAAAGCTGCAGAAAGAAAGTTGAATGCGAGTAGCGTTATATCATCGCAGAATGAAAAGAGTTTTCGTTTCTTGATATTTCGCGGAGAAATATTAGAATTTGTTTTTTTTCTCAATAAAAATAAATAGTGAAAATATACACAATCTCGCTATATAAGAATCATTTAACAAATTTATCGAGTAATCAGAAACGAAAAGAAATAATATTTAAAACAGATCCGATTAATAAATAATATAAAATTTTCAAGCAAAATTCAAATCATTTTCAATTTTCAATTTTTTATCTAATTTTCAACCGAATGTAGTTTCAATGCGTGATTAAAATTCAATCATGAGACGTAATAATTGTTTCAACGGATGTACAAAGCCGAGTAAATCTTATGAACTTCGATATAAAACAGTTGCCGGAACAAGAACAAAAGAATACTAATGTATTCATTAATTCCAATGTGACTGATTTCGAATCTTATTCGATCAAGATGGAAATTTATTAACAAGGCGTATATATAGGGATGAACAGGGAGAGATCATTGCTCTTTAATCGGTCAACGTTTGTCCATGAAATTTTTCCAAGTTTTATAGAATCGATTCTCAGCTCGGAATACGGAAGATTCATTTACCAGGAAAAGCCAAGATAAAGAGGAAACTTTCGATATTAAAAAGCTTTGACCCCTTCTTTTAACATTACACTCCTTTGATACGTGGCGAAAAGAAGCTGTTACAGTGACTCTTGCTCTTTGTATCACCTTCCTTTATGCGTCTATCGATAAAAATTACCTTTGACGGATGCATTTTAAAGAGGAATCCCTTTCACAATCTCAGTGAAAATTTGCAAATCGATCTTGTAAATCGTGAATGAAGACGAAGCGAAATCAATTACTTTCGATCTTCATTCTTCCTTCTATTTGCATTTTAACCGAATACATATTTGAGAAAATTTCTTTCACTTGCTCGACGATTTATGAAAACTTCGCTTTTTAATCCGGTTCTCAGACATTCATTCATTAAAATCGCCGTGAAAATGGTTTCACTTTGATAATGCTTGCGATGCAGCGTTTTACATTTGCAACTGTTTAACGTGGCACTTTTATGTAGCATTTTCTAAGATATTTGATTCATCTTACAGTTGTTTTAGATGTTCGTCATTTAGTTTTATCATTTTACATGTATGCATAATTGTCTTGTATAAATAATAATATCGAGACAAAGTTACAATGGTTATTAGTTCGACTGCATCTACATTTTAAAATTATTAATTTAAATATCAATTTATTTAGTAGGAGATAGACTTGTTTTCATTTATTCTAGTTCTTTTTATTATCATTTCGTAGAAAAATAGATAGATAAACAGGAAAATAAAAATTTATCAATAATTTATCTTGTATATCTACACAATTTAGAATAGGGAAGATTTAGGATATTTAATATTTTTCAATCAGTTCAATAGATTCACCGTAAGCGTTTGAAGTTCGACACGAACATAATAAGGGTCCTAGACACGTACAAGGATCGTTCGATAGAAGCAACAACAGATTGTTGACTGAACGTTGCTTACGCAACCTGGACATTGCCGGGATGCTCGAAACAATGTGATTATTAGAGAGATAGAGATGTGTTCGATTTCACTTAATTGACTTAATTGATCGAATTATTATATTTTTAGAGTAAACAGATTGCGAAAAATTAAATGAAATTTGAAATTGTTCAGAAGATTAATATTTATTCATTATTTTCCTAATTTTTATACGATTTTTATACGATTCATGATAGAAATAATTCATCGTTCAAACGTTTTAATAATTCTTCATATTATAAAGAATTATTAATTCTTTATCTTTTTAAAATTAATTCTTTTATGTATAGAAAATAACTAAAACATTAAAAAAAATCAGTAGAATCACTTCAAAAATTGGTTCTTACATAATACCTGTCAAACAGAAACATTCAGATCCATTAACTGTTATCTATCTTTGCTGTTATCATCATATAGACCGAAAAGATAAAAGGTATCGAGTAGAGATTCTATTAAACGATAAAACAAGAATCGTGACTGGCAAATTTCACAAAGGTGCTCTTTCAAACCTTTGAAGCTTTATTAACCTTTGTCATCTTATTTCCGATCATGTTTCACAATTTGCATAAAATGCACAAAGGTTATCCGATATCGTTCTTCGAGTTCCATTTCCACTCTTTCCCATACCCCCATACTCCCATTTTCATATTTTTCAGCTTCTACATCCACCATCGTTTGTTCATTTCCCGTAGTTCGCTGTATTTTTCAGTGGGAACAAAACTGTTATCTTCCTCGTTCCTCTTTTGTTTTCCTCCACGAATTTATATGCCATTGTATCCACCTTCTTTTTCCACAGACCTACATTTCTGCATCCCTTGTGTCCTTCCACCGAATATTCATATTTTCCACGATTCCACATTTCCGCATTTAAACTGGGTTACTTTCCATTCGCGATACGGTTCGAAAGCATTCTATCTATTGTTCTGCTATAAAATGTTTTCGTGCGAATATTGATGCGACATGAAAAAAATTTAGAGTCAATTCCTCTTGAGAAATTTTATATATATATGTTGGTTGATTAAAAAATAAAAAAAAGAAATTCAGTTTTGATAATAATTGTTGCAAACGATATCATGTTATAAAATTTTACACATTTCTATAAACGCATCTTATCTTGATAATATAATTAGAATAAAAAATAATATATGATAGAATATATATAATAGTATATAAATTATTAGAATAATTGCATTAATTGTGATAAAAACTTACTATATTTTATGAATTCTAAGAAATTTTGTAATAACATGATTTTGCAATTCTCAAATCTGATAGATATAGCGTAAATTACATTTCTAGCTGGAATTATTCTAAAGGATCATAAACTTTCCTTTATCTTCACGAATGTCCTTTTCTAGGATGACTATTGTGCCGATCGTAAAAAGAAGTGTAGAAATTTCATTCTGTTACGGTTCATGAAGAGAGTCTTACTTAAGGATTTGATAGTTACGATCCTTTGGAAATCCAGGATAGCGAGGAACTCTAGCTTTTGCAGGATTCAGTCCATTAGAGATTAACGTTGTACGTTTCGAGAAAACGAAGAATAACGTCGATAATTATTGAAGATATTTCTTTGCAGACGACTCTTTTCTTAGAAATTTATAAAGTTTTTTTATTTTCTTTTGTAAAATGAATTTTTTTATAATTTGAGCCATAAAAAATTTTCATAAAAAAGAGTCAAAATGAATTAAATTTTATTATAATTTAAGTAAAATTTTTTTCAGCATGAAATTTTTAATAATTAATTTTCATTTCTTAGAAATCTTTATTGCGTCAAATTCTTTCATTTCGATAGAAGTTTTAGTTTAGAAGTTTGTATATTTTTTTAATCTTTCTATTATCTTCTAATTTTTAAATCCTTTTTTTTAAATTTCAATTTGCTTTATTAGTTGAAGAAACCATTATTGAATTATTTCATTTTATATTTATCATATTTATTGAATTATTTTTATCAGGTTTTTTTATCAGGTTTTTAATATTCAGTTTTCAGTTATGATCTTCTAATTTTTAAATCTTTTTTTTTTTATTAAAATTTCGAAGGTTGAAATATTTTATCAATTTAAAAAGCCATTTTCCTATTTATTAAATTCGCGAGATTTATAGCGAGCAAATTATGAAGAACGTTGGATCTTGAAGAGCTAGAACGAACCATTCATCGTGGCTAAGTCTCCTGTAATAAAATTGAAAAGAATGTCAATAATTGTTCGTGAAATTTCCTCGAGTATGACCTAAAATCCGTATCGAGCCTGCATACGGGTTACCGTATTCAATGCTCTCGGTATTGTTCATTTTCAAAAGCTTTTCTCGAAGGTCTTTCCTTTTTGCCTGTATACGAAATCTATTAGCTCAGCTAAGAGAATGATATTATGTAATCAGTCGAAACGAAGCGGGTAAACTGCATCGAGAGCTCTGTTACGATACCTTTTATAAATTGCAACGAGGGAATCCATGTATCTTCGTGGATCAAATGCATAAATGTGTAAATAATTTCGAAAAACTTGGATATTTTGAAACAATGCACTCGTAACAAAATTTGCATAATATATTTGTAAAATTTAGAGAGAAAGTGATGATTTGGATTTTTAATTAAAATTGCAAATAAGTAGAAAAAAATATGTTATTAGTTCTTTAGAAAAATTTACAATATTGATTAATTCATAGACAATTCGAAGACAAATAGAGAAGAAATTATATAAATTTGTTTTTTAAAAGATATCCAGATAGAATTATAATTTTGTTTGATTAATTATCTTAAATGAAAATTGTACAAAAAATAATTCAATTTTTTCAAAATTTTCAAGTTTTATTAGCGTATAATATTAATTTGAATTGTGAAAAAGAAAAGAAAAGAAAGAAATTTAATTGAAAAAGAAAAGAATATTAGTATTATTTGGTAATTTCGAACTTATAAATGAAATTATAATTTTACAGAAAGTATTGAAAAAAGGATTTTGATTAATATTATTAAAGCTGATTTGTAAAGCAAATAGATAATTAAATCATAACGCGATTTCGCGTCATCTGAATTATTACTGATTAAAATAATTTCAATTGATTGAAATTATGAATATTGATTATTAACATAATATGTAATTAAAACGTTCGCAAACGTTACCCATCAAACTGGATGTTATTAAATTCAAGTTTATGAATATCAATCATTGTTGGATAAACGAATAATTAATTTTCTAGGAAGAACAATGATGCATTTAATTTCATAAATTTCTATACTCGTTCAAAATTAAAAAAAAAAGTAAACTTACATAACAAATTATAAAAACTTTTTAAAACTTAACATTCTATCAAAATTAAAGTTAAATTAAATTAACAAAGTTTTATTAATTGTAATAAATATCATTTCGTATTTGCAATTAAATTTTTTCTCTGATTCAAGTCTCGTAGCAATTTTTGTTCACTCTAGAACAAGGAACGCCTGAATAAATCAACTTTTTCCATCTGATGAATAATTTATAGTCGAGAATACTTCAAAGAAAAACAAATTTTCGGACTATGCTTGATATACACGAGAAAAGAAAAAAATGAGGAGAGAAAAGGTAGTTGCAGCTTAGATCGTTCTTAAGAATTCATTAAATCTTCGTGACGGTCGGATGTCCCAGATTGTTCTTGCCCGATGAAATTGCGATATCATTCATGTAGATTGTATGTGGCCACGTAACGACCTTCGAAACTGTCGCATTCAGGATTTACGATGGATTGAAAATCGTTTTCACCGATTGTTTCCGTGATTTTGCGTTCATTGTCGATGGAATTGGATTTCACGATATCGAGCTTTCTCAAATTGTTAAATATCTCAACGTGTAAATTGGCGAATAAATCGGTTCAATTGGAGTGTGATTAATGGTTCAATATTTTATATATATTTATATTGTTCAAAATTTTTAATAATAATCTTCAATTAATTTTTATTTCTTTTTAAATATAAAAATAATTTAAAACCTCAGGAAAGGAAAATAAAAGAGGAGATATTTCTTATATTATTGGGACGAATGATTTTTTGCAGAGAAAAATATTTTAAATATTTTTTTCTTGTTTTGAATAATATCTGATTTGATTATCAGATTTTTCGATTGAACAATTATCAGATTGAATCGTTTTTGTCAATAAACAGAATCTGACAATGAATGAGACATTAATGAATGTTTCAGAGATCGCGAAACGAGTATTTATAGAAAATTTAGTGAAATTGACGTTTCTTTCGAACGCGTTCTGCTTGTTATCAAATAGAACAGAAATCGTGGAATATGTTGATATCGATGTTGACGCGAATACAGTCGAGGCGAATAAAGAATTAAACGAAAGACCAAAGTTAGCAACGTCGAAATTATTGATGATCGCGAGACTTCTACGTTTCATAGTACTTTCTTTACTTTCACAAGTATATATATTTTCAGCGTATATCTAAACAACTTAGTAGATGAATTCCGTGTACAAAGTTGATTCAAATATTACATGCTTTGCATGAAAGAGAAAATATTATTATCGTGTATAATTAATTTCATTATTTCATAAATTTTTAATAATTTCATTTTACATAAATGAATGACATTGTATTTTTTTTCAAAATGAAAGAAGAGTATATAACTAATTGAAATTTTTGAGTGACAGAAAAAGTAAAATCAGGATCTACAGGATTTACATATCAAGCAACAAGGAACAATAATATCGAAAAATAAAAGGAACATGACAAAATATAAGGCATTATTAAAATTTGATAAAGTTAGTTACCAATATTGAAATTTTATCATATATCAAGCTTAAGAATAAAAGAAAGTACAATAAGTAAAATTAAAAAAAAGAAATTTATAATCCAACTTTTAATCCAACTTTTATTCATAAATATCATTAATTTTGTAAGAAGATTCTGATTTTTTTTCGTCATTAAATTCGTAACTCAATATTCTCATCCCTTGTTCCAATTCTGTCGTCACTAAGTGAATTCGTCGTCAACTATGAGATCAGTTGTATGTCATGTGTGACATCATTAAATACCTGTCTGATCGTAAGGATGATGGTAAAACCATTTGCAAACTTGCATCACGTGTATATGCTGATTGGTCGATCACCTCGATGTGTTTATCAAATTTCTCGCGTTAAATTGATAGATCCGATATAGCTACTCTAGGCTGGAGGCTAAGTTCGTGTCACGTTGCTCGACAACGATTTGATGGAGGATTTCACGCAATACAGTCATAGAATGATTCATCAGTTGTTTATTAAAGATCTTGTCGTCTCTAAGGGAAGATTATCGAATGGAATTCGTGTTAGTTAGCTCGAATTTTAACGATCTTCGTGTTACACGCGAGATTGTCCATTAATGTGGATCGAGTTAAGGATTTTAATTACTCTTTGTTTGTTTCCGTTTATTAATTCCGTTTATTAAAGTTTTTAATGCTGAATATGATTTTAAAGATTGGAACAATTGAAAAAATTGGAAATAATATTTTTTAAAAAGTAAAAAGTAAAAAGAGAGAATAAAAAATATATCATTCGAATTTCATCAAAATTATATGCAAGGTACTAATAAATTAAAGTTCTTTACAATTCGCATAGGCAAAAAGGTGAAGGTACTTATAGATTTCGCTCGATTAAAAATGATTCATCGTAGAGGTCGTCTCCCAAGAATAACATACGATTACTATACTTTTATACGCATATTCCATTTTTTTCGTGTTCTTGGTTTATTCAAGAAGTTATGCTTCATAATCGAATTGTCAATTTATGCGATTCACCTCTATCTACCTGTTTTCTTTATTTGTTAATGATATTTTTCTTTGATCACGTGTAATTTTATTTTCATTTCGATATATGTAGAAAATTCGATATGTGGAGTGATCATATGAAAAATTGATTATCTCAAAGAAATAGTTCAAGGATATTAATATATATATTATATATTTTTTTATTACTATACTATAGGTAGTATTATTATGATTATATATTTCGCTTTTTTATTTTCATGGATAACATTTTTATTTCTTTCTTTTGAGCGATAATTTATGCTTTGCGTGTATTGAGTTTGCATGCCAGATATTGTATAATTTCGATCATTTATCATTGCAAATCTAAAATATGATGTCCTTTCAAAGATATTATTTCATTATTTTACAAATAATAGTAAAATAAAGTTTTCATGCTTAACTCTTCTAGCAAATAATGAAAAAAATTGATTGATTTAAATATTAGATGAAGGATTAAATTAAAAATATTAAGAAAAAATTAAAAAAGATACAATACACTTTTCAAAAATATCAAAAAATTTTTCTTTATTTCTTATTTCTCATTCCTGTGCCATAAATGTGGTCGATTTTTCAGTCTCAACAATGTGAACAAGATAAGCAATCCCATCTACCAAGTCTCAGGTGTATGATTGATCCTCCTAGCGACATAGATAGAATTTTCTCATGACTATTACAAACATCCTCAAATCCTTATTGAATATTTTTAAAAAATTGCCATTTAGCGCGTATCTTCCATCAAACAAATTGAAAATAAAAATATTCAATCTCCGATAAACAAAAAAACAAAGACAAACGAAATTGTATATCAATTCTATTGTAATATAGCCAGATTATTAATTCTTCTATTATGAATCTTTAGTTTAATACAATGAAAATTTTCAATTCAGCAAATATCTATAGCTTATTAAAAAAATTATCAATTAACACAATTATTTTTCATCGAACAACAAATTTTCATTTAAAATCTCTGGCGAACAAAGGACAAATTTGATGAATAACTACCAATTCAATATAAATTCTGCGGTGTAAGCGGGCTATTAATTTCTTATTGACCACCATGAATGGTTTCAGTTTAACGCCATGACAATTTCTAATGAAACAACTCATAGGGAACGGTACAAATACCTATAAGTCGATTGTTCTTGGAAGTGGGACGAAGCTGTTTCGAAGCTAAACTTATTCGACGAATTCCTAAATGAAATTCTGCGGTTTGTTAGTGAGATTAATTGTACCATGTTTGTTTCGTTTTAAGCGTGAATATTGAAATGAAAGGAAACACTCTCTCTCTTTGTATATGCCGTTCGAATATCCGTATTTTCATTATTTAATTTAGTCTGGAATGGATAAACGAATCGTTTATGTTCGGCCGCCATTGTTCATGGCGATATTAAGTTCTCTTAGAGTTTGAACAGAGAGGACACGTATCTGTTTTGTTGGTGCACACAGAATTTCGTGACACTCGAATTAATTGAATTTCGCACAGTTTAACTGGATTCTTGATTATGCCCTTTCCTTGTGTTTGAAGATCAGAAGGCTTTGGCAAATTTAATAGGATATTAATATTAAATTTTTATTTTAGTGAATTCAATTGATTTTTCGATTTAAAGTAAATTATTTTTGTAGATTTCTTGTTAGTATTAAATTTGTTGCTTTGAAATTAATATAGTGGATTTTAGAAAATATTATAATTTGGAGAATATAGAGATTATATAATATTTAATTTAAAGCAAGATATAATAAGATATAATATTAAAATTCAATAATGCTGTTAGTATAAAGCGATAATTCGTTCGAGAAAAAGGATTAACGATAATCGAATTCGACATGTGTTCTTCGTCAATCGATCTCCAAAGAATCAAAGAAATTTACAATTACAGAACATTCACGACAATATTTTCACGAATCATTTCTTGTTTCGTTCACATGAACATCTGGAGAAGAACAAAAGTAGAATTTTAAAGAAAAAAATTGAATCAATTATATCAACTTTCAAATTGTTTTATTTTAAGTGATTCCAGAAAACTCTGTCAATATTAATTTCTGACAATCACAAAAGAAATAAAAAAATTTGAAAATTTTATTAGTAAATATTCAGCAATTACATCGTACAGAGAATATTAAATCAAGTTATATTATTGAATTACGATATTATAAAATTAATATTAATTATCGACACATTGAGATTAAAATTAAATCACATTAAAACATTATTTTGTATAGCTTATAAATCATATAAAATTAAATTTCAATGTTGCAATTCTATCTTTCCATTCACAATAATTAAATACATCAATTTTCCATTATAAATCTACCACTATTATTTTCAATATCAAACATTACAATTACAATACAAAAATAATTATTATCAGCACAATATAATACATAAAATAAAAATAACATAACTCTAAAACAGTTAAGAAAATCATTTCGTTTCTTTCTCAAACTGTTTTACCTTATTACCTGATATTTCGTAACGAAATTTCAACACCGATAAGAACAAAAGAACCGAAACGACCTAGGAAAATCGGCGGCGATCTTTAACGGCGGCCACAAGGAAAATTACTCTCGCCGATGGAATAAACTTCGATTGGCCAGGAAAAGGTCGTCGCCGGTAGTTGTTATTAGCCGAACGTTTCTGGCCGAGTTCCAACTCTTCGGATCAGCTTCGTTTGCGAGAGGGATAGAGACTTCTTGTTTCATTGGCGACCCGCTATCGGTCCGCTCCTCAACACGTAATTATCCCAACTTTCCATCCCCTCGATCTCTCTCTTTTCCATTCATCATTCTACGTGCATCGCATTATTACGGAAAATCCGAGATAACAATCCGACAAAGTGATATTGCGTGGAAGAATTTAACGAGACCGATATGTTTCCCAGAGTATCTTTTATCTTGTCTCGTCTTGTGAGAGGAAAAGTCGATTCATTTATGGAAAATGGATTCTCTGATAGAATTATTTAATATTCTTCTTTTTATTTTCTGTTTGGTTTGCAGGCAATTTTTTTTTTCTTTTATTGCTAGTTTTCACTTGTTTCATTGTCTCATTGAGTATTGATTTTCTTATACATATATATATATAATACAATTTCCTTTTATATTATTCAAAAAATCAAAGACCATTTCACAATTTTTATTATTATTACCTTATTTTTACAATTTTATTTTGTTCAAAAATTGATTTTAAAGAATACGTGTGCCATTTCATCCACTATTTCTTCAAATTGGCTTCGATTCACGAAATCAGATCGAGTTGTTAGTAAAAAAGAAAAAAAGAAAAAAGAGATCTATTCACTGTCTCTCCTGAACCGCATTAACACGATAGTGAAATTAAACGTGAATTCCATGTCCGTGAAAACATCAGAAATGTTCATAAGTGGACCAAATTGCCGTTGTTGAGCAAGGATTAAGCCACCATGAGGAATACGATTTAACCTTAAAAGCTATTCGTGTTCATCAAGAGAAAAGAGAAAGGATCACGTATGTTCGTTCAGACGAGTCTTATTCCTTTCATTAGATCTTGAATGCAAGCATTTTCCATTCCATAACGCAATCCTCAAACTTCATGAAATCCTACATTGTACGTTTCTTCATAAAACAGATAAGAATCAAACACGAATGTTAATATTTGCAGCTGATATTTCGATATATTTCATTTAATTGAATACTGATTGAAGCAAACAATTTTGTAATTGTTCGAGATTAAATTATATAATATATTGAATTATTTCATAAATATGATAACTTGATGTATTATACGTTGCTATTAAATTAAGATTCGTTTTATTCAATTAAAATTATTTTTATATAATTATAAAAATAAATAGAATAAATTATCCTCTTTGATAAATTGAAAGAAATCGGTCGAAAAATTCTTGATCTTCGATTCAGAAACGCGTTAAGGGATGACGAACGAATGCGTCAAAGAAATGTACAAAACTGGAAATCAGATTTTCTAAAGGCATCAAGATCAAAGTGGCATGCTTCGCGTACCTTTGTCGTGCTATGCCAGCAACAAAATTTTCCAGCTGGACTTTTATCGAATTTCACCGGTGCCATAGCCGGCCTTCCGTGGTGAAAGTTCCCTTATTCGCAAAGGGGACTTCTTTACATCGAGATATCTGCCACGATTCCCAAGATCTGTCCTCCAGGACATCTTATACACGTGTCTACACGTATACACGCGTAGTATAACATACACGAATGTATAGATTTTTTGTGTGCGAGGCACACGTAATGGGGATATGATGTTTTAAAGGATATAGGTCAGGGATTCATCGGATCCTCTATGCGAAGGTTTCGAAACGGTTGTTCTATATCGAAAGTTAACCTAAATTTCCGCCAAGCGTCTTTTGTCGACCATGGAAATCCTGCTTATAAACGAGCAGCTTATTTCCGGTCTGAATCGCGAATCCACTTTTTCAAACGAGACAGATTATAATCCACCAAGTTTCACGTTGTGTTCGAGACGACGAATGTGGATTTAGCTACTTTATAATGTGACGAATGTGATGGTGGAATGGTGAAAAGGATTAAGATGATTTGATATTATCAAATATCAAAAAGGGAAAAGAAATCTAAATTATAATGGATAATTATAAATGAATGTTAAATAACATTAATTTATTTATTGATTTTATTATTGATTTTATAATTAAATGAATGAATTTAGAGTTGAAGTTTGAAATTTTGATATGCAAGAAACATGCCCTTTCCTTTCTTTTGATGTATAATATTTATCGATTGAATAGCATTTCTATTTCTATCGTCGAAAAATAGCGAAGGTTATATTTATCGATAAGGGAATTAATTTACATACGTCGACCTTCACGTTCTCAAGATACACAGCTTCGTTCCTGCGTGAAAGAATTCGACGTAATCGTCGCGTGCTCTGCAATTTACAGACCCATTCTGCAAATTCTATCGTATTTATTACTGAAAACATGTTTCGGATGATAAGAATATATCAGTTCCAAATTTATAACTCGGAATTTTGATACTTGTTTATTCAACAATCAGATTTTTGATTATAGTAGGAGAAAATAATGGATTGTATAGTGATATATAACATTTTTCAAATCAGATATCATTTTATTTTTAAAATATAGAATATTTACATATTATTGAATCACTTTTTTCTCCTATATTTAAAATATTATAATCAATTTTTTTTCATTCTGTATTATAGGGTTCTTTTTCAGAAAATTCTAAAAATTTTATAAATTCCATTCAACATTTCCTAAACTTATGATCAATTTATACATATACCATATATTATAATTATAATTAACTTTTTTTCACATCTCATGCAATATCATTTCATTTCTTGCACCAACTTTTTCTAAAAAAAAACCTTATCTCTGTTTTCTATCAATTTCTTTCCTCATTATAAATCAAACATTCCAATCAATCTCGTACTGCCATTAGAGACGCAACGATAAATCCAGATAAACATAAAATATTATCTCAATCGTATTCGAATAACTATCATTCTCATTTATCATTGAAACGGAAGTGAAATTACGACCTGTCGAGAAAGAGAGAAAAAAAAAGCATTCGACTATTATTTCACCGGGTTTCCAATCGATCAGATCCCATTGGTATATGCATCGACGGTTCGCTATCGTCGGTTTAACACGCGATTAAAAATCGTTGTCCAGCTCGTGAATTAATTTGCATAACGTCGCACCCCGATCCGGCAACGTTCCAGAATAAATTTACAAAGCTATATGAAATTATGTAAATATCGAAAGAATTCCATTCCCATTACCGACAAGGGGTGATTATATATCGAGCTATCTTTTTTTTTTCCTTTCCTCGACAACTATTTCCTCTTCTCGATCTTTTTTCTATCTTTCCACCTGTATGTCTTTTTCTCTTTCTCTTTCTCTCTTCGATTATCTCCTTTTCTCTTATCAAATCTCGAACCGCGATGATATGTATCGGAGCATAACAATTACATTGTTGCTAATGTTTCTTTTCAGAATCGACTTATGTAAATTCTGCAACATACATATCGGCCGTTAGAACGTCACTGTTAATATACTCGGTGTGAGTATACACCAGCTTGGTGTGAGTATCGCCGTTTTGTGATTTCGTTTTGTCTATCGTCCGCAAATGAACGATGTTGCGTATATAATTTATCTTACAATCAGCGTTCTCGCGCGAAAAATGTCGTGTTTCGAGACAGCTTTTCACGATCGATGTTCAAGCTGACGACTCTTGAGTTTTTCTGACAAAAATGCTTCTCGTCCTTCGTAATCTCGGTTATGTTCTACTTGTTGCGAGAGTGAATCAATCGTATTATGGATGAAAATGTTTTTAATTGTTAGAATGAATATCTTTTTATTTTTTTGCGTTTGCTTTGTGGTTTAGGATAGGAATTTTAGATTAGTTTTTAATGGTCTTCGAAGGTTTTATTCAATACCGATGTTTGAAAAGATTTTAGATATTTATTTCTTATATATGTATAATGTATTTAAGATAATATTGTTTTTTTATATTAATATTGGTTTAATTTATTCATCATCATATTGTAATGATTTAAGAATTTTTCAATTTAGGATGAAATTATTTTGAAATTAGTGAAAGTATCATGATTTTAAATATTTTAGCAGTTCATTTCATGTTTGGAACATTTGAAATAATTGTTTATTGTAAATTTGTTATGTTTTTGAAAGATGCAAAGTGCTTGATCATTTATTCTATGATCATTATTATGTCTATGAGATGTTCTTCACTCTCGGAACGAGTAGAATATTAAATATTCAAATTTTGTTAATAATTTTATCAGGACATTCTGTATATATTCTTAATACGTTTAGTGCATAAATTTATATGCATAAATTTTTAAGTTTTGTATTTTAAACAACAGATTTAAATATTTATCAATAGATATTTAAGTTTTGTCACTTCAACTTGATTGAAATGAAAATATCACTGAACGTATTAAGAATAAAAAGTTTAATTGTAAATAGGTTCTATCGTTTCAATATTTAAAAATAATTGGATATAAAATATTTATAATCCTAATTTTATTCTTTAAGAATTAATATCGATATCTACAAGTAATTCATTTTATTCTATAAGTCTTTCTATACATTGATTTTATATTTCATTCATATTTTTAATCGTAAATTATCTTTTCATTATCACAATTTTTAAAATTATCACTCTCATATTTTAATAATACCTTTTTAGAATTTAATAATTCCAATCATTCTTAAATAAACTATATATTCTTAAATAAAATAAACTTAATCGAAGAACTAATAACAACGGATATCGAATATTTTATTAAATTGTTCATGCTTTTCATTTTATTAATCAATATCATTTTTTATTCAGTTTTTTAATAAGTTCTTCCATTAATGTTTTATCCAAAAACATTTTTATACGAATGATGGACCTATATACACGAAATTTCTGCGAGAAAAGCTTCAATAAAATTTTCGCTTGTCGTTGGCGAAAGCTTGTGTGTTGCACCGCTGATTGTCGAGATATCGACTATGGAAATATACGTCGATATGACACGAAAATACCTGGAACGCTGCAATTTATACTGTTCTGATATTTACATAGGAATATTAATATCCCGAAAAGATTTAAACTTTCGTCGATGGAACGTTTCCCTAAAATGAGAAACTTTCTTTTTGATACTCATCAAATTTTTGTCTTCGGGATATTATCGTGCAGGGAGTTAAAAAAGGAAAATTTAAAAAGGGTGAATGTGTTTAAATAGAAGAAAAATAAAATATTAATATGTCTTTAACTCTTTTACAGTGTAATAAAATTAGCAATAAAATAAATTATTCGTTCATTGTCAAGATTCATATTATTCTTGACTTCTCTCTTAGATTAGACTGTGAAAGAGTTAATATACAATAATTAAAATTAAGAAAAATGGGAATGAAGTTTTGTAGACTTTCCAATAATTTTTTAGAATAATTATAAAACACATTTTTAAGTTTTTCATATTAAATGCACATCGAAATACAGTTTTTAAATTCAAAAATCATCTTTTTTAACATCCTGCACTCATTATTTCTGACACGTGTGCTAGTTTCATCATCTTCGATCGATTCGCACGAATGTCTGTCATGTATGCGTCTATGTGAAAGAATCATAATTATAAAATTGTCATATAAGATAACGAGACTTATCGTACACATCGAAACAACGTCCATTTTAAATCGATTGAGAAAGAAAGGATTAGACTGCGATCGATTCGAAACTCGTATATAAGCTTACTTGTACGAGCTTACGTTTTTCTTTTTTGAAAACACAATTCGATTAATTGTTTAATTAATTGTTTCTTTTTTTGTTTTGTTTTATATGTGTGTCCGTGTATCGTGCCAAGAACTTCGAGTTATCGATACGATTTATTTTTCAGCTACTTCCATCGACATTGCCAAAATCGTCTGACTCGCGACCATTTGTGTCGTCGGTAAGCAATCGGGATTTAATTTCGAACCATTTATTTCAGTAGAATCACGTGTGTACACCTCGAGATTCTGTTTCTTTTTTCTCTTTTATTTTTTCAATTTTTACGGTGCTTAATTTCTTTGTCTTTTTTTTTTGTTTTTTATTTTTTGTTTTTACATGTTGCATGGGTACACGAGGATAAAATGCACAATTTTAACGATGATTGATTTGTATTGAGTTGTACGAAAACTGCTCGAAATTTGTTACAATGATTAGTCTTAATTTTGAAACTTTTTTTTGAAAGAAGTATAAAGAGAGCAGAATTATATTTTTTATAGTAATATTTTCCTCAGATATTAATTTTTAATTTGTGTCTTTTTTATAACTAATAGCTTTAAAATTCAATATTTTTAATAAAGTCTTCAAATGACTCTAATGATACTTTAAAGTAATAAAAAAGTATATACCTTTTTCATCGAAAAATATTTCTATATTAAGAGGCAATGGTAAAAAATATCTAAAATTTTTACTATACTCTATCTCAGAAAAAAAATAAATAGATAAAAAAAAAAAGAAATAAAGAGGAAGCTATAGTCGAACACAAGTTTTGAGCATTTTTCGTAATACATAACGGCAGTTTTGCAGGAAACGTCGAGTTCGTTCATTAACGCGGGGCCAAAAAGTAGACATTAACGTTAACAACTCCCATATTCTCTAAGCGCGACCTATTTCGATGCTAGATTTCACTTTTTCGAGCATTTACAGCGTATACATATTTATATATATATATATATACATATATATATATAGCTTTTCGAAAATTGTAATCATTTAACAACCGAATCTATTAGATTATTAAAAAGGGAAAAAATCCACATCTATTTCCATTTTTGTACTGATAAAAAAAAAAAAGAAAAAACAAAGAAAAAATACAGAAAAAATTCTCTCNAAAAAAAAAAAAAAAAAAAAAAAGAAAAAAAGAAACGAATCACGCATCTGAGAAAATCAAATAAGATCGATCTCGATTGCGACTTGCACTTCCCGTTAACATAAAATTCTAATGATTGCGCTTGTGTTTTCGCTATGCTTTACATGTCTAAACACCCGAAAAAAGAAAAAAAAGAAAAAAAATAATAAAATTGATTCGTGAAATCGAGAACTGAAAATTGGAAGAAAAAAAAAAGAGAGAGAGATCTGCAACTTGCGTATTTTTCTTCAGATCGGTCTTTCGAGCACAGATTTAACGTTAGGGATGCAATCGAGAATGAAAATTCGTCGTTGAAAAAGATTGCGATTTCATTGGTATGCACAGAAATCGAGACAGGAGGCCATCGTCTTGGCGCGCGCGAGCTACCGGAAGTTATAGTCGTGATGCACGGCTGCAACCGGAACACATGGGACATCGTGAAGATTTGAACTCTCTGGTAAAAGTTCTCACAGAAGTTGAAAATGCAAATTCGTGGTAAACGCGCTCAAGTGAAATTTTTAAGGATGAGGAGAAGAAAGAATTTTCTCCACGGTTTCGACGAACGATGGCGAATATTATATTTGAATGGCTGTATGTAACTGTGGTGTATCATTGGATGTAATAAAGGAATTGTACAGAGATATCGTGTCACGATCAGTTGAATCCAAGATAATCTGATTTCGAATTTTTATATCGAAATACATTGAAATACATTGATTTTATTTCGATTTTATTTCCGTTTTATCATTCTATGTTTAATAATGTTTAATGAATCGAGATGATTATTTTGTATTTTGAGTGTTTTTCAGATTATGAATTCTTCATTCGTGAGAGAAGTTTGTGTTTTATATGATTTGAAATTTTTTTGTGTTTTTCATTTTTTTTTCCAAACTGAAGATTAAAAAATGGATATTGATATCAATGTTTCAACAGCATTTTTATTAATAATGGTATGTATATTTAATATCAAGTTTGTAGGATTGTTATTTACATTATTCAATTTTTGAATTATTTCATTGAAACACTTTGTTTAATTTATTATAAATGTAATGTAAAAAAAAATGTATCATTACAAAAACTTCTTTTTATTGCTGTATATTCATCATACTATTTTATTATTATAAATGTTGTATACTCCGCACTTAAAATTTTAAATAATAATTATTTGCATGTAATTTTGATTACATATTTTATTAATACAATTATATTATATTATTTTATATAATTGTGAAGTAGTATTTTATTATAATATTGTGCTTTTCTAAATATTAAAATTCTTGAACTTTTTTTGAATTCAAATATTATCAATATTCAATATATTTATATTTCTTGAATTAAATTAACTCTATCAATATTATATATTTAAAATATTACTACACATTATATAATTTCCGTAAACAGAATATAACATTTCAGATTAAATTTTTCAATGTAAATTTCAGAAATTTCAATATAAATTTTTGAATATAAATATCTAATTAATTCACAAAATTACTTAATTATATTTTGTCACATTTTTCCTTTTTTTATATCTGCGAGTCTATTATTTAAAAATATTAAAAATATTAAAAATATTTTATTATATAGATACGTGTGCACACACATTTTAAATATTATAATAAATCATTTTTTTGCTATTCATATTTATTATTATTATTATTATTGCACAAACTTTGCAATTATTTACTCTTTTTGCGTCTATTTAAAATCTATATAAGCTTTTCCATTTCGTAATTTTCAAATTTTCATATTTCTCTTATCTTTATTATATTTCTCCAAATATACCACATTTATATTTTCATTATCGTATCTTCTTTATCAATTATTAACTACATCATCCATATACCCAATCATTTAATACGACTTCTAAAGAAACTTCAACAAACTATTCAAACTTCTTTAATCATTATCCATTATTTATTCAATCTTTCTAATCATAACATAATACTTTATAATCTCTTTATAATCCCTTCCTTCATAATTGATATACATATACCATTCCAACTAATTACAAGTATTGATGTCATTCGTTTTAAAAAATCAATTCTTTCAAATTCTTTCACACGATTCAGTCGATTGAAAATCAATCGGAGTAGAAGCACAGCAGGGTGCATTGATCGGAATCAGGTATGAGGTGGCCATCATCGTCGATTCCTCCGACCGGGAATAAAAATCGGCTTCATGCTTGCATGGACTGCGCTGATAGGAGCGTATACGAGCGTTGCCCGAACTGATATGACGGAAAAGGGAGACACCTATTGTTCCGTCTTTTGTCCACGAGATTTCGCGACGCTTTTGTCCCGCGAATTGCATCCTTATTGTCTCGAGAAAACCATTTGCACCCTTATCGATGACTGTTTAATATCTGATGGTTTATTATAATACATAATAATTACGCCAAAGTGAAATTTAAAATATTCGATAATAGAGTTGAAGTTAAGTCGATAGAATGGAAATTTCTTGCAAGTTAATATATTCATCCGCGTCTAGATAGATATTATAATACGTAGACCGGATGTGTATACACCTTAAATTAGAATAAAAATGAAATATGCTAAAGTTCGAAGAGTAAGATATGGCTTAAAAGAATTTAAAATAAATTTATTTTGAAACGGATGACATTTATAAATTTATGAATAAGATCTAATATAATCCTTGATTTCCATTTGTTTCTCTTCCTTCGTCTCAAAAAGATTCGAAATTCCCTTTAACCTTCTTGCTCCTACGAAATCCCAACGCAACATCTTATCCATTCCATAGTTGGCCAACTATCCATTTATATGCCATGATTTCCATATACACACTCAATATTGTATCTTGAACTTCCTTCATTGCAAAACCCCTGGAGACCACGGTCTTTGTTCTCTCGACTTTGCTCTGCGACGACCGATAACCCCCAATTGCTCTAATTCGATTCGAGAATACTTGGTTAGGAAACCGTAATTAGAAAGTGAAAGTAAAGAATGATCGTCGAAGAGTGAGAAAATAAAAAATATTTCATAACGATAAGAAAGAAGAAGTAATCAATTATTTTTCAAGCTGTTGGTTTTAATTTTTTCTTAATTTTATTATCAAGATTTCCTTTTCTTCTTAAAAAAAAAAAAAAACTTACTACATGCGATGAATTTATGGAACTAAATATATAAATGGGGACTAAAATTTTATTCGGATTTCGCCAAATTTAAAATACAAAGTTTAATACTATCCTCAATAGCTTATTCCAGTTTCTTTCAACTTATATTTTAAAAAACTTTAAAGCTACCATTTAGCCCAGTTACGCGAGACATCTTGCGCAATTAAACTTCCCTCCATTCACACAAATTCTCGGATCCGGTTATAAATCTTATAAACTAAAACTTATCGATAGAACTTCTCGATTATCGAACCCATTATAATAATTTTCTCGATCCAACGCAACTCCCGTACTACCAACCAACGTATAAGAGAGGATTGGATCGGAATAGGAGAGGGTGGGATTAAAACGAGACGCTCGAAGTTTATTTTTAGTTAGGAACGAAATTGGCAATCTACACTTTCGCCGATCGCGATTAAATATTGAACACGGCCGTAGCAGAGATTAGAGGGGTGAAAGGAAAGAGCTTATTTCGTGGAGTATCATCGGTATCCGGGTTGAACGGTAAAAGTAAAAGAGTTATTTATAGAGAGAAAATATTTCGGTGAGATTGAAATCTGTCGTTTGGAGGGGGTTGCACGCTGTTTGAATTTTGATTAACGATGGATAGCAAGGGATGCAATTGATTTGATTATATTACGTGGTCATTAATCCTCTTAATCGAATGATTACGATCGTGTAAACGTTTATAATGCTTTGATTAGTTTTAATATATATATATTGAAAAGATATTTTGATGCTTGTATATCGTGTACTTGGTTTTGATTTATTACGATTGGTTGGCTTTTTAACGAGTTTCGATTTTAATGGATTTAGTTAGATTTTGGTTGAGATGATGAAAAGAGCATTTTAATTTGAATATTTAATTTTATGTGAAATATGCTTTTCTTTTTTTCTTTTTTTTTTTTTTTTTTTGGTGAAGATGTTCGATGCTTTTTGTCTACTCAAATTGCAAATGAGATTATATTCTGCGAACGTATGGATTGAAAGACAATAATTGATCTTCGCTGTAGAATAATTTTGAAAATTAATTAATATTTCACACAAATGAAAAATCAATTAATAATTCATTCACTAAAATATTAATTTTCCATCCATATTAATTCTACATATATCTTTATCATATAATAACTCTAGGTTACGTTTATATTTTCATTGAACGTAAATCAATATTTCACATATAAAATTTCACTCTCTCGAAATATGAAATATGAAATCCCTTGAAACATTAATTCATCATTTATATTAACAATATTTTCAAATATTTCATAGAATAATTCCAATTTAATATTCATTGTGAAACATCAATTACGACTAAGTTAAATATTTTTATCCAAATTTTAATCAATATCTTATATAAAATTACATAACGAAAAAAATATCAATGGATAATTTACTCCTTCAAAATATCCAATCACTAATTCATCTTTCACATAAAATTACACAACCAATCGATAATTTATTCCTTTAAAATATCAATCACATAAAATTACATAATCAATAATTCATCTCTTGAAAATACCGATCAAAATTCATCCCTCGCAATTAAAATTACGCAATCAATCGATAATTTATTCCTTCAAAATATCAATCACTAATATATCTCTTCCATAAAATAACACAGGAAAATATGAATCGATAATTCACTCGTTGAAACTTTAATTCATCAACTGTATTAATTAAACGAGAATGAAAACGGTTTCCATTACGAATATCTCGAGTCATTCGGATGTTCCAGGATCGTCGAACGCATAATCCGAACGTAATAATTTCCCGACATTAATTTACCGAATATTACAGAATTACGTTAAATCCCGTAGGAATAAGGGCGAAATTAATAACACGGGACCAAGTATCTCGGTGGCTGGTAACGTCGAGTCCAGTGCAAAGCTTTTAGCCTGGTAAATTTATTACTGTCACGCTAACCGGTGGCTCGTATGTGCGTGAGCACACGCGCCTCTTCATCAACCACGCTCGGCCGGAAATGCTTGAAATTTCTCGATGTGATGAATCCTTTGATTCAGGGGCGCATCGAGTCGAGCGGTTTCGTTGAAATTCGCCTCGTCACGCGAGTTTTCATGCTCTCTCTCGATCGACGTGCGTGCGAGTTAGGAAGCAAGGGCAAGGACAATCACCTTTCTCTACTTGAGATCGAGTTTCCAAGGTTTCAACATACGTGCTCGCTTTTTACCGTTTAGAGAGCTATTATCGAGCGTTCGTGGAAATAGAGCGTTTGTTTCTTTACCTCAGGGGCTGCAGCCTGCTGTGGAAGATCACTGTCGGCTGCGGTACGGGTCTAGCGAGCCCGAGGTACCTGAGCTAATTTTATAGGGATGTGTGGTTTTTTTTTTTGAAGTATTGCGTCGAAAAGATTTTTAGAATTGAAGAGATTTTTGAGATTAAAAGAATCGGAAATTTATTTTTGATGAATTGGTTTTATTTATGATTTTTTACGATGGAGATACCTTTGTAAGAATGTGAAAAATACATGTGAAAAGATAGGAAAAATTTAATATTTTAAGATGTCTTTGAATTTAAAATTCTTGTTCTTGCTGTGATGCAAATTGAATTTTTTCAAGTGAGGAAGATCTTTGTGGATTAAATATTTAATTAGAAAATAGATGATAGAATAGTAGATATTGTTTCATTTGCATATAAAATGAATTATAAGGATAAAGGAAAATTATAGCTGAGATAATCGGTTGATATTAACAGTGAAAGTTAATATTTATTATAAAATAAATTATAAAAAATATAAATTTAACTATAGACTATATAACTTATATCGTTATATAAAAATCTATTAAAATAAATCAAATTAATTTTCTTCTTTTTATTGATGATTTTCTTCGTACAAACGCCGAATATAGTATTAAATTAAGTGACCATAGTTCTTGTTGAAAATCCGATAGATTAAGATAAGCTGAATAGATGGAAGACAAGGGCTTGAGCCGATGTGCATGGCCGATGGCTTGTATCGTGGTTTTCGTGTGATACTGAACACGGAATTTATAGTTCTATCTTCATACATATTTGCTATTCGCTATTCCAGAATACATAGATTCCTAGTATAATGAAACATTATTATTCAATGATGAATAATCTTCATTCACATTATACAAAATTATTAAAAATTAATTAGATCATTTTTTAGCATTCCACATTGCATTTTAGCATTTCAAATTCATTTTATTTCTATACGTATCTCCATCAACTTCAAACTCGTTACATTAACGTGATTATAGAAGATTCTACTTGTAATCTGATTAGCAGATTAAAAGAAGATCCATTTATTTATTTATCGATCAAATACTTACACAAGCTCTCTCATTTCTGTTTTTCAATCCTATAATACCACTCTTCCTTCAAAAATCCCTATAAACACTATGCTTAAGATACTCGATATCGATACCAGGTATCTCAATTTCCAATTATCCGGCTACGGTTTTATTTGTCATAGCAAAAGCATTCGATCCTTGCAGAGTGGTAGTCTCGCCGTTTCGACGAGCTTTAATCCTCTAGATGGATTCTCGTGTACAAGCGTTGTCGTTAAACGAGGCTCCAACCTTTTCAGAATGTCAGCGAACGTTATATAGACGATTAATAGGGTGAAAGGGAGAGAGAGGGAAGGAAGAGAAAGGACAAATACATCGACCCCCTTTTCGTTGTTTGTATCCTCCGTAGAATTGAAGTTATGATTGCGAGCGTGGCAAAGGATATAAATTTTAAAGCCGCGTTTCACGGAATATTGAATCCCCGTGAGAGAGCACTTATTTGAGAAATTTTTCTGTGTTTGATAAAATTTATCAGGCGATTTCAAAATTTCAAGTTTTTTACAAATTCGTTTAGTTTTTTGCTCTTGTTATTATTTTACGTGGGTTTCGTTGAAGCTATTTTGTAATTTTATTCTCTAGAGATGTTGTTTTGTATTAACTATCTATTTAATGTCTGATTTTTTTCATTAGCAATGGAAAAAGAATATTTGAATTACAAGATTACTTAAAATAGAAATTCAAGCTTATTTTTCTTTTCAAACAATAATTAATCAAACGTATATTTAGTAATAAATAGTTAGAATAATTATTTAATAGTACTTCTTTTTTAGTCACTGTAATATATTTAACGCACGCGATATTAATAACTATTATCTTATGTAATTTTAATCTATTAGATATAGTCGAACATATTTATTATCCACAATATATTTCCAGCAGTCTTTATACACGTATTTTCTACTATATTCTTACCAACAATATCTCCAATCATCAACTCTAGTACCGCATAAAATTTCCAGTAAACTATCCCCAATAACAATTTCCAATACAACGTCACCGAAAATTATAACAATCTTATCGAATCAATCTTAAAGCCCACTTATATCATATCAGAAAATCAGAAACATCCTTATTAACCATTTCATACGTACATGGCGTTCCTAGAATCGAGTTTCTTTCGAGAACTACCGTAAACAGTCCTTAGCGTGCATTACTTGGAATCAATAACAGCTAACACGACAGTCAGCTTGTCGATATAATAATGTTGACACATAAGCAACGAGAGAGGCGAAATGGGGGATCCGTATTTCGTGATCGATCTTTCGGTCACGAGAACAATTCGTTCCGTCGTGGTGGTAAATCGAAACCGCCGCTTTAATTCCTCTCACCGATGTCTTGTTGCATGCGCAGCAACGTTTTCATCGCACGATATTGTAAAAGAAAAAAAGAAAAAAAAAAGAGAGAGAGGGGGGAAAAAAAGGAAAAGTAAAAATAAAAAGGAGAGAAAGAGAAGGAAGAAGGTAGCAAGTGGTAGAAGCAATCGATAGCTGCGCCACGATAAAGCACCACCACCGACCGCCTCCATATTCCGCGGCAAATGGAAATTCTGCCGCGCGGAAATCGATATTTAATAGGCGCTGCTACAAATTGAAGCGAATCACTCGTAATCGCGATTTAATCGCGTCTAATATCTATAATACCGTTCTCGACATTGTCATTAATTCATGTGGGGTGTCAATCGGACGGTGACAATTCATGGTGTGTCTACATCATGTATAAATCATTAGATCGTTGATATATATATATATATATATATATATATATATATATTTATACAATGCCTATGTTGAAATTGATATGATAATATGCAAAAATATAAATATGCATGTTATCAAGAATTATCTATTTCTTCATTTAATTTGATTACTTCTTTGATTTTGTTATATCATTATTTAATGAATATTGAGGAGTATCATTTATGTTGTAATATGTCGTATAATGTGAAATATTTGATAGTGTTAAAATCTTTTAGAAACAATTTCATCAAATTTGAATTTATTATTTTGTTGGTACGCGTTTCACTTAATTTTATGTTTCCTCGCAAAGCAAAAATTTAAATTAACAGAATGGTCGTTTCATTACTTCGTTAAAATTGCTTCCGTATCCCGTCGCTAATGGAATTTCTCTTCAAGCAGATCGATTATTAACCATTAATAGGTCATACTTCCAGAGAGTTGATTGTGCTTCGAAATTTTCGTTTCCTCGTGTCTTTGATCACCCACTTTAACAAAGTGATTTATAAATAAAAAAATAAAAAATGAGACAAAATTTTCATTAATTTCTCGACAACAAATATATCTGATTAAATAAGAATTAACAAAATTACGATTCTTCTTATCGATTCCATGTTATATGATATAGTCTGATCATAAGCAATCGTGACAACTGATTATTTATGAGTGACCTCATGCTATTCGTTTCGAACGATTTCTTCTAAACCATTGAAATGTCCAAGTGTTGGGAATATGGCTTGCACAGTACTTCTCGATTACGCAATTGATAAATACATGGCATCGATTTTCGCCAACAAGCTATTCAGATTGATTAAGAGCTTTTATGTAGGGCAACAGTTGCGATTGCTCGAAGTATTTTCCACGTATCAAGTAATTGGTTTTTATAGAAAAAAAAGTAAATAGATGAAAAAAAATTCTATTTTTTAAGAGAAATATTCTTAACAATATTTCCTGACCAATTAAATTATCACAAAACACACGATTTATATACATTATAATATACATATAGTACATATACAGTAAAAGCACAAACACAATTTCTGTTTTTCTCTTTTTTTGATGAAATATAATAAAATTTCAATTTATAAGTTAGAAATATTTAATATTCTCAGAAGATAATAATTAATATTCATTCAGGATACTAACGATGATTAAAATTAAAAATTCTTGTTCTACATTCGTTAAATAGTTGTTAAGTGACTAATACTATACAGGATGATTCATTGTCATGTTAATATCTCTCGTTTTTTAATATAATCATATAATATGATAACAAAAAAATTAGTAGAATATGAAATACAGATAAACAACAGATAATAGTAAATCTTTTTACAATCATTTTTCGATGTTAATTTTCGATATCAATTTTATTTTTTAATGAATATTTTTTTATTTTATTATTTTTGGACAATTACCTGATATATTAATGCAAACACAAGATAAATATAATGATTCAAATATTCTCATTTTCTTCGAAAACTTCGAAGAAAATGAGAATATCCTTTATATCTCTCATTAAGAGAATATTCATTCTATCTTATATGTAGAATAAAAACTAAATACAATACGTTATTAAAATAATAACCATTAACTGGATTTATTCCAGAATTCATTTCCAACTAACAAATAACAACGAGTAAATAAAAATTGTTATAGTATTTTAATGAGGTCCAACACGCAATTTGCAATTGTCTGACCATTATCAGGTCGTAACTACTACGCGAGCTTCGTCGCTTCGTCTGATATGATCGGTCCGCAGCCACTGACAATGGCCCGGCCTCTATTCCCTGTTCTTTTCACAGCCGCATCGATGTAGGTCATGGTAACATCATATTCACGGTTTTTTTTCCCTTGCAGTGAATTGTTACCAGCTTTCCAGTCCTATTGCCATTTTCTTTTCCACCCATCCTAAAATTCTATCTTCCTTTCTCACTCTCTATCTCCTATTTACTTTTCTTCTCTTACCGCCATGTTCTTTTTTAGATTTAACTTTAATCTTTCCTTCTTGTACCCATCCTTTGTGTTTTCTTTTCATACCTTTCCCTTTGCTATCTCTTTTTTCTAGTCTGCATTCCATTTTCTTTGTCATTTACTTCACATTTCTCGTTTCTCTACTGCTTTTCGAATCGTATTTTTTTATATTCTTCTTATTTTCTTTTATATTTCTTCAGGGTATTTTATTTTTTTCTGTCTAATTTAGTTGATGAAGAAGAGATAGTTTTTCATTATGTCGCGAATTTAATTAGTTAAAAAATAAAATTATAAGAATTCAATCTTAGGTGAAAGAGAAAAATAGTAACGACAACAAATCACAATTAAAAAAAAAAAGATTATAATGAAATTTTATTTTAACACAACGTCCATCTTCTTTCTGGAAATGTTCTAATTTCCTTCTCCATTATGAAATACTCTTACTAGTAAGATTCGGATTCCTTATCATGATTTAGCATTTATTATTTCGTAGGATATTAATATCTAATATCCGAAAATACTAATTTCAAGTATCTTCTTCGTCATAATGGCAGCCAAGCTCTATTCTTCGTTAGGGGTGCAATCTGGGAAACCAATCTATGAAATTTAGGTTAAAGCTTTTTTTGAGTTCGCGAACCAAAGATCGACAAGACTTAATTTCGGATATGATACTCCTTAAAGGTCCATTGTAAGTTGGTTGAATCATCAGCCAGATCGTAGCTAAAAAAAATTATTCAATTATGTTCATAGATCCGTTGTTCGTAAAGATTGATTTCTTTTAAAGATGAGTCTAATGGTTAAAATATTATTCGTTAGTTAAAATAAGTTCGTAGTTCTTTCATTAAACACATCTGTCCATGATGTTGAAATTATTTGTACTTTGTATATTTTGTACATTTAACAGAATTCGCAAATGTTAATACCAATTTTAATCCCATTAAAAAATTTTCACTTAGTTAATATTGTTCCAAATTGTCGACTTTCCTTTCATAGAAAATATCTATTTGCTACGTGAAAGCAACTTTATAAATTAATAAAGTTACGAGTTTCGAGCACGTTGTATTGTGTCACGAACTTGTAAAATTTCCCTGTGATGGAATTTCCGAAGTTTCGTGGATGTACCAGAGGAGTTTAAAAGCTAGGTATTTATTTAGAAAATATAGCTGTAAATTGAAGTATACCCTCGTTTATAAGTCATCGTATACTTGATAAAGTTTGGATATGAAATAAATAATATTAACGTATTAATTACTTATAATATAAAGAATATATAAATTCGTATTTTTTTTAATAAATTTCATTTATTTTAAATAATATTAATAAATAAAAATTTCTTCATCAAGGATACATGGCAAATATAGGCTCCTTACTTTGAAACATTATAATAATTATTTCAATAATTTGTGAAGGCACATTCAAGAAGTTTTGAAGACGATGACTCTCAACTCAAAATCCTGAAGATCACAAAGAATCACACTAGAGACGAATTTTTAGCAATCCTCGAACATTACACCTACACTGACTATCATTCTTGATTTTCTTAAATTAATTAATTCATTTTCTCTGTTTCAGCGATCACTCGATAAGCAATCGCGTGGATCGACGGGGTCACCCAACGCACTGTGAGTGCGGCGAAGTGACAAGACCCTTATGACGACGCGAGGAAACGGCCGAGAGTGCCCTGGCCACGTCGCAATCTGACTTTTAGGCCTTGTCCCACTCACTTCCACACGTCCCGCCCTCGGCCGTTTCAACCCTCTCGAAAGTCCTCCCTTTCCATCTATCCAACTCGCCATCCTTCCATCTATCGCACCTTGTATGTAACACACCTGATCCTATCCTTCCACTAGCATCCCTCACGACCTATATATACACGTATACATGTACAAAACGACACTGTGCAAGCACCGTGCAAGAAGCGGAGCGAGCCAACAGGTATAGAGAGAGAAAAAGGAAACGATCTCTCGAAGGTGGAATTTTTATTTTTAGTATTTTTAGTATAGAAGGTTAATTTGTGCTAGAGCACACGATTCTGAGATAGTAATTCGAGGTGATGGTGATAATAATTAGATATAAATTGAACTGGAGGAAGAGGAGTTTTGTAAAATGTGCACTCGATGAAGATTAATTTTTAATTCTTTAATTTTATTGGTTTTCTTTGTTTGATTGATCCTTGTATGAGTAGTTTTTATGCGGATTTAATTTACTGTTTATTATTTTGAGAATTATTAGACTTCAATTTTCTTTTTAATTTTAAAAGTAGTTTTAGGAAGTACGTTGTTAATGATGATAGGAGTATTTGTAAGTAAAAGAGGGAATTTGATTTTGCGAGAATGGTAATGATTAAAGATAGAATAGAGTTCGTCAGTCTCATCTCAGGAACAATATAAAATAGCTTGAAGGAGTCCTAAAGTGTCTTACTTAATTTTTACTAAAGGAGAAATGTTCCTCCTTCACTTCGGATTTGAACTCAAAAGAAGGGGATTGTATACTGTTCAAATGGAATGAAAGAGAATCGTGGAATGGTTTTTAGATACATTAGTAATTAAATAAAGTTCAAATAGATTTATAATATAAATAAATTATTGAATTCTTGTTTGTAATTTTTCAATAATTTACAACAATTAGCAATTGAAAAGAAAAAATTATATAATAGAAAATTTATCCGCTATATAGAATGCCTTCTACAGATTTCCTGTTATTATTTTATCTCTATTTTTAGATATGATATATTAGAATATATATCGATGTCCAATCTTCCTTCAATTTCTCCCTCTAATGCAGAGCTAAAAAAGACAATAAAGAAAACGTACAGAAACTTTTGCATATAACTATATCACCTCAATAAGTATTAAATCAAAGCTGGAGAATATTGAATAGTCTAGGATAAAAAATAAATTTCTATTTTAGATAGTTTTTATTAAAAAAAATATTTATTTCGAGTGCCATTTTACAAGTATCCCATTTTTCGTATCTTTTGTCGTATAAAATTGTAGTGTTGTTTCAAAAAAGAATATAATTTTTTATTATTAATTTTAATATTATTTTTTTATTACTTAATTAATATTTATTATTTCAATTTTTTTTTGAATTTCAATATAAAGTAAAACAATCGATTAGTAATAAATATTAATTTAACGATCATGCAATTATTTCGCACGTTTAATCATACGAAATGAAAATTTTCGTTAATTACCAAATGAAATTCGACAATACACGTGATGCATAACAATGGATATGTTTATCGAATAAGTGCAACAACAATGAGGTTAATTTCTATTATCGATTTTGAATTTTTCTAGTTAAAAATTACATCTTTCTGTAATTAATACAGAGATATGTGTTTTTATAAAAAATAATGATAATAAATAATGTAGATAACGTTTTATCGAGAAAGGAAAAATATTGAAAACGTCGATGGATCGTTTCCTCGTAAAGAAAAAAAGAGAATAAAATCGACAAAGATAAATTATCCTGAAACTATTAAGTTAGGAGTTAGATAATGTTAAAAATGGCGATAGTTAAAATGCATAACTGCCCGGATAGTCGGACGAAAGAATAACGATCAAAAAGTTGATTGAAAATTATCATAAGATTTATTTTTTATTAGATCGGGAGAGACTGTTACCGGGCTACGGTCGATATAACTTAAAAGACCATTTTTAAGAAAGCTAAAAAACTTTTATCTTTCGCAAAACTTTGTTTCTACATCTATTTTAAATTTATATGAAATTTTATATGGAATTTTGGAATATGAAATTTCAGCAGAATAGAAGTCAGAATTGTGCATTTGAAATTTAAAAATATAATAAATAAATATAATTTTATGTAATTATAAAATTAAATTCATTATTTAATTTGCTGATTTTTAAATTTTAAAAGCTTTTCTATGTAAAAAATTTGCATAAGAAATTCTAATAGCAATTTAATTTCAAAATTATTTATGCTTATAAGAAGATTATAATAAAATATTAAAAAATCTGATAATTTATTTATTTAAAAATCATGAAAAAAATAATTTTAATTAAAAGTGCACGTTTCATTGAAACAATAAAAAGAAATAGAAAAGAAAAATGATTTGAAGTTAGAAATTACATAACAAATTATAAATATACTTACGAAATTTATGACTATTTGAAAGATTCACTATTTATGCAACAGATCTATAATTTGCTTAGGAAAAAGGGAGTACTACTTGTTGTAAAAAAATTGAAATTGGGAACTTACAAGGTAACTTCCGTAATTTAATAACTTCGAGTTTCTTGAAACTTTCGAGAAAACGTCGATAAAAGTATCAAGGAGTCTTATCTTATATGAGAAAGTAAAAAAATACATATTATCTATTAATGTTATCATAAAAAAGAAAATAATTCTTTCATTCTTTTACAAAGTTTTATATTTAGAAAGAAAAAAAAATTGTTTCATACTTTTATCAAATTTTATCAAATTTTTAAATTATAAAAATTCTTTTTTAAGAATATTGTACTTCCGGGTATCATATACTATAATTCACGCGATCATGCATGCAACTGCACAAAATGTTGTAAAAAAAAAAATGTGCATCTCAAGCTTTTAAAGATTATAATCATTTGCATATTACGAGACGGCTCTCGTCTATTCGCGTGTGGACTTCTGCCAGAAGCAAGAGAAATCGGGGAAGTTTGTGGTTCTGGTAGAAATTGTCGATACCGCAACTCTCGATAGAGAGGAAGAAAAAAAGAGATCGTAGTTTCGTTACTCATGGCAATATCGATGATGGACAGACGAATCTGAATTTTAGTAGCAGTAAAACGTTTCATCGTGATGCGCCAATTACATTATGATTTGTAATACTGTACAAGGATTTATTGCTTTGAATCCGAAAATTTGAAATTCAAAAGGTATTTCCAATGAACATAATCGAGTAATCGAAGAGATTATGGATGAATATATGTTCATGATACGTGCACATGTGAGAGTTGAAAGATGAAATTAAATTTAAAATATTTGAAGAAAATTAAAATAATACTTATAGAAAATTAAAAAAAAAAAAAGAATTCTAATTTAAACTTTTCAATTTATCATCTATCATGTACTTTCATTTATTATCTTCTTTTCCCTCATTTGTGTCGTCTTTTATTCCATTTTTAGACTTTATAATTCCTTCATTTTCTCCCATCTTTATCGAAGATCTTGGCAATCAGGAAAGTGATTTCCTGAATTATTTCGAATGAATAGAATCACGAATAAAGCCAAAAAGAATATAAAAGAACAGAAACGTTCGAGATATCGGCGATAATGAATATCGTAGAAAGATGTCGTCAAAGAGACTTATGACAGAATTGTATTAAAAAATATATTTCTCTAGATTGCAAATTTTCCTCGTGCCTGATTTAAATGTGATTTTGAATATATCGTGATAATAAGTGATAGTAACGGTCATAAATTTATAAATCTAATGCTGTACAATATATTCTGTACATTTCCTACACTCTTAACATGTTTTAAAAATGAAAAATAATATACATGTACATGTACACAGAATTAAAGTCTAACTAACTGGTAAACAGGAAAGGAAATTCTTTTTGAGAACAAAAGATAAGTTGGACGCGCGAAATGAAATTTATTCATGCGAGGCATTATTTTTAACACGTTAACATAACACGTTCCTGTTCTTGTGGATCATTAGTGCCTTAACACGTAACCATTTGTACAATATGAATTACATTTCTTTCTTTTCTCGTACAAAGATTTATGAAAAATATTAATATTTAGAAATTTACTTAAAAAATCCTTTCTATTAAATTTTTAAAAATTTTCTAATATATTTTAAATGTTAAAAATATTCCTTTGAAACGTTAAAAATTCTTCAATCTGGGCCAACTTACGTATTCATCAAGGTTGTTTCCACGACACGAATTTTTTCACGAATTCTCGACCATCTCCACGCCCCGTTTCTCGAATATGTAAATGAGTCGTTTTTGTGGACAAAAATTTCCGCACACGTCCATTGGACGCGCGTGAATTAATGCGCGGACGCGTTCAGAAAATGGCTACGCAGCCGGATTTTCGTTTTAAACCACCCATGTATCATCGTTGACGCAAAGTCGAAATTTAAACAGTGGCATGTCTCGTGTTAAGCGAGATGCTCTTTCCTCGCCAAGTTTCAAGTTGGAACGGAGCGTGACAAATTGTTCGTTACGATAGCATTTCGAATTTTGGATATCGAAAACTTCATTAATCCGCTGAAGGTACACATACAAAGATGAGAATAAATTATTATTTATTGAATTTTTATCCATTTTAAATCATTTGCACAATTCTGACTCTGATAAAACGAATGGCCACCTAGAAATTTCACATAAATTAAGTGAAAAACATTTTAAAATGGTACTTTAAATTCGTTTTCTTTTAAAATTGGTCATCGATTAGTTAATATTTCATAGTCAAGTATATTTTTCGCATGTTCCGCGAAAAATTTTAATCTAATTTATATAAATAATAAAAATTCAAATCCAATTTAAGTTCTTAAAGAATTTTATAAAAATTCTTATTGAACTTGATACTATATATAATATGTAATTATTCCGGTAAAATATTTAGAAAATTTATCAGCAAAAATAAAAATAGATATTGGATTTTTTTTGAAGGGATTCGAAAATAAAATTTTGGTCCTAAGAAGAGTCAGGATATCGGAAAAATGGGACAAAAGTTAATCGATCGTTGCTAACGTAGGCTTAACCGACAGCCAATTTATTTTCCTGCTATCAGGAGGTCATTATTCCGGGGAAATGCAAAAATGTAAAGATAAAGGGGGCTAGAGGCGATAACGAACATTAAGAAGACCTCATTCTCGATATTTTTTAAGTATCGAAATTCGACAATGGATGAAATGAGGAGTTAAAAAAAAAAGGAATGAAAAGGGAATCAGAAATTGGTTTTATCCAAGATATTTAAATTCATTTACTGTTAAATGATCTTTCAATAGAAGAATCGAATTAAGTTTTTTTTTTTTTTAAAGTTCAATTTCAATCTATTATTCTTAATTAGATTCATTGATAATTAAATAATTATGAATATATTGTAATTGAAATCTTCAACAAACAAAATTTTTCATAGATTTTTTTTTTAATCTTGGAATAGAAATTAATTAATAGATTTGAAGTAATTGATTATTTTGCATTTTATATTTTATTTATATTTGAAGCAACATAGGAAAGAAATAATTTCGCAATTATATATAACATGTTATATAATATGTTATATAACATGAAATTTAAAGAATAGAATATATCGTACAATCATAATTTATAATGACTTGATACTATTAAATTGAAATATATTCAATGCGATACAATATAAAATGTTTGATAAAAATCGAAGTGTCCATGATATTATTCAAAAACAATTAATCAAGAAAATCTTTACAGATTTATTTAATATTTATTTAACTTCCAATTAATTTCTAATATAAAATTACTGATTTCAATTCACAATTATAAAGAAATCAGAAATTTATAAACGAAATAAATTCTGAAATATAACAATTAAATCTTTAAAAAATGTTGCTATTACATCCACAGAGAGATTTACAAATAAAAAAGAGGAACAAAAAGATAATTCCACCCGACGATCATTATCTTGAGTATGCCATTACGAGGTATGCAGTCGCGTGTAAAGTTTGCTGGTCGACTAGCAGGATGTAATTGTTACTATTACCGCCATTATGTAACATTAACGAATCATCCTTAACACGCGACAATATATTAAATTGGGGCGATCGTTTCGCCAAATCTTGGCGGAATTGGTGTGACTATATATATACAAAGGAAGGATATCGATTAATCGTGAAGATCTATAAGGATTTCGAGTACAAGTCGTGCTACAATTCAGATAAAATATTTCGTTTTCGCTTAGAAATTTCTGTGAATTTGTGATCGTAATTAAAGAACATTTACATGTAATTTCTGTTATGGAAAATTATTCAAATTTATCGTATATAAATGATAGAAAGCATTTTTCATCAAAGCATTTGTCACAAAAATTTTTCGTGACAAAAATGCGAAAAATTGTGACGATAAAGAGATAGTTTCTTATTTTTTAAATATTTTAATAATTTAAATAATAATATTTATGAAAACATTCTTTTCATGTTTGTTATTACCGTGTTAAGTTATGGAATGTATAATTCTTTTAATTGAAAAATATATCGTACAAAATTTGCTTCCATTATAATATTAATGATTATTTAATAATCTTTGTTGAACATGTCAACGAAAGTAGTAATTCAATATTTGTGATCTATTAATTATTAATGTGAAATTTTTGCTAATGTAATGGAAATGAACGTAATGAAATGAAATGAAAAAGGCTTAATACTTATTGAATTAAAGAAGGTATTATATAGCAATATCAGAAGACAGAAAATTAAGTAAATGAATGTCCAGAATACAATTCCAAATACCGAAGAAGCTTATTTTAATGAGAATCAGAAACAGGCATGTAATACCTTTTATGATATTAGAGAAGAATAATGAAAAAAAAATCATTGTTGTGTCTATAAAAGATAAAACATTAACGATTTTTTAAATTCTCATAAAATGATTTACTTTTTCGTTTGATAAACGATAATTTGAAGTTTCAATTTTATTTCTTTAGAAAAAGAATTCTCTCGTATCGCATTAATTTTTACAATGATTAATTTTGATCAGTATTTAAATAAATAAATAAAAATATAAAAAATTAATTGTTTTCATTCTTTAGAATGGATGTTTCTAAAGTGAAAAATTATCGTGAAGATTTTTCACTTATGTTAGAATCTACCAAGCATAAAATTCACTTATGAAAAATGATGCATCTCAGAAATGAAAAAAAATGATTAGGTCAAACACATTCTTCTGCAATGCAGGACGGTTCTACTAGCAAAAGGATTTTTGACCTATATTTTAAACAATCTCTCGCCATATTCAAGAAATTCAAATTTTTATGAATATTATATATCGATTAATATGTCCTCATTCTATCGACTTGTGAAATTTTATTTCTCAACAAATTTCAAATGGAACGAATCTACATTGCATGATGAAAACGAAACGAAATTCACTATCAAAATTTTGCACGAAAATACAATTTAAACAAGGATAAATATCGGTTCTTGAAGATTACTTTTAGATGAGGGTTGGAAATGAGTTAAAGTTTACAATTCTTTTTGTTCGAACAATCGAACGAATCTATGGCCAATACGGTTCAATCCGAACTTCCGGAACGATTAAACCTGCATCGATTAATTTATTTAAATATTGGAAGAATTTGGATTAGTATTTGTCAGATTGTCGATCAGATTAGATCTAATTTAATCGCTGATCCAGTTTTCAAGAAGAAAATTTTATTCTCTTTAAAATATATTAATATTAATAAATTAATATGGTCATTAATTAAATTAAAATGGTCAACATCTTTGATTAATCTTTCTTTGACCATGATATCATTTTATATTTTATATAAAAATTTTTAATTTGAGAAATTAATAATTATAGTGAAGAAATTAGCAATTTTAATTTAATCTTGATTTTTTGTTACAAATGCGAATAAGATATCTCGCATTTGCTTTTCTTTTTCTTTTAAATTAAAATAAAAGAAAGAGGAAGCTTAATTTCCACAATACTGTGAAAATTGTTTTGAAATATTTCTGTATTTGTTAATCGTAACAACTTAGATTCTCTGTATTCTCTTTTTCTTTTTCTTCCTTCCTTCCACTGACATTTATGCTTGGTAGTTTTCGCGAGTTCGCGTGCTTCTTTCAATGGCCAGGTTTTTGGAACCACTGAAATTCGTTCTGGCATGCAAATAATTTGTATAGCTGTGCCCGCTATACCGATGAACACGTACCGGTGTATAATTCGAAACGAAGGTCTCTCAAAATCAGCATTTGTTTCACTTGAAATAGGGAAATGTTCAACGATGACGTGGTCACTTCTATACTAACTTTCACGTAATAATACATTCCATTCTTTTTATTGAAACAATTTAAATTTTCACATTCTTTTTTTTAATTATGAAATAAAGTAATTATTTTTTTCAACGACTAATTTATAATTTTGTAAAAATAAATAAACATTATTGAATATCGTTTCTGTAAATTTGAGAAAATATGAAAATATGTTTATTTATTTTTTTAATAAAATGGTATTGGAAATTGTATGATTAATTTTAGGAATTATTTACGATCTCAATTTAATACGATATTTTTTTTTTATTGTTTCATATTGGTTAATTTTTTTATGTACTTCGTATTGCACTGAAAATAATACCAATAATTTTTAAAATGATTCACGTATAATCTATTGATACAAAAAATTTTATTGCTAGTAATATTGGTTATACGTGATGTTATAAATTTTTTATAAATATTTTGTAAATTCAATTTAATAGAAGGAAAATTTCATTTGTTATTTATTATCTTTTTAAATAATCAAATATTTCGATGATTGATGATTGATTTATTTTAAAGACAATATGAAACAATTAATAAATATTATTTAATTATTTCTTTACGTTAGCATAAAGATGAATGAGCTATTTTGAATAGTTAATGAAGAAATAGATAGGATTTAAATTCATCAGAGATTCATTCACGTCATTCAGAAATTACGTTTATTTCACTATTAACGCATAGTTGTGCATTCATCATGCCGAATGTTATAATATACAATTCTCAATTTACGTGTTTGCAATTGGTTACACACAGTAATGTCGTTTTACTTTGTTAGTTTGATACTTAATGGTGGTCAATTTCCACGTACGCATTATCGTTTATCAAGTCCATAACCACATTACTATTGATATAACTATATTGATCAGTTTTTCGATTCGATTGTCTGTACGATACTCGTTAACGATGCAAATTGCCTCTAATTATACAATATGTCCATTATATCACGATTATATTCGGGGAAAAACAGCATCGATTCGTAATATACAAGATGCCCTTATAATCGAATGAAAATTAAGCACATATGACCAGGAATTTGAATATTATTGAATATTTAAAGGAGCTTAAGAATTAAAGGAACATATTTTAAAAATAAATGTAATAAAAGAAGGAAAGATAATTATCTTTTATTTTGATATCCTTTATATTTGGATTAAAGAAAATTTATTACTATTTAAACTTTGAGATAAATCAATATTCGATTAAACAACTTCAAATTTTTTAGAAATATTTTATGTTAAAATAATTTTTTAAATTAGGAATTTTCATCTTTTTTTTATACGAAATTTTTTTTATACGAAATTTGCAATCAAACTTTTTCCTTCGAAAAGAAAAATCGAGTTTGGAAGAATTAAATAGACGTTGGAATTTTTTAATATCCGTAAAAAAAAGCGATAGTAAATGGATGTTCGAAGAATGTTTTATGTGGAGGAATAATGTAGGAACAGGCGCGAAACGGAACTAATTTTGTGTCCCTCGCATTCTTTACCGTCGAAACGTAATGTCGAAAATCAATCTTCTCGCATGGTGTAAGCGTAGAAACATTGAGCCAAGTTGGACGGTAATATATTTTTCACCGAGACTTAGGCAATCAACCTCACGGAATCTATTTTGCATGCGACGCATGAATCAAACTTCGATCGTTTTTTTCGTTTAATTAAATGCATCTGAATAATCGTGGTTATAAAGGACAACATTCAAGTTCACTTTGCATCGATCGATTAATGTAATTAACTTGTTCCTCTTTTTTATTCTTTTAAAGTGATTTTACAAGTAATTAGTCGAAGAAAAAAATTAATCATTTTATTATTTGAAATAAAAATAAAAAAGTATAAAAGTAATCATTTGAAATGATACCTATTATTTTAACTTTATTATATTTTATTATATTTAAAAATATATAATAATAAGATTAAAATCAAATTAAAATTGAGATAATTCTTTTGTGAAAATCTTGGACACTTTGATTAAAATTATCAAACGAGATATTTTTTGAATATAATAAACACATATATATATAGAATTCATAGAAATATATTTCATTTGGTGAAATATAAAATTAAAAAATGAAATTTAATATCTTCGAGAAGAAACAATTTTAAAGTATTATTTTATATTAATATCTATTATTATTGAAATGTCATTTTTGCATTTCCCCGATAGACATAATGTCTTCCAAAAAGAAAAAATGGCAAATACTGTAATTACAATTCATCCTTAATTACAGAAAAATTTATAATCATTATTTTTCTTCTCATTTATTTATTATTTTTTGATGCTTAATAATATTTATGATAATTATGCGGAATTTTATTTTACTGATAAGATACCGTATATTTAAATATTTGATTGCGGATGTAAATTTATATTTTTACGAAAGCAATTAAATAAATTTTTTCATTTTCTAGATATTCAATATCTCTCTATTTTTTTAAATATAATATCCAATGTTATATATAGCTCTTCGATTACACAACATTTATATTCTATAAATTTTCCATAAATATACTAACATCCGCAGTCCAACGATCTTAATTTCAATAATGGAATCACATTTAAACGCTACTATCGTTATCCAATGCTTTCGTAGCCGAGAGAATTGCTTCGAGAATTAACATTATGTTTACGATACTCATCCTCACGAAGAGGACCTTTTTCAACCCCATAAGGATTAAACGTTTCTTTTTCACGAGACGAAACTCGTAGAGATTGAAACTAGCTTAAGAGTAATGTAGATAACGTTAGATTCTAAGATTTCGGGGACACACATCGTTCCTTCACGAGTAATTAACATCACTCAATCAAAAGATACAAATAAAAATCGTGAACGAACGAGGTTTGTTCCCTGTGTTAATTAATTATACATATATGGGCACTGCCAGGCTTGCAACTCTAATCAAAAGAACAAACCGGCATGGCCAATCAAAAGATTTCGATGAAAATTGAGCTGCCTGATCGTCGACGATTTTGAACTATGAATAAATAAAATAAAAAGAAGAACAAAAAAAAAAGGAAAATGATTTCGAAGATAATTTCAAACAGAATTTGTCGACGATTTATTACGATTTATCTATAATACGCCGGAGGAAAGCTCTGACCAAGTATAATGGAAGACCACTCGCGAAATAAAATAAGAAAAAAGGAACAAAATTATGGTCACGAGTTTAATGTACCAAAATCAAAGCAACAGGAGGAAGAGAAAAGAATTCTTAGGAATTAAATCGTTAAATCGAAAAAGATAAAAAAAAAAAAGTTATTCTAGAGATATTTAACCGAGTAACGAGCCGAAATTTCGTTAAGAATTTTGTACGCTAATCCCCGACAGCTAATCCTGTACACCCTCGTAGGGTGTCTTAGAGGAACAGTTCATTTTAACCGAGATGTATTTTCAAAGTTGATCGAAGAAGAACAATCTTGATATAACGTGACTCTTTTTAAACATCTGAAATTAAACAAAAAGAAAAAAAAGATATATATAACAACGTAATTTAATCAATTGTTATCCATCATGTCTATCATGGATGTTCTTCTTAATTCATCGAGATGATCGATAGAAAAATAACGAGAGAAGTTTAAGGAAGTTTGTTCCCGTAAACTACTTACGTAGCTACGTTTTAAAATAATCGAATACACAGACACACACATACACATACACACATACAGAATCATACTCATACAGATACACGAGTATACTTGTCTACAGATACACGCCATTGTAAATTAGGCAAAGCTGTAGCCTAGCGAAAGAAAAAAAGGAGAAGAAATGAACGATGAAGCGGAGGAAGAAAAGGAAATAGAAGAAAAAAATAAAACGAAAAAAATCCTGAATGGAAATTTAAGACAAAAGCGATATGTTATCGAGAGTTAAGAGTATTCTATAGCCGCCCGATGTTGGCATTTAGCTGGTCTAAACCGCAGAGGGTTCGTTTCTACTAATTATATACATATACATATACATACATGATATATATATTATATTATAGCGCTGTTGAGTTTTATCGATTGCGAGAGAGAGAGACACTTTATTTCGTGCGATCGACATAGATCGATATCGTCGTTAATCGATATTTCTACAGAAATGTTTGTAAAGAGGAATCGTATACGAGGATGGAAGATATGGAAACGCGAAATTTGGAATCGATCGAGCTCTCGCCTAGAGTCAGAACGATCTGAATATCCATGAAAGTCAAATCAGAAGCTGGGATTGAAATCAAATGACGGGCGTCAAGAGAGATCGTCAGATATAGGAATTCGGTTTTGCACATGTGTATAGGGGTAGGTGCGATACATCATCCATTAATTTATGATTTATCATTTTACGGGAAACAGTTAATTCTACGTTTAATTTAACTTTCTTCTTAATTATTAATGGCTCGAGATTTTGATGGAATTTGAAATTTTAACTCCGATGTTTGTTGATTTTATTAATAATACCTCTTCTCCAATGTAAATTAGTCGTAAGTAAGTAAATACAGAGAATGCAGAGGAGCAATTCACGAAGGATTCAAAGTTTACTTAAACAATTACAAATTTTTCTCAAAAATATTCTCTTAGAGAGAGAATTTTCATTTTCATTTATCTCTTGAAACAACAAACTGACCAATTTGTTAAAATATTTCATAAATCACAGTTCAGAAGTGCGCATAGACAATCTAAACATTTTCTCAATACCAATTTTCACTCGACATCCCTTTAAATGTTTATGTATCCCTTTAAACATGAAACGAGAAACTTTAACTTCGACAAACTTAACTTGTTAAGACATTTCATACTTCATCGAACTTCATATATCACACCATCCTGTTCCTGTTCGACACATCGAATTCTCGAGGCGTTGCGCGCGTATGCACGGCAGTGCATCATTTCATCGTCGAGTGCAATCTCTGTTCCGGCGCTGTCTTATTTCGAGCGCTGCTCCACCGTCCTGACCTTAATTGTAGAGTAACCCAGATTACAGATGCCGAGAGGGAAACGGAGATAGGGCCGAGCGAACAATCTCAGAAACGATACGGCCGAGCAGCTTTGTCATTAAGAGACCCGGATCACCGCGCCTTGTTGCGGCTTTTCTAATTTTCCCGGCTATTTTACCGCCGGCCGTCTTCGTCTTCACGACACTGTAGCTTCTCGTTCTTTGAACCTGACACCCCTATGTGCGCGAGTCTAGTTTCCTCTTACGTTGTCATCTGACAATTTTTACGATTCCTCGTTGAATTCTTACAGTGGCTTTCTTCGCGCGCATTAAATTTCTTTATGACACTCTGACAGATGTAGTTTTCGTGTGGAAATTTTTCAATATTCCAATATTATTTCCAATATATTTGTTCAAATTTTGAAATTGAAAGAGAATTGATCACTTATTTTAATATTTAAAATAATAAAATAATAAGAAGATTAATGTATTTAATAATTGAATGTCGAAAATATCAAATTATTGGGATTTACAAGGAAAATTATGAAATATATTGTTTATTAAGTATAATCTTGTTGAATAAGATTGATATAAATTTGGGGACTTATTGATTCTTTATAATAACTTATAGAATGATAATTGAAAAAGCGCGATATATGAATAAAGGAGTAACATGAAAGCATGCGGGTCAATAACCAGTTTAATCAATTTTTCACCTAGTTTCGTCGCTGCGCGCCCTGTTTCTCGTAAAATCAATTAAAGATCAAAAGCCAGGATGGCGAGTGGCATTTTGGGAAAATGTATTGTAATCGAAATGAATTTCTTTCTCGAAAATTTTTTTTCTCGAATCAAAATCGTATTTAACATTTTCAAAAAATATCCATAATGATACAAAATATTTATTATTTTTCTTACAATAAACTATCTATTCTCATATTCTCAAAATCCAATTTTCAACCGTATTCAATCAAACCTCGTGACCTCTTTTCATACTCTTCAACTCATCATCAACCCAACTCATTTTACTCATTCAATCCAACCCCTTTTTCATCCAACTTTTCACCGCATTAACTCAGCAAAGAATCATCGTGGTCAAACATCATCCGTATACACGTTAAATCGTTATGAAATATTCCTTGTATTCGACGCAATAACGAAACGAAGCATTCGTTATTAGCGTTTGGAAAGATATTGTTTTCCGGCCGCAGATCCGTGTGTTTATACGAGGCCGATTCGCGGCTGTGTGCGCGTGCAATGCGGTTAGATGGCTCAATAACGAGCATTGTGTGATTCCCGTGACCCACGTCGCATCGATCACATCGCGCTTCCACCGGTTATCACTCCCTCTCTCTTTCTCCGCATTGATATCAGCCTTATCGCGAAAACTTTAGATACTGTTTCTTGACTATCGCCATGATTCTGCAACAGAATCTTTAAACAAGTGAAGATTTGACAAGTGATCAAGTGAATGAAAAAAGAGTGAAAATCGAAGCAAAGCATAGTTTGGGAGGGATGATTTTTATATATTAAAAAATAACGTGAAAATGTAATTGTGTATTGAAAGGATCTTCAATGATTTTGAATAGATGTATATCAATTATTTTTGAATTGATTCAAATGAGAAGAATAAAGAAATAGGAAAAGAGAGAAATTGTAAAAAATTGGTATAGATAAATTTTTGTGGAGAAGAGGTATTGGATTATTTATTTTTTTTGTATCATTGTAATTTTAAAAATTGATTAAGTATTATAAACATTTTTATAATACGCTTAGCTTATTCGTAATGTAAAATTTGGTATTCCATAAAAAAGAATATGTTTTAGAGCATGTTGTTTTGTGCAACGACCGGCATTTCATTTCAATTCGATAGAATGTTCGTTTTCATGAAAATATTTTAACGAAATAGTAACACAGATTTATACTTTACAAAATTTAGTTAAATTTTTTACTCAATTAATTTAAATCAGTATATTGAATTAGTTAAAAAATTAATTTCTACTTAAATGAAAAAAAAGCAAATAAATAATTCATTCTATTATGATATAATATTTTTATCCTTTTTTTATTATTTATTTGAAAAATCATCAAGCGAGAGTTCGAACGATTTTTCTATTCGATGTAATCGAAAAAATTATACGTGATGTAGAACACGTATACATGTTGATGCAACATAAAAAAAAAAAATAAATAAAAAGAGAGGAAAACTATATATATAAAATATGTAAAGTTATACATATGTACATGTACGAGATTCCTGATTTTGTAAAACCAGCGACACGTGTTACATAGAACAACAATAAAGATGATCTATGACGTTTTATAAAAGGGAACTCGTTCTCTGAGATACGTGATCTTTATTTCCCTCGTTTTCTACCCCTACTCTTCTCCTTCCTGTCATTTTTCTGGCCAATGATTTTCATGGCATGCGTACGTACCACCTATAAAATCTTTAATTGAAGATAATAATTTTCCGCCAATGAATAAGGAATCATTAGAAACTTTGCTTTTTAAAATACATAATGATGTAAAGATTCAAATTTATTTAATTTCATACTTTTATTTTTATATTTTATATTTATTTTTATATTTCCTTTGACAACCATTAGCATTTTTCAAATACAGGATTTGCTTATTTACGCTTATTTTCAATTTCCTCTTCCGGTCGCATTATCGTGAAAATTTCTCAATGTCGGTAGTAATTTTCGAAGCAGAAAATCGTCGGAAGTACAGAAAAGTGCAGTATTCGGAACTATTTCTTGATGTGATCTCAATTCGGTATGAAATACGCAAATAGATTTTTCGTTTCGTAGTTTGAGTATAAAATGAGAAACAAACAATTCGATATTTAGTCTCAATTATCAGAAGAAATTTATTCTAGATTGTTTACTCTTTTTTTCCAATTTACATTGCTTGATTTTTTTATTTCATTTTTTTTAATTTTAAGATCTCTAATATTGTGTATTTATTTTACTAATAAAATAATTTTTAACTTCATTAAACATTCTTACGTTTCACAGTGATTTTTAGTTTTAGATAGATTCGAAAGATGTTGTATGTTTATTTTGAGAGATAATCAATTAATTTATCTTTATTATATTATATATTTTATTATTCAAAAAAGATTAAAAAATTCAGAAACAATCGAGCGATTCTAGCTTCACTTTTCGTCTTTTTTAATTTATATGTATTTTAACATATAAAACTTTTATATGCAAACGAGAAACAAATAAAATTCATTTCTATCAGCAATTTTTCTGTTTCATTCAATTATTTTGTCGAATGCATGAACGCCATTTCGAAATCAAAATAAATATTTGTCACGAATATTTAGTGCTTTCACACTTATTCTCATTTTACACTTTTTGCGTGAATCCATCCATCGAGTATTTCTTTCTTCGTTTATCGAATATAGCTTTATTTTTTTTTAATTGTTTTTTGTTTAGCGAGAATATAAAAAAAAACTATAATATTATATTGCAAATAAGCAATTTGTATTCTTAAATCTTATATTATATATTTAAAAAAAGTATAAAATAATAAAAAGTAAAAAAAGTATAAAATATAAAAATATTTTTAATTTAAGAATTATTAAAAATTATTATAATTCATAAATTATTTTATTTACTTATGACAAGGACAAAATACAAATTGTTTATCAAGGAATGATAAATTTTCTAAATTTCCTCGTTTCACGAAGCGTCGACGATATCGTAAAAAAATGATCGCTCAGAGGATTTCAGGATGTTTCAACGAGAATATTTTTCGTGTCATTGACCCTTGAATTTCTCCTTTTTCTCGCTTCAATAACTTCCAACCGACTCGTTTGATCTACACACCGTGAATTTTCCGCAGAACGATTGCATATTTTCATAGAACGGGCTATAGTCTTTCATGTTCTCCATTTTCAGAACGAATCCCACGAGTGCTATGAAATGTATGCCAACTGTGGGAGTTTTATCCTCGTCGCAATTCCATCCAGAGTTCGATGATCGTTGTTCAAACAACGCTTACATTTACCATTCGATATTTCCATTCGATCAATGGAAAATTTTCTCGAAATTGTTATTTTTTATATATCTTCTAATTGGATAGCAAAGCAATATAATTCAAACATTTCGTTATCAAAAATTTTGAAGTTCTTCTACAGTTGGACTGACTTCTATCGAATCATCTATGGTTGAAGGAAGTTCTAGAGGGAAATTCTAATTAGGTCTTGGAATACTTGGAATTTCTACCTTTTTCCAATACCAATTGATGACATAGCATAATAAAATTTCCAATAATTTGCAATCTTATAATCTTTTGAAAATATAGAAAATAAAATAATAAAGAAAGTGGAGAAATATTGAAAATATAAAAATTCAAAAGAAAACAAAACTATTGTAAATTAAAAGTAATTTGTAGATAATTTTTGATTAGATAATGTTTGATTAGACTTATATATCCAGCTCGATAGTTGAAAACAGTTTCTGAAAAGTATAAAACTTTCGTACATGTCTTAAACCTTTGAAGGATATATAATTTTTCTTCACGATTACTAGCAAGTGATCACGATACATGCCAAGTCAGGTACAAAGTAGTTGCGGTAGTTTGTTGTATAACTACTCGAAATGATTATCAAAGTTATTTATAAATCGAGAAGCAACCACTAAAGACATATTTATCCATTTCAAACATGTTCAATTTATGGAAAATTTAATGAATAATTAATATCCTTTTTTTTTAATAAAGTCATAAATAATTATATTATTTTTTTTGAAGACAAAGATTTTATTTATTTCATTTTGTTTCCAATTTGTTTCCAATTTGGTTTAATTTAAACTTATATTTGAATATTTAAAAAGGATATTAATAAAAGTATGATAAAGTAGCCAGTGAAAGCAATAGCAACTATATCAGATGATTCAGTAAAATTTTCTATATTTTCAAAGTACTCCAATCCATTCATTTATAATAAAAAATACTAACAATCTATTAAATCCACTTATCATTCATATAAAAATCTAAAGGAATATCCAATTAATAACTATCTCCATTTTCAAATTCCTTATTCAGTAATTATCTAGATCTAAAAAATTTTCCATTATATTAAATCTTTTCTCAATTTAGAGAACAAAAGAGTCCAATTTAAATCAAATAACGAAAGAATCAACTTCCAATATATCAAATATTCTATAAAAAATAATTCATTGAAATTTCATAAAAAAAATCCACCCATAATCCCCTAATCTTCAATTTATTGCGCTCTAAGTAGCAAATTTCAATCGAAATTAGCGGTTTCGGATGTTAGAATAGCATTGTTTCGCCATCCTTCGATAATTGGTTCGGTTATCATCGATCGAGCCCGTCTTCACCCCTAAAGTTTCTCTTCAACCCTCTCTCCTACGCGAACAACAGAAGGCGAGCCCTTTCTCGGCACTGATCCTACCTAATCGCGGGTCTGCGTCATCGGTCGAGCGTTTACTTATTTGCAAGGGCGTGGCGGGCTCACCCCATATATCCTATCTTGGCCATTCAGTTTCTGGGCGCGGTACCGGCCTCTCAATGAATCTCGATCGTGCTTCTCGTGCCAGAAATATAAATTTATAAATTATTAACCGATGAACCACGGGTGCGGACGCTAAATTTGGATTATTCGATTATTAAGGAAGATCGATCCCCATTCATTTCTTCATTGAACTTTTACTTTTACTTTCTAGGTGAATGGAGATATATTTGAATGGTTTATGGGGATTATTCGTGGTAATTTGTATGGTAATTTGGATCGAGTTTGGGGTTAAATACGAACAGATGGAGAATATTGGGTGTTTCTTATTGGAAGATGGGATTTATAAGGTCGATATTTTGGAGAAAAGAATTCGATTAGCAAGGAATCTAGACAAGGTTAAGTAATGTTCGTAGTCTTGTTTAATGAAGATGTGCACGCCCATGTTTAGGTTGGGGCTAATGAATGGAGATAATTAGGAAAGTATACTGTATGCTGAGGAATTTTCTATTGTTAATGTATATTTGATCAATTGTTTAAAATATAGTGATGTGTTTCATAATTGTTAATAATATAGTAAATTCTTGAAGTATTAAAATAATAACAAAGTTTGAATTAGAATTTATTTTATCAGTATATATATATATTGGATGTTTCACATAATTTTATCGCTTGGAATATTTCGCTTGTTTTTCATGATATTAAAAAATATTTCAGATAAAAATTGAGTGGTTTTAAAAGGATTACATTCTGGTGTTATTAATTTTCTTCATAAATGCCATTTTTACTTTTTTTACAATTTTGAAATTCTTCTTTAAGTATTTTCATCCAATACATATTTTCGAAATGTTTTATTTTATTCCCTATCGCGTTTAACTTAGATTCGTTATAACTTTAAGCTTCAAAAGTATCGATTAACGCTGAAAAGCTTACGTGCCGAAAACTCTTCAAACATGTATATCTACTTTTCTCTGTTTGTGAGAAATTCTCGATGAAACGACCAGCAGAAACTTCTCAGTATCCTAAAGGGATCCAGCTTAAATCTGTTGAGAAATATCAAAAAGAGTATTTTTCTCAATTTATTTAATTAAAGATCTTCAATCTGATTTTTTAAAAATAATATAACCGTATAAACTCTTAAGCTATAAAAACTTTAAAACTTTAATTCATACAGTATAATTTTTATTTTCTTAAAGCATCAATTGCGTTGAATTTTCTATTCTTTTCCTTTTTTTTAATAATAATTTCGGCATATATTATTAACAAAATCTTAAAACTATCCGAATATTCAATCATGGCTCTGAAAAAAGTTACTTCTCGTCACAAAGGTATCGTTTAATGCGATCTCGGCCGCGCTGGAGATCGATTCGCGACTCGTTTTTACCGCATTACAGATGGCTTCCTGAATGGATATACAGTAGGATACTGGCCTATTTTGCTCCGTCGATTTTCTCTTTAGCCGGCATGTACACAGAGGTTACGAGCGTTGGGTAAACTCCAAATGGAAAAGCTTTCGCCCTAACTCGATGCCTGCCTGCACCTGATTTGCGTTCGACTAATTTCCATGATCCCTGCCAAAATAAACCTTAGCCGAGATAAATGTCATTCTATCTTGAAAAGCTCGAACGGTATATAATCTGGGAGGAAATAAAGATTGTTTCTCTCTTTTCTTTTCGTTGCTCGAAGATCGATCGATACGTTATTGAATCGTATAGTACGAAATGTCTATTGAACAATGGAACAATATATAATATATATATAACAATATGCTTCGTTTTTTCAAATAAAATAGATAAGTCCAATAGCTCGTGTTACTCTCTTTGGTCGAGAAAAATATTTTTGTTATATTTTTAAATTGAGAGAGTTTAAATTTTGTTCGTACACAATTATTTCGAGAATTTACTATTTTTAAAATAGAATATAAAGGTATATTAGGTTTGAGTAAATTAAAATTGTAAAAAATTAAGCTACCTCTTAGAAATATTTAAATATAGAAGATCACTTTTGAAATAGATGTTTCATATTACAATGCATATATGTCGAAACATTTCTATTCTGATCTCGTCTTGGAAGTAAAAATGAAATTTTGGCCAGTTTCCCATAAATCGACAGGTAGTAAAAGATCTACTCTTATTGTTTGTAATTGAGATCATTTTGAATCGTGATGCATGTTCTTCCTTAGAAAAGTATTTAATGCAAAACCAATTAAAATTTATATTATTTTTTTTATTATTAATATTATTAATATATCATTTGAATTTATTATTCCATTTAAGAATGAATTATACCAATATGATGTTATACCAATGATTGTTTAATTAAGAAATTAGATATAAATTAATAGTTTGTATTAATATTTCAAAGTAAATCACAATAGTATCTTTCAAAATCGAATAACTTAATGTCTTCGAGCAATTTGGATAATTAAATTTATCTACTTTGATTCAAATTGTACTGTTACGTTGGTTGCCAAAATTGAATGAGATGAACTAACATAAGGAAAGACATGCTGATCGATCGAAAACACAAATACAATATATGTAGATAAACTGATTAGTATATTATTCTTTTAAACTATTTCAAAGATCAAAATTCTTTGCAAAGAGAATGACCACCAAATAAAAATAAGATTTAAGCTTATTTTTTGCAACGCAATTATGCTTAAAGTACATAATTTATTAATAAGTTATGTACTTTATTATAAGTTATGTACCTTTGTATAACAATATTTCGCCTTCATTCTTTTTATCTCATTTCGTTGGTTTCGCAACTACATTCCGAGAAAACTCTCAAGAAATTCTTGTTCTTTCAAGTAGAACTCTTTTTCTTCTTTTTTTTTTTTTTCTCGTTCAACTTTTTATAACTGATCAGTATTTCGCGAACACCTTTGTGTTTTTTGTTCGTATTGCACGATAAAACGGAAACATTCAAGTTATATAACTACTTTTCAATTCGATGATTTATTTCCCATTTTGCACGATTGTTGATTTTAGGATTTTTTTTAATTTTTCCTGAAAAATCGAATAACTAAAGAATTAATTCTCTTCAATAGATATTATAAATTAATAAATTTCTCGTACTGATTTTTTTTTAAAATTATACACTGTTAATTTTCTGAAAATTATGTAAATTTATTATTTAGAATAGAATCAAGTAATTGAATTTATTTATTTATTTCTCAAACAATTTATCAAAAATGTTCTTCTTTTTTAGAAACAAAAATTCAAAATAATTTTCGAAATAATTTTATTAACAAAATATATGGCAAAAGTCAGATGTCTAGAAATTTAACATTTCCAACTTGTTTCATTTAATATTTTTATCGCAGTTTTTCATCAAACAAACAAATAGGAAAGAAAATTACGAAGTAGCGCAAAATTAATCAGCAATTTCGTCATGACTATAAATCAAACGTCTCATATTTCGCAGAGAAATAAATATCTCTCGCATTTTTAATTCCGGAATATATATTCGCTCTCTTCGAACCTCCGCCTCGCGTAAAATCTTCCAGCTGACGTCGTCGTCTCAATGAAAATGGCTCATAGAAAAATCGAGCAATGGGAGCACGGCGAAAGTGGCTGTGAGACACGGCCACGGGGACTTTTAAAGTAAAGCTTTTCACCAGCTGCACGACGAGCAGCCATCGTGTTCCTTTTTCCGGGAGTCATAGTCTTTGTCCGCTTAGCGCGAAATTGCCACGTTCCTTTCGTTTGTAATAAAGAGGAGCATGGGGCAAAGAAAGAAATGTAAGGTCTACGAAGTTGATATGGACTAAATATTCTTTCTTTCAGTCGATTCTTCAGATATTTTGATATGATATCCTTGTGTTTGATGGTTTGATAAAAAAAAAAAAATACTATTTTTATTGTATATTATTGGTCTTGGAAGAAACGATGATACAATTATCAAGGATGATGTAATTATATAATGAATATTTTGATATCTTGATTAGAAATGATGAAATATTTTTTAATTGGAATTGAAGGAATTTTTATATCATGTTAAAAGAAAAAAATTAGAAGATTTATTAAAATTATATAGGAAAATTTGCTATTTTTGTCATTTATTGTACATAATTCAAAAATATTTCTCTTGTTATATAACAAGAATAAAAATAATTGCGATATTTTGTTTTAGAGACAAATGTGACAGTAATCTTTGTCATGGAATATATAGGTACAATAATAAATATAGTAGAACAATGATGTTAAGAATAAAAAGATAAAGAAACATAGTTGGAATGTTAATTTTCTGAGTATTTCGTTCTTTTCTCGTTTGCTCGAAATGGAAGTATAAGATTAGCGAATGGAAATTTGAGGCGAAAAAGAGTTAGTTTTGCAAAATACGGTTTTTTTGAATTTTAAATAGGTCTCTGTTTTATGAAATCTCGGGAGATCAATCTCGGAAATTGTGAAAATGTAATGAAAGACGCGAGAAATGATGTTTAAGAATGGTGGATAAGCATTGATATAAAAAGAAAATAGCATGGTGGCACGGTAATTTTAGTCACGTCTGTTCCAACTGGTTACATAAAAATATTTCTTTATTTTTTCTTCTTTTCGACTCGTACAATTCATTTCTCTTCTAAATAAAATTTTAACAGATATCTTAACTGATATCTATATTTACATCACGTCGTATTTTCTTACTTTTTAATTTACATTTAAATATTTTCACTTCATTGCGCTTGCACCATACAGATTTTATCTTTGGTTTGTGAAAATATTTTTCCACAGGATTTGAAAAATTTACGAGTTCCATCAGGTGAGTTTGAATACGTATGTTTGCATTGACACGAATATTCCATTGCATATCGCGATGAATATTTGAAAAGAAGAAAACAAGCGTATGATAAATTTTTGTAATATAACAATAAAATTTTGATATCATACAGATCGTTAGTTGGCACGATTTTTCACGTGTATAAATAGAATTTTCTGATATTTCGTAACTTAACGATCTTTATCCTTTTTTTATCTTATCATACATTTAAAAAACACCTTTTACATCCAAATTTCAAACGTTCAATGACATACTTTTTACTCGTTCAATCAAGCCAACAACCAAGTTTTCCTTTCAACTAGTATCTAATCGGAATGCAAATGGAGGAACGTGGCAAAGGTTCGATATTGGTCGACCAAAGAGGGTGATGGCATAAGAAGGAAACGTGAAAGAAGAAGGGTGATGAAAGCAGGGTTCATATCGGCATTGCAGCTTTATAGTTGTGCGCGGTGGGAATAACTTTGACCTGGATCGCTTGCATTGGCCGCGCATAGCTGTTGACCGCTATCACTTTCCATCGCGAATACCTTGGCTCGCTGTCTGCGACACGCGTGCATTCGATGCACTTACGCCCATCAAAACACTCGCGTAGAACACGTGCGAGCACGCGACGCGAAGCGTAATTGCATCGTAATTGCCATGACGGTTTGACCAATTGCGTTCGGTCACGAGCAAGTATTTAATAGATACCGCGTGAACAATTTTATATTTTCATCTGGAGAGTAGAATTTGATTGAATTTATTGTTTCGGTACATGGATTTTGATTTTTGATATTTTTTCTATGATAGTTTTAAATCTGAAAGTATGTTTGATATTTACTTTTTCATATTATATCATGAGATAATTCCCTCGATGATTTGAATGATTGGATTCAATGATTATGCGAATAATCTTAGATTTTGTTCCGGAGAGTGAAATTAGTAAAAAGTTTTGATTCATGAATTATCCATAACTTGTAATTTTTTTGCCATAATAGTTTTGGATCTAGAGATATTTAAATTTAAAAATATATAAATTTTTTATCTTTTTGCTACGATGGTTTTTAATCTGGAGGTATGTTTGATATTTAAATTGTAGATATTTTTGATATTCAGGTTGAAAAAGTCATAGGTCATTTTATTACAATATTTAAATTTTCAACATCGATAAAGCATTTTCACGAAATCGATAGTTTCAATAATTTCGTTCTAATTAAAAACTTTTATTCTAAATAAATCTTAAGGTCTAGTTATAAACTTAAGATGAAAGTTAGGGGATTCAAATGATCGTATAAGTTTCCAAGTTTGCGGTTGCAATTAACTTCCATCATAGGGGAAAAATTTTCGGAAACTTTTCCCATCATATAAATAGCCATAATTTAACGAAGCGCAGTAATATGTATCTCTGACGCGATATAATTTTGTAATTTTAACGTGTTTAGTAAATTTTGTTATTTTTAGTTTGAAACATTTTTTACAAAATAAAAATAAAACAAGTAATTTTCAGTTTTACAACAGAATGAGTCACTCTTTAAATATTTCATGTTTTTGAACGATGAACATGTTCTACATTGCAAATAATTACATATTCGTGTTGAGCATAACTTGCATTCGACTTGCCTACAAAGCACGTTGACACGTGACACGACTTTGAACATAACACAAATATAATGTGCAATGAATTTACAATTAGATATAGTTTGCGTAAACATTATATCTTCAATCTACGTAATTACTTCATTATTTGTTTATAAATTATACATTATACTAATGTTAGATTAATTAAATACATTTAACTTCATATTTTTGAAGACGATTTAGATCTTTCAATTCATGAGATTTAGAAACTTTAAATAAATTTCAATTAATTTTTGATCGAATAAAAGTTCTTTAAACAATTTTTTTTAACTTTTAAATGTTTTATATTGACAAACTATATCTTGGAACAAGTATTTCTCTTCATAGAAAAATGTGAAGAATAACAGAATAGTTTGATATTTGAAGTGCTGTATCAGAAATCCTTCTTGTGTTTTGATGTCGCGAATCATGAAAGCGAGTAGGATTTCAAACAGGAAGGGAAAATATAAACCCTTTGTATAGAGTATTCAGTCGTGCAGTTCGTTTAATATTTTTTTTTTTTTTTTACTACATTGTTGATTCTCTTTACATGGAAAAATGTATGCAGTCCTAAAAATATGAGAAGCCCTGAAACGCGTTACAGAAAATCAAAATTACCTTAGTTATTTTTATTTTTTCTTTTATAAAAAAAAATTAAATTTAAATTTTAGAAATTTTAATTATTCGAAACTGTTGACCAATATTATTTTATAAAATTTGAACAATAATTTCGTAAAAAATCATATATAAAAATTTACATTAATGCAATATTCGACTTTAATAGCTTAATATATTTATTCGTAGTTCCATTTACAAAATCAATTTATTTTCCTCTCACAAGTTCTTTCACTCAAAAATAATTTCACGAATCCATCTGTGTCCAACGTGCCATCAAATCAAAAACACACGAATAAAAATTCCTCCAATATCATCATTATCATACGCTAAAGGATCTTATCATCTTTTCATCCGTATAACACATGTAATTGTATATGAAAAAGATCCAACAAATGAACCAAAACGATCAGAGAGAGAGATTCAAAGAAGGGTGTCTATACATCTCTTCTTTTCTTCACGTTATCAGAAATTCTCCTCCTCCTCCCTTTGATCTCGCGGATAAGACTTCCTTGGAGCGGATACGCGAGTTTCGCGAGTAGGAATATCGATTTCAGATTTTCCACTGTCGCCTGACTACGACTGACGTTCCAGTTTTTAAGGGAGAACCGGCCCGCGGCATCGTCAATCGAGTGTGCATGAATTATCGATCACGCCCCGACACGGAAGCGCGAAAAAGGAGCAAGGAAAGCGTTTCGACGTTCCAATTCTCGCGAAGCCGCGAAATATCGGACTCGATCGTCCATTCCACGCCACCGTTTTCATTTCGTTCCATCCGTGCAACGTCCTTTTCATCCCCTGGCGAGGGATTAAAGCGTTAATCCCTCTTCGTCTCGGGATATTTAGACCCGGATGAAATTGAAGTCGACGTGCACCGTTCTCGTGTGTCTTTCGTGTGATACCTTCGAACTTCTTTCACGTGCGGGGAAATTAGATTTTCTCTTTTTGATGGATTCATGGGAAGTAGATTGTATTTTCGTGAGGTAATATTTTTTTTTCGCGGTTTTAATTTTGGTTTTGTTTGTTTTAATGAAACAATATCAATTCGATTCATTTTATTTCAGTTTCATTTTATTCTTCATCTCATAATATTCATTTTACACGATTGATCTTTCAATCCTTCCGGTCATAACTTGTTAAAGTAATATAAATTAATATATTTTTTAAAACGAGCTACAATATGAATATTAAATTTACTTCCATTTGATATGATTGAATTGACGAAAAAATATTATTATTTCAAGTAATCTAACGTTATATTAAAATTTATTCATCCATACAAAATCAGATACAAAAGTTCAATCAATATTCGCAGATAACATCATAACAACATCTGTACAACAAAAAAATTATATCATTAATCCAGAAACTTACAAAAACTACAGAACTACCATCAAAACAAACAACCGTTGAAAAGATGATAAAGAAAGCTCCCTTGGAAATACCACTGGTCATTAATCTCGTGTAACAGAGAGGGTGTAACACTGGTCAAGACGAAAAACCACGAGGAACGGTGTTTGGGCCGATACGAATGTTAATTCATCGAATTCCTCGAGCACATACTCGACAAACTCGACGATTCGTCACTGTGCTCGACGTTATCTAGACATAGATGGATCATTAATTTCCGCCGAGAAACTGAACGTTTCACGATGCGCACACGCAGAGGGGATGACGAAGAAAATGCAGAGTCGGTCGTCGCGCTAATTGCGCTCGCCTTTTATTTGCCTCATTAGACGTGTTTCCTTACGCATAGGCGAGGAGACGAGAGAAGATGTGTCGATTCATTTGGCCTCTCGTCTTTTGAATCTTCATTATGACTGATTACCTGCAACCTAACGAACCGTGAATGATTTTTAATGATGACGAGTAATTGTTCGAGACTCGTGAGATTCGCGAGATTGATCTTTGATGAACGAACGGTACAATAGGTCTTCGATACAATAGGAAACTGATATGAATTCCCTGCTGGGATTCGTATGAATTCCAAGCTTCGGTTGCAATAGAAACATGCAGTGGAAAGTTTTTGTCGTATCAATCTTCTAATAAAAATTTGGATAAATGAATTTCTCTGATTATGTTTAGATTAAAATTAATAAATTGAGCATTTTCAAAATTGTTACAGAAACGTAAAAGTATTTGATTTTATCTCAAAAACAAATATTTACGAATGCTTAAAAAATAGTTCATCGAAAATAATGATTCGAATATCGATCAATTTAAAATTTGCCCGATTGTTACCAGATTTGACCACAGTCAAGTGGCAAAATATATTCGTCCTAATTATTTTCTATTGCATATGGGTCTTAAATCTCTCTCGGGACGAGAATTTCGGTCTACACGTATTCCCTTGTCGTATTCTCGCCGGTACACCAAGGACTAATGCGCCAGAAATCCGAGTCGTCGTTGCAAGATTCAGTAACACGCGCGACCGGGCGTCCTGCCAAACCAATTCGACTGCGATAATATTTGCATAAACTGGTTTCATCGCATAAATCACGATCCGACACGCGTGAAGAACACGCTCTTATCCTATTACATTTCCACCCTCCTTTCCCCTTTTTCCTAATGGGTGCGGAAAAAGGTGAGGAAATTGATGAGATTTCGCGCCAGCTTGCGATGCGACCACGTTCAATATGACAAACGAACCAACGATGTTGTTGACGTTGGACGAGATAACCTGTATCGTGTATGATAAAATAGGGAGTCACGAGTATTGAGTATCTTGGTGGTTTACATGGGTGTCGTTTTGATGTATTTGAGGACATATTTCGAGGGTTTTGTGTTGAAAAAGTGGAAGAGATTTAGAAGGGATGATCGAGGGCTGGTGTGCTTCGAAAGAGATAGGGAGTAGATGCAGGTTTGACAGATGAAAAATGATTTTAAGAGAGTTTGCAGAATTTTAATTTTTGTAGTTAATAGTATCGTTTAATAGATACAAATAATAGTGGAAATGGATAGAAATTAATTTTGATAACACTAAATTGATCGTAAATTGTATCGAATAATTAATGTTAAAAAATTCTGAAGAGATTCTTAAAAGTCTTAAAGTTTTATTTTTAAAATTCAGGAGAAGATAGAACAGAAAAAAATTATTTAAAAATTCAACAAAGAAATTCTCTTCGGTTCTTAAAGCTCTTCTCATTTGATCAGATTGAAAGTTACAATGATTATATCTTTCTTTCTTTCATGAAATAAGACAAAATATATATTATTTTAATAATGAATAACATCAACTAAATATTTGACAGCAAATAGTCTGAAAAGAAATTAAATTTACAGCTCAACGAAATTCGAGAAGTTTTATCGTAGTAAACTCTCCCTTTGTTTTCCATCAACAACTTTGTAATTAAATTACGAAAAACAGAATAAAGAATCTAAAAATAAAATAACAACTGAAGTATCAACGTTCGGATTTAATTGTTAACACCAGATAATCGTGACACCATATTATCGTGTATCTTCAAATACATATACATGTAAACATATTTTAAATTATTTTCGCATTTCATAGAATTGTAATTTTCATCTAATGAATTTCACATTTTCTCATTTCATACTATTTTATTTTTATTATTTTTTTTTTTAGAATACATAAAATTATGATTATACTACTTCAATAATTATATTATACATAAATCCTTTTATTCAATTTATATCTAATTATATCCACTAAAAAAAGCAGTAAATTTCACATTCAATTTAAATATTATTTTCTTTTCATCGAAAGTATTATAACTACAATGGAAATCATATTAATTGATTATTTTTTTACATATTAATTCTTTACATTTTATACCAAAGATATAAAATATTTTTATACCGTTTTATAACAATAAAATATCAAGATACATTGTAATACTTTAATAATTACATTATTATTTCATCTTCTCAATTCTCAATCCATCGAAAAAAAAACAAGAACGATTCAACCTAGATATTCTTTTCATCGAAAATACCATATAACGAACCGTCATGTCGCTACTTTTCAACATAAAACATCACTGTCCCCCGGTTGACAGTTCGCGAGCAGTATTTTTCCTTCTTCAACGGCACAGTATCGACGCTTTTATCGTCTCGTGGGACAATGCAGTCGGTTCGTTTGACTCTCCCGATGGAAATCGAGTTTGACTGTACGACATTGGCAACATCCTCGTGGCCGAACAGTTTTCAGTTTCGAAACTTTACACTTTGCCCTCCTCTTTTAACGTCAATTGTCGCGAAATTTATGGAGCGTAACGACGCTGTAAAATCATTAACAGCCTGCGTTTTTTCCCCTGTTCGCCTTTCAAAAAAGGGATGGAAAAAAGTGGTACGGTTTTTAATCGGTGGTTAAGACTGCATCGAGTTTTCACTTTATCGGAAACAGCACATATATGTGAGTGAAGAAAATTTAAAGAGTGCGACAGCTGGCTTGGAAAAAAAAAGGCGTGAAATTTTTCCTTTATGGAAAAGTTATAAATATGGAGGAAGAAGTATGCGATTAGAAATTGATAGAGTGTTGCAACGTGTTCCAAAGTTGCATAATTTTTTGAAGAAATCGTTTGAAAGAATGTTATAAGAGTTTACGATGGATTGGATAGAACATTGTTGATTGGATTTAAAAAATAATTTTAAAAAACAAATAAATTAAAGTTTATCGTATAATTTATTTATATATTTCTTAATTTTGCACGAGACAAATCAAGAATTATTCATCGAATATGAAATATGATTCATATAAAAATTATTTTCGATTCTATTTATTCATGGAGCCGATGCAATTTCTTTTTATCAAATATTGAAATATGGATATGACAAACAAGTTGCATGCATAAAAATTGGAAAATTTGGCTAATTTCAATGTTGAATCAAAAGTTACGAGAACAGATCAAGTGGGGAACAGTTTGAAATTAAAGCTGGAAGCTCTGCAACGCGAAATCGATCTTCAAACACCAGTATAACGATGTCCTCGCGTGCTGACTAAGGAGCTGACAAGGATTTTCGTATTGTTACAGTGCCACTGTCAACAATGCTGACTGCTCGAGCGGCAGTTTCCAGCTGAAATTTTGCTCTCTCTCTCTCTTTCTCGAACGGACGAATTTGTGACAATTCACCGCACTGTAAGATGCATCGAAAACCTCTTCAATTTCTTTTCGAACAATCACTGAGTGTACTCGACCGTTTTCAAAAACTCGGAAGTGGATCGAAATTCTTTCTCATTATTTCTTGCTAGATTTGCTAGAGATCTTCGCTCCCTGTCCAACGATTTGGCTTTTCCTTCGTCGTCAATCGATACTCCTTGACAAATTGATGATTTATACTCTGAGAGATCTTTCAAAAGTTATATGATGATAGAAATGAAGTAAATTAATTCTGATTATCAATATTTTGTGCAGACAAGAATCAGGATTAAAAAGGGATAAAATTATAAATATGTTAAGGAAGACATAAAGAACTTACTTCAATCAAAGGACAATTAGTAAAATGGTTATAAGTATTCTTCCATAAATAAACATATCTATCTCTTAACTCAATCTCTCGACTCAAACCTTTTAAAATTGGAAACGCTATCATAATTAGATAGTGAGTAAAAACTCAAAATAGTTTAATTCGATTTAGAATTCCCATTGTGATATAAAGTCTCTTCATTTTAATGATTTATCTCGATAACACATTAAGATATCAGGATGAATCAAGAAATAAATTGAATGGCACGAATGAAATTTATTTTCTAGATATTTCTATAAGCAATATAATATTCGAAACAGAAAGTGTTTCAAGTAGGTAAATCTTAAATAAATAGTGCCATAGTTATAGTAGTAAACTCGAATCGTTCCTTTCTCCGATAATCGATGATTTAAATAACTAGTATTTGGATAATTGATACCCCCGTTAATCGACATACGGATTATCGACATTTCATTGCAAGTCATAGTTGCACACCAGCATGATTCAAAGACGGATTGAAAGCTGTAATACGTATTCATAGCTATAAATCAGAAGTAACGAACGTAATATATCAAATATACGAGGATATGAATGCGAAGTTTTACGAATAAAACGATTCCCAATTAACTTTAAATTAAAATGTTTTCAACTGATAAATTTACTGATAAAGATCAAAAATTTTTATTATTTTTATAATAAAAATCTCTATAATTATCGTATTTAAAATGAAATCTTATAAATATGAAATAAATTCGAAAGTATACAAATTTTCTCTTCTCAAAGACAAAGATAAAGACAATTACTGTATATTATTGTATACTATAATCATTTGAAATTCAGTTAACTGGTTGAATATGTTCATCTTTAGTTTCATAATAGTAATATAAAGAAAACTTCTGGAATTCTATACATGAAATTTCATAGAATATCATTACAGTGGAACATCAAAATCCCAAATCTGCTGCAATACGTTAAGAAATAGGCAAGAAGTTTCTCAGAAGTTCCCTGACTAAAAGCTGATAATCCGTCGTTCGAGTGATAAGTCTGATTAATTTTGAAGAAGCACTCACCGTAATGGAACAAAGGAATTATTTACACCGTCGAAAGTTCAACAAGCTAACTTCGTAACTTGAATTTTAGCTTCGAATATCTTTGAGGCAAAACAAATTCCTGCACGAGTTATCTTCGTGGAGTCTAAAAATCGATGGAAAACGTTTCGTACTTCAGTCACACTTTCGTTCTTCTTTAGAACATAAGTAAGCATTGGTAAATTTAATTTAAATTTCCATAAAATCACGTAGCCATTAAAAAATTTCCTCGGCGAGTTATCGAAGAGAAAACAAATCTAAGAGCAAACAAATCAGATTTTTTTTTTCACTGTAACAATTTTTTAAGTTGAAATTATTTTATTATGTTATAAAAAGACGAAATTTCTAATTTTATAAAAGAATTTGAAACAATAGTATTAATTAAATCATTTTTCGGTCGAGCGATGATCTGTAATTGCTAATATTGATTCCCCTTCGTTCTCTATGACTTTTAATCGCGATGGATTTGCGGTGATATATCGTTCCACGATCATTTCATCCTCTGTGTTATTCCCTGTCGATGAAACTGCGGCTGAATCGCGTCATAATCTGTCACTAAACCGCAATGCGAGTACAAAGACCGAAGCAACCCTTTCGTGCGCATTTGGTTTTCACCCTGGATTCCTCCCTATTTAGGGAGCATCATATCCCTAGTTTAATCGGGGATTAATACGATACACGAAATATGGAATAGCATATGATCATTGTCATATTTATCATCATGTATCTTTGATCATCAAAACTAGATGAATAAGATTCTTAATATTTGTTATAAAATTAAAAGACAGAAAAGAGATTCAGTAACAAAATTTATTAAATTAGTAAGTTATTGTGTCACGTATAGATGATAAATAATACAAGAATCGAAATATTTGAAGATTTTTTATTGTTATATAAAAATTAGTGTATTTCGTATCTCTTTAAAAAAGTCAAGTATCAAAGAATTAAAAAAAAAGAGAAAATAAGGATTGAAAATATATTAAAAATACAGAACAGAAATTCGAATAATTAATAACCATCGTTCAACATTAAGTCCCGAAAAATCCTACTTTCCTCTCTCTTAAAAGAGAGCATAAAAGTTTGATCAAATGGATATCAAAGACTTAATCCTTTTCATCAATCATAAACGATTGCACGCAACGTCAAGTTTATCGATCTGAAACACGATTACTCTATCTTCCTACTCGTTTCATGTTAATTACAAAGTGAGTTCTACATAGGTTGGTGGATAGACGGGTGTCGTAAATGGCACGAAGGTTTCTTTGCCCGAGACAATTTGTCACGGACGAAAGATCGGAACAAAGACACGTATCGAACGACTCTTCACCTCCATTCGTTCGAGAATACTCGACAGTTCCTTTATCTACCTCGCCATTGACATCGACCCTCTTTTGCTGACGATGCAAGACGTAGCCCAAATCTGGCGATCAAAATGAGATACATACCCATGTTGAGAGCTTCGTATATTACGATTCAAGACTCTCTATTCTCCTCTTTTATCCTCTTTTGACTCTTTTCTTACTTTTTCTTCCTGCATTGTGAACACGAGGGATTGGACGAGTCTTTGTGCATTTCTTCGACGAAGCAGCTTTTTAAATTTTGCCCATTGAATTTCGTCTATTTATATGTATATCAGCAACGAGTGTAATATGCTGTAATAGAGGCAAAAAAAATAATGAGAAATATGAAGTGATATCACTCGAAATATGGACAAAAAAGGGAGAGAAAGAGAGTAGGGGGATAAGATACAATAGAATAAAATATATTAATAATGCGAAATAACAATGGTACGGTAACGATAAATTTTAATGGACATTATTTCAAAGGTAACGAAGTATGTATTGATGTCGCATGAGCTCAATTGCGGAACATAGAACCACACATAGAATACAGACAATCGATTTAAAGTGGTTTAAGATGATATGGGAATTTGCTGTATGAGAGATAATGAAGTTCATGTTATTGAAGTTAATTTTTTTTAAAGTTAATGAGAGGGAAAAGAGGAGAAGTTTGATATTCAGTTATTCCCATTCTTTAAAAAAACATTGTGTAATTTATTATAAAGAGACTTGGATATGCCATGGATTATGTAATATGATTATCTCAATTATTTTTATAATTAATTGATAAGAATTTCTTTTATTACTGATGATATAATTTTTTTTAAGATAATAATATTGAGTTTTTTCTACATTTTTATTTTTTATGACAATGTTTAAGGTTACCTTTAACATTTTTCATCTAATAAAAAATGATTAACAAGTTGTTTAACAATGATTACGTAGTTGTTTTTACTTTTAGTGTACTAGAAATTAAAAAAAGACGAAAAGTAAAACAGCTATTGCAAATTTATACTGTTTGACTGTACGATATCGAGTAGTCACGTCGAATTAAGGCCAGTGAACATTATAGTGCGACAGAATGCGATCAACGGTGAATCGAAATCTTCGATACTGGCATCGCTATAAAATATTCTAAAGCATAAAAATTACGAAATTTTTTATACTTTCGTAAGGGAAAATTTGTCTATTATTCATCATATATATGTTAATTTTTTGCATTTATAATTTTTTCCTAGAGAAAAATAGTATTAACATATCAGAATGATAAAGATTAAATATATATTTAATAATCATCTATCTTATTAGAATTAAAATGTTACCTTTATATCAACGAGAATATCTTGAAGAAGCACAGAGTTTCATTTTACACAGTGAGAATGTTATCATTACTTTGAAGTCTGTCTCATAGACTTGTGAAATTCACGAGGATGAATACAGTCAGTGCAGTTAATTCAGACAGGGAGGAACTCGTTTCAAGCATTAAGTGCACAGCTCCACAATGGATTTGCTACGTGCTAGAGGCTAGTTCGGTATTAACATATTTCTGTCGTACTTGAAATTCAAATTTTATTATATATTATTATCACATATAAAATTCATCAAAATCTGAATTTTATTAACTTTTTTTTTTTATTGAATTTTCTCTTTTAATATATCCAATTTAAAAATTCAAATTCAAATAATAATATAAAATAGAAATTCACATAGGAGATATTCAAATAAGATACTTTCAAAATAAAAATAATAATTCATTTGAATCGATACATTATAATTCTTTTTATTATATAATATTCTAAACATCGATAAAATTTCTTCTTGACATTTCTTCAGAAAATTTCACTCGTTCAACACGAGTACAGCGGAAAATTTTCGAGATAAGCGGAAATTGAATCATACACCGTTCGTTCACTGCGAATCAAAATCAGTGCACATTTCACGAATGAATTTGCGTTTTTACGCAAATATCGTAAGAGAAATTTGTTTCAGATTGTATAGATCACCGTGAAACGAGCATGTGACAAGCGCAGAGGAAATAATAACAGCTCTGCACCCGTTCTACAGACACCGGATCTGTGTCAATCGATCCTTTCTTTTCTCTGTCCATCGCGAATTCCATTCCACCTACTTCTAACTTATGATATTTTTTTGTTGTAACAAATATTTTTTTTTTGAAATGTAAAATAATCGAGAGATAACGCGCGTGATCATACAAGAGAAATGATTTTTAAGATTTTGTTCGAATAAAATCGCGGAACAAGACATTCGATGCGGGATTTCTCCGGGGTTTATAGCACGGTAAATCGAGGCTGAAGTTTGTGGGTCGAGGTCATTCGATTTATGGTGTTCTCGCTGGATAAAACTGTAACGCCCTTTTGTTTATTCTCTATTACAGGGTGAAATGGGAGTGCAGTGAATGTAAATGATAGACGGATAATTTATTCCATAGATGTTTTGAGATATCGATTCTGCAAAAGTTGAAAGGTTAATAAGTAAGGGAAAATTGACGATTGACTAAATTTTTAATACATCTCAAGAATTGCTCTCGAAAGTATTTTTCACAAATGAAAATTGCGTTTAGAATAACTTTTACTTTTAATTATTCATTATTTAAGAAAAATAACTTTCGAATGAAAAATCAAAAAATTTAATTCTCTTCACATCTTTAAAATGAAAGTACTATCATCATTTACAAACAATTCAAAAACAATCTAATATCGATAATACAATCTCTCAACGAAGAATAAAATACGAACTTATCCCTCTAAGAATCCACAAGATTCTTTTCCCAAATTAAATTGAATAGTTGAAATATCAATCGGAATATATTGTAGGATAGATAACTTTAAGCAGTCGTAAAATAGTTAAAACGACATCAAACGTCGTTGAAATAGAGACGTAGATGCATTCTTATCCTCGAGATATTTTCTTTCATTTCCACCCTTATCTTCATTCGTTCCGCCTCTATTCTTATCCTAAGCCTTTTATCCATCGTTCTTTTTCCATTTTCCACATTGTTACGTTATCATTGAATCGTATCCGAATGAGGACACCGCACCGTTTTTCCTCTCCGTTAATTAACTTTCCACACTGATAAACCGGAGATCGTTCCGCGTATGATTAATTTCCCTATCTACAGAGTAAATGGACAGGCACGTATCATTTCTACGGTTATGCACAACATTTGTGGCAAATCTGGATCAATTATGTCATAATTTTTAAAAATTCTTCTACGTGGGGATTACGCAGATATCGTTTATTTATTGTCCCGTGCTAAAGATTGTATCTTGTGTTGGAAAGTAGATTAATTTTTTAATCATACACGTAGGTTGTAAAGGTTTTTGGGTAAATATTGGACATTCGTGTATTGAGGTTTTAATAAAAATTTAATATCGGAACGAATATAGATTGTTATTAGCAGAGAAAATTCCTAGAGGGTTTTGTTAACTTTTATGCATATTTCTGAGACTTTGAAATGATATAATAATTTAAAATCGTTTGGATAATTAATAATTTAAGCTTGTAATCAATATATTGGATCGAATTGTCAAATTTACTTTGAGATTATTTTACTTGAAATAATTGTCTGATTATTTTCATCAATTTTTAATCCATTTATAATCAAAAGATTTTATCCAATATTTCAATATGAAAGTTAAAATACATTTCATTAAAATATTTTCCAAAAATTATAATTTTAAATTATTATATAAAATTAACTACAAAATTTGCAATGGGTAATTTTCCAAAATTACCTTTAAAGACCAATTGATCCTTTCCAAAATACAACAAGACGTTTCTTCGAGAAAATCTTTATTTCTTCTCGATACTATTCTCAATCCATCAAATCATCCATTCTACCCCACCAATTTCCCTCATTTAAGACGATTCGATTGTCGTCCGATTACCCCGAGACGACTCACTCTCGACGTTTAACAAAGAAGCAAGAGTTCGAATCAGTCCGGCTAATTGGAGCCGATCTCATGGTGCTAACTAGTTAGAAACTAAAGGTGTAACCGAGGCTCGTTTCCATCCCCTTTCGTCGACCCTTCTACGAGTCTCGAACACGCACCCTAAGCGGAGGAAGAGCTCGTTATACGAGGCGTGCGCCGTCAGAAATCGTGTCTGTGGAAAATACGACGAGACGTCGTCGTGTTTGAGTTTCCAACGATCGTTATCTGGAAACTGTGACACGGTTCGACGTCGTCTAGAAATCCCTTGATCGCGATACATCTCGAGAAATATTGTATAACTATTTATAAATATGAACTAAGAATAATTTTTTAATATATAAACCTATTTTTTAATTAATTATCGATGAGACAAGCAAAAAAAGAGAAATTATTATATCAAAATTTAAAATCTGTTTCATCGGAATGATTTATTCGTTTATATATTTTTTTATTTAATAATTAATTAACGTATGTTATTATTATGTTGTACGAATGGACTATCGTGGAAGGGTTAACAAATAATTTAACATTTGAGTTAATATTTTTTTTATTTATTGTTAGTATAAATTAGAAAGATTTATCATGTTTCATTCAAAAGATTTTTAAATCTAATTAAATTAAATCTAATTATTTGATTTTCATAATAATTAGTTATGAATTCATATTCCAAAACTTAGAATTTTATTATTTTAAAATTAATGAAAATTAAATTATTTTAAAATTAAATAAAATTAAATAAGCTCGTGAACTATTTGAACTACTGATATAAGTTGAATAGAAGAAAAGGGAATCTTTGTGCGAGTTATAAAGTTTGCCGGAAACCGCTATCTAATGGAAACCGGATAACGATGTTCGAAAGCATGTAGAACGAGATCTGTTTCATTCTCAACGGACATCTTCCTTTTGTTAAATATATAATTCCGATATTAAATATTTAATTTGTGTGGGAAGTTGTCTTCTACAGGAAATAAGTTATTAAGACTCATTTTCGTTCGTACTCAGTTTATTTCGTTTATTTTTTATATTTTTCTTTAGATTGGTCGAATATTGAGTTTTCGTAATTTACTTTTGGATTGAATATCTCGTTTTATTTGTGCTTCGTATATAATTTGTGCAAATGATTGTGGTTATAAATATACCAATTTCTCTAGTTTTCCTTTAGAATTCCGTTTTAGGTTTTTTATTATTTGTTATTTAGCTGTTTTTGATGATATTAATTAATGATACTTTTATATAATTTATTTTTAAATGAATTACGAAATAGAATCATTGAAACGATTCGAAATAAACAATAAAGATTATGCAAATTTTTCTGGAAAACATCAAGTTTAATACATATAATTATTTAAGTAATTTACATTTATAAAAATATATACTAAATAATAAATAATAATAAATAATTAATAATATATCTAAGAAGAAAAATTAATTTTTCTGTGCCCTTAATTTAATAAAAAATTTAGCTATTATTTCAACATTTATTTAAGATATCCCCAATCATTTAATCCCATTAAATCTTTCTTCAATTCGTAAATAAATTTTTTCCTAAACTCTTAAAAAAAATCTCCAATTTTAATTCAATCATCCTATAATAAATAAAATTTTTTTCTTCAAATTAGAAACATTTAATACAGATTCCTATTTACACCCGGGTAATGCTTTATCCCGCTTAAATACTCGAAAATTCATTCACTCGTTTAATAACCGCGAATGATCGAATTTGCATTGCAAATGGAACAAAACGAGATAGGCGATTTTTGCCCCGAGGTCTTGTTTCGCTTAAAAACGTTGGCCGCATCGTTATGCTGACCTTTATATCATTAAGTTTACGTAACTTTCTTTTATTATTTCGGGCCAGTTGCGTTTCGTTACGGTCTGCATACTCGCGAGAAATCGCGTGCCAACTGCGAGCTCTAGTTAGAAACGTTAGACTAGATTCTCCAGGGGATGAAAACAAAAGAAAATAAAATTAAAACCCGGGAAGTATTATACGCGAATATTTTTACACAAGATTTATCACCACTGTAGTTTAAACGAAAAAAAAAAAGCATTGTTTTATCGCATCGATCAACACGAGAATTGATATTTGTGTTCCAGCTGTTGTTGCGATGATCGAGATTGATTTATGATCAGCTTGTCGTTTTTCCCCAACTTAATTTAACTTTGTTTCATACGTTACTGTTTATACGCTGTTCGTATTTTATTTATTTTAATTTTATAAAAAATTTGCAAGGATATATTAGAAACGTGTGAATTGATGGTGAAGGGATCGAAAAAATATCGTTGAATAATTTTTTTAAATAGTGCAAGTTTATTTCAAGTTTTGTTATATATGTTATAAGTTTAGGAAATAAATATATTTTTAATTGTCGTTCAATAGATGGTTTTTCGGTATTTTATTAATTATCGTATGTGCAAATGTTATGCTGATTCTTTGTTATCTCGGCTCTGTCTAATTAAATATTTTTCATTTCATGAAAATGAATTTGTTCATCAGCGTGGAATAATTGTGTACTTCTCTTTCGGTGAGAAATGTCTTTGATGTTGTAATCTTAAAAACTTCTCTCTGATGATGAGATTTTCAATGACAAACGAAGTTCTCATTAAGCACTGATCAATATTTTTCATGTTACTTATTATTCATTCCTTCTCTTGCTTCTATTTGATAATTTAATTTATGTTATGATCTAAACGAGCACGATAATTAATTTTGCACGACAAGCTGCGTGTGAAGCAGTAAAATATAAAATTTAAAATTAAAACGCATGACTCGCTTTTAATTAAGCGAATTAATTTCTCTTATTCAATTTATATTATTTATACTGTATTTCGATATAATATTTTATGATATAAAATTTGATGTCAATTATTATCTTTCTCCCTTTTCCTTTTTTGTTAGGCAATTATACAACAAATTATCTACATTGAATTCAAATTGCAAATTTTTATTTATCTCTATCATTTTTCGAAAATTTTAATCTAAATAAAAGTTTTCTCGAATTTCATGACAATTGATTCTTATTTCTCATTAATTTTCAATTCGATAATGACAAGTTTATAATTATTTCATCGAAATTCCTATGATTTTGGAATACGTCCATCTTAAACGCAATTTATACGGAAACTTTTTAATTTGTCGTCGACGTAAGAACAGAAAGAAGAATCCATTAAAAGAATCAACTTTCGAACTAATTTCCCATAAAGCTTCCTTACAAAATTAGTTGACATTTTTTCTTCGAGTAGCGAAAATAGCCTCAAATATTGTTAATTGCATCGTAATTAACTTTCATTTGTTAACTTTTATAACTTGTTTTCAATTATTTAAATCTAATACTAAAAACATTTGTATTAAAGAATCGTTAATACATTAATTTTACATTTTACATTTGAGAGTAAAACCTTCGAGAATATTTTTCACATTGCGATAAAGATATCGATAGTAACTTTCAACGTAATGTCTACTATCGAAAAATAAACTCTCGACAACAATTTTCAGAGATTTTATTATCCAATCCATCCAAACACTCGAAATACCAAATCCACAATTCAAACTTTAATCAACGCATTCAATCGACATAACTATAAAAAGACGTATATAAAAATTTACGAGAAATTTACGCGGAAGAGTTACAGCAAGTTGTAAACTTGCTGATCCATCGTTTAATGCGCGACTTTCGTGGAAGCGGGATTAGCGAGATTCACGAATCATAGCGATGATCGGATATCGAATACCAAATCGCGATTACAATTGTCGAGACATTCAGCCGGTGACCAAGTTTCCTCCAGATGTCGGTTGTCCTCTCGTGAACGCAATTAAATTGATTTGCATTCGGCTATCAATTTGCCCGAGTTCGATGCCCGTCGTGGTCTGAATCGATTGGCAATTATGCAATATGCAGCCGACGCGCCATTGCGGATATCGGCCTCGTTAATTTAACTTGGCGAAATGTTTATACACGGACCACCGATAATGCTTCACGTTTGGCTTTCAACTATTTGAAAGTTGGAAAAATCTCGTCAATGTTTGCCCAAAGGTTTGTAAATCGCTTTACATACGGGCGATGCTAAGTCTGATAAATTTTACATTGTTCGTGCGGTTTATGGATCGTGACTTTTGGCGGTTTTAGGAATGAAAAAAGTATCTGATCGTGGTGGAAAATAACGATTGATTTTTTGAGATACAGATATATAAGGGTACAGATATATAAGGTATATATGATAACTTTGATACAATGTAGTATATTTATTTGTTGTTGGAGTATATTACATTGTATCAAATTATATAAACAATAATATCAAAGATATCAAAGTAATTTCTATAATTATATTTTCAAGCTTTTATTTTATAAAAGATGGAACTATTATTTAAAAAAGAGATATCTTTACTATTCTCAAATGCTATATACGTATATTGAAATAATACTATTCTTGAGAATTGTAGAGATTCTTTAAATATTATAATATTTATATCATAATTATTTGGAAACGATTCAACGATAGAGAAGAAAATAGTGATATGGTCTTTTTAATCATCAGATTTCTATCATCCATTGAATTTCTTTGAAAGCAAAGATAGTTTAAAAAAAAAAAAACATCGTGAAATTCATTTAATATTTGAAACTCACCAGAGGAATGATAAAATGTTGGAAGAAATTTTAGAAAATTTGTTTCTTAAAGCAAAATATGTGCTGTGATAATCGAATTGCGAAGTGGATGCAATGAATAGTGATTATCTGAAATACAGTATCATAAAATGAATGTTTAATCGTGAATTTTTAGCGCACTCATGTTTTATTTTATAACACGATGTTATAAATAACGTTACAGCGGATAAGTTTTGCGATAAATTTAATGCATATAGTCGTTTATATTTTTTATATTTTTATATTATAGGATTGTTGTTTTATCTTTTATTATTGTTGTCTTTTATTACTATTAATATTATTGTAAATTTTTCAAATTTTGGAATAATGAAGCAGAAGTTTCGTATAATTTATAAAACTAATTTTGAGGTATAATAATTGAGTTAGGTTTTTTCTTAAAATAAAATGGCATCTTAGGATTCTTGGCTCATACATAACTTCATAAAGATTAATTCCGGTTTGATCGACTGCTAAGATACGAAAAAGCTTCATATCTCAGACAGGATCTTATTGGCAACATCTAACACCTTTAAATGTTCTATAAATCATTATACTTTGGCCGCTTGATAAGGGCAGTACGTGTCGAAAATTTCCAATAGCATTCTTCATGAAGTCAACCATGTTACAGTTATAAAAGTGGCTTATATATATATTGGAAATCAAAGAGGACAAACAGTTATATCAACTTTCATCACTATTGTTTCATGAATATAAATTCGTTTCATATTTGCTGAAATCTATCTATATTTATATATATATATATGTTTATCTACAGAACATGCCTGTGAAACTAAATTGGAGATCACTATTAATCTCCAGCCAAGCGCATTAAATTATTATGCATATAGTAAAACTAAAATTTAAATAGGGCATTACAAGCAATGTTAAAATTACTTAAATAATCTAAAATCTTATATAATTATATAATTTTCGTTTATAATATAAAATCCAAAATACAGTTTTTAAATAAATCTGAAATAAATATATTTAGAATACAGTTATAATAGATAATGGGAAATTAATTCTTAAAAAATAAAAAGATTAATATTTCGAATATTATTCCATATTATATCGTTTAACAAACAATCGAATTCGTCAATAAATTTAATTTATAACGCGTAATTCATAAAATCGTCCATCTAAATCTCATGAATTTTCAGTATCATGAAACGGTGACCTAGGTTGATGATTTTCGCATTTTCTGCCAGCTTCTATCCGCTCATAATCCTATTGGCGCAATGGCCCACGAGTAAACAGCTAAAGCTCGGAACCAGAGAGAACGAACGGTGTGCGAAAAACCAGATTATATCCTCCTTTCAGCGACACGCTCTATTTGATCATCCTCCTATGCAAATCTCTGTTCGAGCGCGCGGTCGTTTCACGTATTCGCGTGAGTGCATGTAGAATACACGCAGTTATATAGGATGTCTCATATAAATTAATCCATGAAAATTTCGAGAAATTTTTCAGATCTTGGTTATATAATTTTAAGTATAATAATCTGATATATAAATTAAAATGTGATATGTGGAATTTAATTTTGGAAATGTTTCTGCGAAATGTAAATATAATAATTAAACAAAGATTTAAGTATTTTTTTTTCTTTTGAACTTTTAACAAAAAAATAGGTGGATTAAGCTTTTATGTTTCGTGAAATTATTTAAACATATACGTAAAACATTTTTTGGAACTTAGTCTAGTTTTACAGATATTTGCATAAAACGATTTGAACATCCTATATATGTGCATACATAGGGATTAGAATTGAATCCATTCATCGTTATTTGTGCTTGATATCCTTGGAAAATTCACTTTAATGGAAATGTTATTAGAATTGCTAGATAAATATGAATATATTTAATAAGAATTTTCATTTATATCATTATCAAAGATATATTAAAGATATTTTAAATATAATGTGAAATAAAATAGTTATAATGTAGATAAAAATAAAATAAATCAATATAGTTAGATAAGTTGAATAATTCAATTAAATATCAATTAATATTCGTTCAAATTTTCTTTATAATAGTTATTAAATATTTTATCTCTCAATTTCAATTATATTGTTTATAAACTTGAACAATTACAATTATTCAAGTAAATATTTTATATTTCTTTCATAATTAATATTTTAACAATTGAAACAAACAACACAAACATTAGTTCTACGTATTCTTTTGAAAATATCACATTCTATGATTTCGACATTTATACTTTGCTGCTCCACACGAAACAATCATTATGTCACTCACGTTTCACAAAATTTAATTACCATTATTCAAGTCCCAGAAATTAAATTATATTCTGTCATATACACTACCATCTGGATACACAATTCAAAGACACTTGCGTGTTTTTACAATGATTTTATATTTATTAATTTCATTAAAAGATATTTTTGAAATTAATTTTTCCATAAAGTTTTTCGTAAAATTCATATTTTTGCTATAAAATAAATATTTTCAAATATTTGCAAGTGATAGCTTTTATATTGAATCTTCAGAAAAAAATTTAAAAGATGAAAAGATGTGAAGAGAGATGAATTTTAAATATGATAGAAAAACTTTTTTTTATTAAAAATAAGTATTTTTAAAAATAGGTTACAGTTATAGTATAAATTAATAGAATTTATCAATTGTAAAAAAAAGTTATGTAATATACACAAAAATTAAAAATTTTGCAATAATGAATAATAAGAAATCTATATATACATATGGATTAATTTATACAGAATATGCTCAGCTAATTAAACCTTTTGATCTTATGTCTATATGAATCTCACAAATTCATCTTCTTCTCTGTTAACATCCTACTTGATTTTTCAATTTTTATCAATTTCGATTCATTTTTCATTTTTTCGCAGAATAATCATGTCAGATCGAAAACTAGGTGAGAAAATAGTAAATTCCGGATTACATTCAGCGTCCATCCTTATGTATTTGCACGATTGCGACCGCAGACCACCAAATTGTGAATTCTATTACATCTGCACTTCTATGTATAGTATTGCACAAGTATGGTGTTCTTAATTAGTTGTCGCGAGTTATGTGGAAGTTTACCTCGACTTGCAATCCATTTCTCACATGGTGAGTAAAAGAGTGGAGGTATGTATATCGAGGGATGAATATGAAAATGGAGCTTAGTTGAGATAAAATGAGCAAGATGTAGAGATTGTAGATTAAATTAATTTGATAATTACTAGGATGCTTTTGATGTATCATTTGAATATTATAATTTATCAAATATAATTTTTCAAATATTATGAGCTTACATAAATTTCGATCAAGTATAATATAAATTTAATAAATGGATATTAAAAAAGATTGTAGACGAAAACAAAAAGTTTTTATATTTGAAAAAAAAAAAGAAGAAAATATGCACGAAAATAAAATACAATTATATAGGAAAATATAATTTTCTGTAACATGTAATATCGTATCAGAGCACCAACATTGCGCGATCCTGTACAAGGGAAGTTATATAGAAATGTAGTTGACCAGATGCAATGTAACCACGAACGAGGGTGTCGGGAAATTGATACGGGACAGCTGGGACTTGGTATTATCACGGAGGCGTAAATTATGCAGAATTATATGCACAGAAGTGTATATGCCATCGCAATCGAATGAGCGTGTTTGAAAAATTCATATTTTTGCACGAAAGGGGTGTTACGATAAATTGTTCATGGAAAAGCCAATTTTTCGTCGTAAAAATGCTTTTTATCGAAATTCTCTTCTGTAAAAATTGTAGGGTAACCAGCAAAATTTATTTTAAAATCTTTTAAAGTGAGGAACGAAGTATGAAGAACATTTATTCACGATCAGGAATATTTTATCTTTTTCTCTTTTCTTTCTTTAGCAGAAAATATATTAAATTGTTTTTTTTTTATTATTTTGTGGTTTATAATTACTTTCAAATCCTGTTCGTGGTTTGAAATTATTTTTATACTTCTATATTCGTATATTCTTATTAATTTTAATAATCTCTTAACGTAAAAGAATTCTCTTTGGTAAAATTTTATGGAATATTTTATAGAAAAAGAGATTTGAGACAAATACTCAAGACTGACCAATTCAAATTGTTTTTCACAAAATTTCAAGAAATATATCATTCTGTAATTTATTGTGCAAGGAATATTAAGAAAAATTCAAAAAATTTTAACTTTGTAATTAAAAAATGTTTCATAAGAGATGAAATGTTATAGGAATTATAAAGCAGAAATGAAAATTATATAATTCAACAGAAAATATAATGCGTAATCAGAAAATGTTTTACAAGAGATTGTATTACAAATAATATTTGAGAAAAAATTAATTATAAAATTTCATCCGAGTATCAATCAAATCAAAAATATTTTATATATATTACAATGAAAAGTAATTTCATTTCATTCATAATAATTTAATAACTTTTAAATTAATTATGAATCTACTAATGGATCATTATTATTTATTAAATTTTCCAATTATCCTTCTTATCTTATCTTTCATCACAAAATTGATCAATCTCTTTGGACAATCGCCTTTTCACGTCAAAATTTCATTCTCTGGCAAATCAATTTCTGGAAAATCGTACTTCTGAATCTATGGATTCTGCTCGAAGACGCACACCAATTCATGCAGAAAACTACTTCCGAAAGGAATGATTCCTTTGTAGAATTTGATCGAATTTCATTTAAATAAGATATTTCAACAGGATTTGACTCAAGACATCCTTTCAAATTTGCAATAGATATATTAGAGAAAATAATTAGACGAGGATTAATTATGCAATTACGTATATCTTTAATTATTTCGGTTTATATTCATTTAATTAATAAATCATTTCATGAAAGTGATATGAACTAACTTCATAACGTTTAAAAATAAAAGTTTCTCGTGATATTTTCGTCAAATTTATCTATTTTTTACCTAATTTCTCATAAGATCCTTATAAGATAAGAAATTTTATTAACGAAAAATACAACTATCTAATTAAACATTCTAAAAGCAAGTACTTTAACAAACATCAATATATTATAAAATCTAATATAAAATTCTATAGAGATACGATAAAAATTACACGCAAAAATTACACGAGAATTATTAAGCTAAAGAAATTTCCGGCGAAACATCCGAGAACTATCATACGAACTCAAATCGATATTTCGGCACACTCTCGAAGCACATCTTTGGAATATCAAATTTCCGCTTATGAAACGTGAATGTAAATCATATTTCCACATAAAGAAAAAAAAAAAGAAAGAAAAAGAAAACGAGAAGATAAAAATGAAATCATGTTACTCTCGATCATAAAGCATCCTTCTGTTATGAACGTACATCTTTAAATCATCGTTTGTCGAACGTGTCTAATATTTGCTATGAAATTTCTTTAGGCGTATGACGACTAATATCTAGCAGTTTTGCACACGTGAACGTTCACACGAGATCCAGACATGGATGTCGGACGATAAATGAGGTGGAAATTGACAGAATAGTCGTAGAACCATGCCTTAGGGTGGTATATCGACCCTCTATGTACATAACTTCGCATATGCCATCTATCTCTCATTTATATACGTATTGCAAGAAGAGAGAAAGGAGAAAGAGATTGGAGGAGGTCAAAGAGACTAGCCAGTTCCCCTCTGTATCTCGTTATTATGCTATGGAAACTCGTTAATCGATGATTTTATAATGTTCAAACATTTAACGAAGATTAGTCTACCTTAATAAATCATACTTGTTAAATATCGATAAACGAGTGACACGTCACCTCGCATAGTTATCATTTAATAAAAATTATTAATTGGCAATGAAATGAAATATATTTAAAATTCAAGAGAGGATGATCTGGAGAACATACAGGAAATCTATTTCTACGAATATCTCAATTACTTACAATTTCTCAATTGAATTTATAAATGAATTCAATATATAGTAGTTGAAACAATCGATGATCAATTAAAATTTCATTCTAATAAATTTAATTTAAAATAAAATTACATAATATACATAATATAAATAAAATACATAATATTTAATAAAAAAAAACTCTACATCGTTATATCTTTATATATAATTAAATTAATTATTACTTAACGATAAAAAGAAAATCTCACGTATTAATATTAGAATTCATAAAGCTATTATCAAAATGCTATAAATATTTGTTCAAACAAGAAGAAAAAGAGGTAGAAAAATGAAGAGAAAGAAAAATCACATTTTCCACGATAAAATACCTTAGGAATTTTACGAAGGTAACGCACAATCTCGCGAAGAATTGCTTCGAAATTACATCTACTGGAGGGAGAAAGAAGTGTATATACCTTGCAGAGTACATACATTTAAGAGAGCAAACGAGTTTACATATGTGAGCATAAACTCGAAGCACGTGCAAAACTCAAATTCACCGTCTTGTACCTTTATCAAATCATCCAACTGCTTCCAACTTTTTATATCAACAATGGTTCTTATCCAGCATTCTGATGTAATTTCATGCAAATACCTGTACTTAGCTACAGTTTATATCTTTAACCTGTTCATCGCCTGTTTGTTCTTCCACTCAATCGAGAACTCTATCATCCAATTGGTGGACATACTTGCGGATATTTGCATGGCTTCTCCATTTAGACGCTCGCCAATGGCTTTTGGTGTATCTTAAACCGATTATCGATCGACTAATTATCTTCGATCGAATCGAGAGCCGGCCAATTCGGTTTGCGATGAATCAAGAGACGAATTCAGGAGTGTGCTGGATGTAAATGAGATGAGCAGATAAATGGAAATTTCTAAACATATGAAATTGGATTTTGGTTTCATTTTCTAGATTTTTTCTGTTTTTACTTTTATTACATTCCATTAATTTTTATTTGGAGATTTCGTATTACTTATTATTTTTAAGTTGAAGAATTATTAACATAAAGGAATAGCTTGATAGTCAAATATAAGGATAAAGAAGTTCATTATGAAATAATGATGGCAAGACAACGAAGAGGAAATAATAAAAAAGAAGTAAGAAATAGTGACGATAAATTGTATGAAACATGAACGATTTATCTAAATTAACAGCAGAGAATGATGTGAGTTAATGAATGTGAATAATCGTGTGCTTGCATGGAAGAAACTGTTGCTTTCATGAATGTATGTTCGTTCGGGGCATTATGCACACGTGGCTTCACCCTTTCAAGATTTACGCCACTATTCGATTGATTTATCTATACGATAAATCATTTATCTATACGATTATTTCAATTTATGATTTAATATATACAATTTACTTTTTGTATGTATACAATCTCTTTATTGTTTTTTATTAAAAAATGAAATATTAAAAATTGAAGTTATGAAAATTACGAAGAATTATGTAATAATTCTTTCATATTTATAGATATAATACAAATCAGGTATTTAAAAATTTGTTAAAAATTGTTATGTCATTTGATGTTTGCTTCTTATAAATTTTTTCAAGAAATTCAATCACAGATCAATCACACTTTTAAAAAATTAATTAACATCATTAATCTATCATTTTGTATTGAATGAAAAATATCAATTATAGATTTTCAATTATAGAGAAGACTAATTTTTCATTAGAAAGAACGTTTAATGTTCATGTTCAGAAAGGAAACTCGAAGAAAGTGCATTGAGCATTGGGAGCCACTTTGAAACATTTAAATTTTATTTTTCACTTATGGGTCAGAGAGGTGAAGCGTTCGCAAGAAAGTAGGACAAGTAGATGCAAAAATATAGAAATGTTTTCTCGTTTTTAAATTGCAATCGCTGTTCGAACAACTTTGCGTGATACTATTATACCTACGTTACTCCAAACGTTCTTCACTTTTTATCACTAATTCGTGACATTTACCAAGCTTCGAATGTTGCAGTGTGCAATTCTTGCAAAACGTAGTTAATTATGCGTCAATTAAACCATTCTGATTACAATCCGCAAAGGAAATTCAGTAATTCAATTACTTCTTGGATATTCAAGTTTCTTGTAACGTAAGTAAATTCTATACTGCGGAATAATTCTCGAAAATTTATTCTATAAAATTTATTCACATAACTTCGTATCGCATCCACGACGTTAGCTCTATTTCTTTTAAGTTCTCTTCGATCCGTTCTGACCCGCTTCGATTCGCTCTGATCCGTTTTGCTCAGCCCTACTCTGATTCATTTCATCTCGATCCGATTTACTCCGATCTGCTCCATTTCGATTCGTTCTATTCCACTTCACTCCGTTCTTCCTTCGTTCCCATTTAATCCAATTTACTTTTTTACTCTTTCGATCCACTTTCGATTCGCTTCGATTTTGGTTCGTTTCGAGTCATTTCAGTTTACTCGGACTCCAATCTGATCAGATCCTCTCTATTCCTTCACTCCGACTACTCGAGAGTCAAATCGAGTCGAATCAAGAGCGAGACTTGTTTGCAATAACATTGCTTTTTTCCAACGATTCTCGTCGAAGAAGGGTAGATAGTTAGGTGGAGGAAAATAGGTCGTGGCAGGTGAGCGCCATGGCATGCAAATCATACTTCATCCTTTGGTGACCTTATTTCGTGCCTCACAGATTCGCGAGAAAGAGACTTCTGATACGTACTCCTGGCAATTCGCTCTTATTCTACGTTTTTTCTATATCTCTTGATCTACTTCGTAGTATTAGCTGATCGCGAAAAGACCATCTTTTTCATGATGTACTTGTATATGTCTCATTTATCTCTAAAACGAGAAAGATTCAGAGTTACGGATTTAAGCAAGATACGATCTTCATCCTTTATATCTTTCCTCCGTAGACGTATCGACTCGTTTCGAGATTAATTTCTAGTCTGACGAACTCTTTGAAACTGGACTTTTCACGAACGAAGGATAAATTCTCGAGATGAAAATCCTTATTTCATTAACCATTACAAAAGCATCTTTTTTTCGATTAAACTTTTTATCAAACTTGATTATATTGATTAAATATATGTAAATTAACAAAATCCTTTCTTTCATATTTATCACAAAAATATCTATCGCAAACAATGCTGTTTAATAGCAAGAAAAAAATGTTAAATGTTGTAAAAGAATATATAAAGAATATTTTATATGATTCGGTATACATTTTGCAACGAATTATCGATTTAAAGGATAAATCTGATATCTAATTAAAATATGCAATGCCATTAACTTCAGTAAATCTAGAAAAAGATTTTAAAAGAATATGATATATCATTGATCAAATATGCATCTTGCAATGACTGTCAATTCAAAAAATTGACATGATATTTAATTAAAATAAACAATTAATCTTGACGAATCCAGAAGGTTAAATTAAGGATCGTAAAAGAAAAAGGTCAAAAGGTTATAAAAGGGCATCAGTGATACCGCATTTTATAATCGATTCAAGGGACAAACGTGACACTTCGACATAATCGAACGACTGTAAATTACATTGGTGCACGAAAGTTCCTGATTAACAAAACTTATTGTTAGCGATGACGCATGACAAGTTAATGGGGCACAAAATAAGAAGTGAAAACAACAGGCTAGAGCAACTTAACATAGGATGAACATTGAGAAACAGGAAAATCATTGTGAAATTAATTATTATTCATCATTTCTTTTCAAATCCATGCTGAGAATAAGTTCCATTCGTTCGTTTTATATGAGATAAGATTAATTAAGATAAGATTAATTAGAAGATCAAGATTAATTAATTAATTAAATAGATTGACTATTATAAAATTTGACGAATAATTTAGGTTGAATTTATGATTTTAATAAGAAATTTGAAAAATATTCAATTTTAATCTTGGTTTTTCATTTGGTTTTTGTTTAATAGATTTTGGTTTGAGTTTAATAGATGGTTTATCGCGTTGAATGTTCTAATTTAGTTCGTTTATGGAAGTTTGATTTATGTGTTTGTGGTTTAGTTTGGGTTAAGCGAGAATTGGATTTCCACAGAAATTTCTGGATTTTGATTATATATTTTTAATGATATTAGGGCGTAATATTTCATTAATTTCCAATTATTTTTTCAGAAAATTTAGATTTTTGATATAAATATGAAAAATTTCTAATATATTATTCATATTCACTGATATTAAATTTTCTTTTTCAATAATTGATGATACGATACACTTCGTGTTAAAAAGACAAATTAATTCTATCATTCATTGTTTTATAATTACATTCCTTCCTAAATTGATTTATGAACCTTTTGGTTGATTTATGAATCTACTACAGTTCATTAAATCTAATTAATTTATACAGTGTTTGCTATTTCGTCACGTGATACCTAATTTATCATGTAGTTAGAATAGATTAATTTGTTTCAAATAAGAAAAGAAGAAAAAAATATTAAAATTTATAAAAAATATTATTGAATATAAATATCAACATTTCAAGAAACGATATATATTTTTACCTTGAAATATGATCTTTCATCTGTATGAATGAAAACGAAAACGTTGCAAAGTTCTGCAAAACTATCGCGAGCAGGATAACCGATCCTTATCTGCATTTTTATTTCGTTTCGGGCGCCTGCTGGAAGAACGTGAACTTGGGAAAGATGCAAAGTACACTTATTTATTGCATGCCGTTTCATGATTTTGCATATGAACGAGCGTATAAGCACGAGAAGAAAGTGAAAGAAAATCGCGTTGCGCATCGAACAACTATGACCGACTTTCTTTCCATCTCTTTTCTCAAAGTAAAAGAATCATGTGCAAAAATGCATAAAATATATCTTTTTTAGAAAATCTTTTTATTTTGCATCATGCACGATGATAGAAAAAAGAAATAAAAGTTGAAGTAAATAAATTTTATATGAATAATGATTATTTCATTGGTTTTCTTTTGGAGAAAAAAAGGATTCTTAATCTTAAGAATCATTTATTGATATTATATTTATTATTATTATACTATTTCATATTTTGATTGATACAAGCATTCCTACATATATCCACTGTGGAGTATATGACTTACTTGTATCATGTCAGAAACAGGAAGATGATCAACTAAACTGACAACTGGAATATTGATTAACTAAGGAGTTTCCGGAAATTGAACAGGATAAATGATGATACTGTTCATACTACTTTATGTATATTAGAATAGTTATTGTTAATTGTTTGTAAATGTGTATTATTTCATTTTATATAATTTTAATTACTTCAATGAAATTTAAAAAAAAATTAATTTTTACATGAAAGTAATTTTGGAGAAATTTAATTATTTAATTAATGTAGGATTTTCCATATTTTTCATCCACAATTTTTTCTAGCATTATTAATTTTATTTAAAATATTGAGATGACTAAAATTGATTTATTTATCTCACCACGAACTTAATAATATTATTATTATTAATATAATTTGAATTTCGTGGTTTCGAGTATCTCTAAAGAGCTATTAAATTTTGAAGTTGAAGCATAATTGAAATGTTAAATTATAGAACTGTCACAATTCAGAGAGTTTAACAACCAATAATTGTGTTTGCGTATTAATTTATTATAACGTTATAATATCTTTTATCTTTTATATTCCATTAACAAATTTTCATTGGTAGAATTTAATTAAAATAAAATTTATTTAAAATTCCATAAAATTAGTATAAATAATCTGAAAATTGTTAATTAAAATGAAATTAATCATATTTTTCTTCGTATAAAAATACAAAAAAAAGAAATAAATAACTATCATAAAGCTTATTAACCTCTTCTAACAAGGTCTCTACTAACAAGCAGTTTTCCGCTCATTTTTTTTCAAGTCCACATTTATACTTACGTCATCCTACACGTTTTTTTTTTTTTTCACCTACATATGATATAACACGCTGTATATCTATATCTTATCGTGTCCTAGAAAATATTACAATATTTCAATATCTTATAATCTTAAAACAAAATGATTAATATGAAAAATTTTTCACTACAATTGATATTTACAATAACAATGTAGCAATATAAATTTTGAATGTAATAATATAAAATTTCTGTAGGTATTTTTGAAAATAATTGATAACAATGATCAAAGAATGGATAATATTTTCCAGGACATTTTAATAGTTAAAATACACGGTTTGAATGGTCCAACAATTTCCACTCTCCAATCCAATTTCACGAAACATTGATATAGAAATTTACAATGAAACTACAATTTTTTATATGACTAATGAATTATCGAAAATAGGCGTGAAATTCAATTTCAAATTACGTTTTTTTAAACGAAATAAACAGTGACATGATATTAGAATTATGGAAATATCAGGATTAAATATAATAGCATTCACTTAATTTCATTTTTAAATTTTGCAAAAAAAGAAATTATTAAAAAATCATCACAGATGTCATCTTTAATCAATTGTAATCATTGGCTAAGTATCTAAATAAATTATAAATTGAATAATTCCATAATAAATCCAATATTTATTCAATTTTATTCAAAATTTCACACGTAAAAACTTATCCATAATTTAATATTTCTGTATCAATGACTTCAAATGTCATGATGCAGGCTCGATCCGCAACAGATCATTACAGTAGCTACTATATACTTGTCCAGCGTGTTCAATAGGCCATCACGCAGAGGTAATGATTTAAACGTGGCATGCATGGCTGAATTTTCCGGCTGATTCTGAAATCAACGTGACCGATAATGCACCGCGTGCTACGAAACACGCGTTGCACCCTCGATCCAAGTTATCTCGACGATAGGAATTCGCATACAATTTTGAATCAATGTGTTTTGAAATGAAACAAATTGCCGTGATAAAGTTTGTCGAATGGATTTCTTTTCGTGGAATAAATTTGATAATAAACTTGTTGACATTTGAAATAATTGATAAAAGATAAATAAAAGTTTATTTCTCTTTTCTTTTTTTTTTAAACGTAATAGATGAACCGTGTTTATCAGTATTTAATTTATCACGACGAATGGGTTATATTGGATTCAATGAATTCACCGAGATTAGTCATGATCGATGGCAATATTGTCAATAATGACGATAATATGTGCATATTGGTCATTGCCAATTATTTACTATTTCATCGCGTATTATTGTCATTAATTGTTAATGAATGGCTAATTTGATGAAAATTGAAAATAGTTCATTTCATTCAATCATTCATTTCACTTTCAATTTGGAAAGAATTATAAAATTTTAATAAATATAATTTCTCAAAATAAAGGGATAATTTCGATATTTGAATAATAATATTTTAAAACTGAATGAATAATTAATAATATATCTTTTAATAAAGAAAAAAAAATTTTTTATTTTCCATTTGATAAAAACAATAATAAGTGTAAATTCGATAAACTCATTGCGAACAATTCGTGTAAAATAAAATTCTAAAATCAGATTATCGCTTTAAATTAGGCTATTCGAATAATGAATTTGTTGCTGTTGAATGAAACGAGGAATCGTTATGCTCACAATGGTTAATCGTGACAGTTGTTCCCTCGTTAGTTATTATATTCGTGGTCATTGTACGATCAAACAGATACGATGTCTCGTTTTGCATTTCAAACTGCAAACGATCAATAATTCACTTGTCGTGTACACACACGTGCAAACAGAAACGAAGCACTAGTCAATAGTTAAACACAATTTTTATTTCGTTCCGCGACTTACTAGCTGTAATTTCTCTCGTGGATCATTAATCATTTACGTTAATCTTTTAACATCATTCTTATTGTCAACTTAAGATCATAGCAACGAAAAAAGAATCCAATTGTTGTTTACTATTTTAAAGATTATTAAAGACAAACAAGCTGCTTTAATTTCTTTGATCGATATATTGCAAAAATAATAAACAAAATTTTTTCCCTGAGAAATTTACCAATCGTTTGGTAATAATTTTGGCATGTATAATCTTGAAATGAAACATTCTTCTAATTTTAATTTTCTTTGATTTTTGGAAAATTAAAAGAAAAAGATAAATTCATATAAAAATCTTTATGGGTTATTTTATGGATAATTTTAATAATAAATTTTAATAACTCTGCTAATTATGTGGTCTGAAGAATGAGTTTTTCATTTCCCTTATTTGTTTTTTTATCGTTTTGTGCTTTAAAAAATTTTGAGACATTTATTATTATTAGTTTTTTAATTTAAAAAACAAATAATACTTATTAACTAAATATTTAAATCTTTTTACAAAAACAAACAAAAAGTCAAAGATAAAAATTTTAAATAATCTAATATAATCTAATTATATTTAAAATTAATTTTAAATATAGTTTTAAATATAAGTTTTGAAAATACGACTAGAATAACATAAATAGCGGTAATAATCGAAATATTTACGAATTCGAACGAATTTTGGAGAGTGGGGACTAATAGTATTGAACGAGAAGGAGAAATCGCTAGACAGTGTTTATACTTCGAACCGTGCGTACGTGTCGCTTAATCGATAGATTCAAAATTTCTTCGCATTATATTTTTGCGCAGTAAGTTTTTCATTTATATTTTATTTCATTTTATAAATTAATTGATTATTTAATTAATAAATTTAATATTACAATATTAAGAACAGAAAAATTATTTTAAAAATAAATAATATTAGGAATAAATAATACTAAGAATAAAAATATTTAGTAATTTTTATTTTATTTTTTTTTCTTTTCGTGCAAGATATCACGTAATTCTATTCTCTATTATTCATTTTGTATTATAATTTACATTTCAATTTTGTTATATCGTATACAGTGTTTAAACGAATCATCATTTTCCATCTCGTTTCAAATTAGTCTCTCTCAATGCTTACATAATTCCGTTCATAAAAAACATTCTACTCATTAAGCAATTGCATAAATTATGATTTAATCGGACCGCGAATTAGAAGTCAAAAACAGTTTCTCCTAAAACATACTGAAACGTGTTGCACGGGCAATCTTACTGCTCTCCCGGGTATACTTCCGGTATACAATATGCTGGGATCGAAGCTTTTAACCTGTTCGTTGTTTCAACCGCTAATTACTCGTAAATTACTCGTTAATTAGGCTATAATCGCTTACACGCCTGCCAACCGTCGAACCAAATCTCGTTTTGTGTTAATTATTTGTGTAATTATTGTAATTATATGTTGTATCATTATAAATGGCAAAACACCTTGTATACGAAATAATACAATTGAATGAAATTTATGCATCACTGAAACAATTTGATTTCTTTATTGAACTAAGCTATAAAATTTACGAGTTCTTCTATTTCAAAGAAAATTTTTATTTTATTAAATTGTTATTTTTTTAATCTCGTAAATTGTATTTTTTTTTCGATAGATTTTTGATTGTTTAATATCTTAAATATTATTTTTTTTTATCATAAATTTGTATTGTAAGTATTCTTACAATACAATTATGATTTATTCATCTATCATCTATCATTATCGAACGAATCGTCATATTTTCAAGTAATTTTAAAATATTATAAAATAAAAATAAAATAACAAATTGTTTCAGAATCATAATCATTACAAAAATTAATTTCAGGTATTTCAGAAGTATATTACAATAATTTGAAATTATAAGTAATCGTATTAAAACAAAAAAAAAATGCAGAGGATAAATTTGTTTTCGTAATTCATTTATTATAATTGTAAATCATTTAAAGGATAGTTACACAAATTGGAAACGTTAGTCATACGTTCAATATCCAGGCTCGCTTCAAAACGTTAACAGAACGATATTTTTTTTCGGACTTCCTCCGCGATGTCGATTGTCGATACATCATGTATATTAGATATAAACTCTACATTTAAAATTCCTATAAACATCTCACATGTGTCCCTCGATTCATCTCTATATATAATTAATAATATCATTCGATAACGCTTCTTAAATACAATTTCATTTTATATTTTTTAAATACAATTTATACTATTCAATTCATATTAATTTTCGTTTTTTCTTTCTCTTTCGCATTCTTCTTGTTCGCATTGTTCTCTAGTCGAGATCAAATTTTCACATTTTTCTTCTTCTCTCTTCTTTTTTTTTCTATCTTCTGGAATATAATAAACAATCACATTCTTTCGATATTAATTCTTTTTCCCGTTTCGATTTTCTCGATTCGAGATCGGGGAGGAGTCGAACTCGAAGGGTACACGATTATTTATGGTACAGCGATATTTACAAGGTGCTTACGAACGAGAAGTACTTACAATAAAAACTCGTCGATGCTCGTTATACACACACACACACACACACACACACACATACATTTTTTTCTCTTATCATCTTTCGTTCGTTTTACATATCGTTTCGATTATCTAAAGTCATTTCTCGCTGCTTGTCATACAAAAGTTTTGATGAATTTCGCGAGAAGCGAGTTCTTATGAAGGGTACGCGTTATTTTTGTCACATTTCGAGAAGATTTAGTTTTTTCGATTCTTTGGAAATGAATGATTATTTTCTTTTTTATACTCGTGATGAATCTTTGATACTAAACGAGTTGATGAAGATATGAATTTTTTTAATTCTATATATATTTTTTTTTTTATTAAAATGTGATGGAGAAAATATATATCCATAGAAATTTTTAGCAAAATTTTTAGTGGTATGGTTATTATATATATATTTATGGAATCGCATTATACCGAATAGCTTATAAATAGGTTTAACTCCTTACGTGACCAATTCGAAGTTGTAAGGGGATGATATGGCTACTCGTATCACGGTCATGTTCCATAAAAGATAGTAATGGTGAAAAAAATTGGAATAGAAAGGAGATTGTAAAATAGTTGAGATTAAATTTTATGTTTATAGATAGTATTAATCACGAAAATATAATATTAGTCACGAAAAATTAATTATTATCTTAAAATAAAAATATCACTTATTTCAAAATTTTATTCCATGAGTTTCATATATTGTTTTTACATTCTTAAATTATTATTTTTTTTAAATTTTTCCCGGCAAAAGTTATCATAGATTAGGTAATTGTAGAAATATAGAAATCGTTTTTCTTTTTGCAATTCAAGCTGTTTTTATTTCCGAACGTTTTAATTGTAACGCAATCGCGATCGAGCTGATCGAACAATTCAAACAATAAATACACACCTCCACAGACAAACGAAACGTTGAAAACTTTTCCTCGAAACTCGGTTACACTCCTTGCTCCTTCCACAAATACTAAAACTTGTTCGACTGCTGTCAAACTTTTTCGCCCTCGCTCTCAGTTTTACGTTCGTTTTACGTTAATCAATACGTATGGCGTGAGATTTATACGAAAACAAAGAAAACGACTCGTCAAAATAAGAGGCTAGAATTACGAAGAAATCATTTTATATTTTTAAATTTTTCCTTTTTTTTTCTTCTTTAATATTTAATTATTTAAAAGTTCTAACATAAATTAAATCTTTATAAAGAAATTTTTAATAAAACAAATTATAAGTTGATTTCTTCTTTTAGAAAACTTAAAAATTTTATGAAAACAAGGATCTTTATATAAAAATTCGTAAATAGAATTATTTACATAATAATAATTTTCATAAAATTTAAGTATAGAAATCAATCAATGCACAATGCATAATATTCTTTGTAAATAATATTAATCATATTCAGATGATTTAAAAATTCTTTAAATTCAAATTAATCTTAAAATTCCATATAATCATTCCACTAATCATTTCGTTAAAAATCAACGTGACGTAATATCGTTTCAAAATTGTTTCCATCATATTACATTTTAGCTACGATCTATTTCAGAATTCGTAATTTTCCAAGTTCTACCAAATTTCAACAAGATCGTGAACCTTTCCATCGCACGTTCTCATTGCGAAATCCAGTTTCCGACCGTCACGATAAATCACGTTGAATTCCATTCTATTCGAGCATTACACAGGACACGCGTGTTTCCCTAACTTCTTCCACGGATCAGTTTAATGGAAATTTACATTTTATTCGCGGAGTTAGTGACGGGCACGTACCCATTTTAGAAATGTTTCTCGCGAAATAATATCAGGCACTCCGCTTCGAACAAGTCACCTCGACAATAGGGTAATTTGGATATGCTCAGAAACAAAGTTCGTGAGATGAGAAGAAAGAATTTTTGGAAAAATTAATGTTCCTGTTCCAAAATCATATTTTGGATTTTTAGTTTGGAGTTTTATAATTTAGAGAAAACGAAATCAATTATAAACATACTAGTATTTTATATTTATGGTTTAGAGAATATTTTATATTTTATTTTTTAAATTGCAAAATATATTTTAATAACTCGAAAATAAAGATATGCCAATAATAAAAATAATTCGTGACTTTATTTCTGAGCCCATAATTACATCCCTATTGATCGATGCGTTAATAACTTGTCTTTGGTACAATTTTACATGCTTTCTTAGTTAGTAGGTATATAATGGTAATAAATAATAATTTGCGCAACGTTCAATACATTAATAGAAACGCAATTTTGCCATTATATAAAATATAAAAACGATATTATATTTATTTTTCGCGTTGACTCTCCTTAGTTGTTTATAATAATCTTAGTGAATTATAGAGAGATAAAATCTCTTTGAAATTGATATATAATCAATTTCAAATTATTGCATTTCATAATTAAAGAAAAAAGTTTATAGAATTAAGAATATTAAATACGAAAATATATATGTAACTTAAACAAGAAAGAAATAAAAATTAATTTCTTTGGTAATGTTAAGTATTATAAAGAAATTAATTAAAATATTAATATTATATAAAGTAAAGAGAAATTAATAATAAGAAAATTATAAGAGAATATTATATTAAGAGAAATTAATTATTGCAGTGACGAGTATAAATAAACAGCACAAGATATCAATATACATTGTCAACGCATCGTACATATTAATACTTAATATTTATTTATAAAAACAGAATGCTTAATGAATACCTGGTGCTTTACGTGAATCTACAAATGATAATTATCCTTTCACTCTTGACACATCGTAACAGTTCATTGAATATCTATTATACATTTTTGTTTCATACCTTTCATTCCATTGAGCCAATACCAATGAGAGCATATTACCCTATGGTAAATTATTCGAAATTCTCTGCACATTCTCTGTGATCCTCGACTTTCAAATTACCATTTGGAAAAAAAAATGGTAAAAGTATTGATCAAATTGAAATAAAATATAAAAATTGAATTATAGAAGAAAGAATTATAAAACTTCCTAAAAAAAAAAAAAAAAAAAAAAAAAAGAAGAAGAAAAAATTCACCAAGATGAAAAATGCCAGAGGATTGAGCGATGGAAGAAAGAACACGTGGGAATATCTGAGAAGTGAGAATAAAAGGGCGGAGAACCAGCATTCTTCCGGCAATTAGAATTTTCCTGAGACCAGTGTGACTCGCTACAAACCCTCACGAGTGGCTTAATTAAGCCAGACCAATTAAAAACACGGCCACAGCGAATTATATATCACCGTGCGATCTAATCAACGGAACAACGCGGATTTTTTTCATTCTTCTTTTACAAATAAGTCGAATTTAATAATTGATTGGCTCATTGATATATTTATATTGATATATTTAAAAAAATTTATTATTTATTTTTCCATGTTCTTCAATTTTTCACCACCGAAATATATACCATTATATTTTGCAAAATTAATCGCATGGCAAAGAAATATGTGGGAAGTCTGTTGTTACCTCATAGTCTATTGTTAGATTCAACCATTTATAAAATCGTTTGTTGCACGAAGAACAGTTGTGTTGGACTGTTCCATTGTCGTTGCATTATTATATTCGACCGCTTAGTCGCGTGAGAAAATCGTATTTTTCGAAATACACGTAAGTTTGGACGGTAGAGTTAAAATTGAATTTCGCATGCTATGATTCCGGGATCAAAGAATGCTTATTGTAATCCTGATGTTGTTATCGTGTAACGAATATCGTGTTTAACTTGCATATTTAATGGCCATGAGAAAGATATTCTCGAATAATTAATTAGAAATTATGGTATATTCGTTGGAAAAATAAGTTGCATTAAGTTTACAAATGTGCAAAATCAATGTGCAAAAATCCTTTTTCTCTTGTAATTTCGTAACATATAATTAAGAATATTTATTTTAACATTATTTCAATAAGCCACTCAATTTTCATTATTTAATTTTCGATTCAAAAAAAATATTAAATAAGAAATTCTTATATTAAATATCCTCGTTATTTACGATAATAACGCCGTGAGTACAAAATTGTAGAAATTAATGTACAAATTAATACTTATATTATTACCTATAAACAATTTATAAACCATAAATAAAAAAAGGATTAATTATGCGAGAATGGCACTATGAATTTCACTTAATATTTCTTCAAAATATGTGCATATTTTATTACAATTGAAATAAATATTATCAATTAATTAAAACATTTTCATTTCTTCGCATGATTATCCATATATTGGTTAAATTCTTATTTTAAAAAACGTATCATAACTTTTCATTGTACATATGCACAACTTTTCAGTGCAATGTAAAAAATAAAATACAAAGAAAAAAATAGTCTAAGGATTATCTTAAAATTAATATATAAATTTTCTGTTTTGTCAATTGATTACCTAATATTAGTTTAATATTAATCTAATATTAATCTAATATGTAAAATTATACAAATCAATCCTGACAGAAACAGAAAAAAATCATTTAAATAGCATGAAATAGTAGAATTTTTCCATGCTTTTTAACATAATGTCAAGTGATAATTTCACAAGATCATTTTTGATACAATTTATAAACTTAAAAAAAAACAAATATCTTGTATATTCCAAATCATGAAATACAAGAAAATTTAATCTCATTTATAATTTTATAATTTAACAATATATTTGAAGATCCTAACTAGATTCTCTTCCATTACCATCAATCACAATCAATCACGTGAACCACCACAGAAGATTTAGATCCTCTATAGTGAAATTCAACTCAATGGCACAGAGAATAATTTTCTCGACTACTTCCTTCGATTACACTCTCGATCTAGATACAACGTTCTCTCGCATACATACACTTTCTTCCTCTTTAATTGAATTCCCTTAACAATTACAGTAAATTACATTGTTCGTATTTACAGCGTGATATACATACAGATCATTTCTCTATAAAAGTTGTTTCGCAGTGCATTTTTATTTTCATTTGTGTTTCTTTCCTATTTCTTTTTTGGTTGCGTGTACTCGATACACAAAACCGCTGTAATTTCGTTGAGATCGATCGATTTCCTGTTTCTTTAAGGCTAATATGGTTAAACCACCATAACGAATACCAATTTCAATGAATTTCAATCGAAATTAGGCATTCGATCCATTGCTTTTGTTTCTTTTTTGTTTTTTTATATGTTTATTTATTTTTTTTTGTTTTTTTTTTGATATATTTTTTTTATTGTTAAAGATTTTTCAGGTTAGATTTTAGGAAGATCGATCGATCGTCGATTCGTCTCGTTCGATCGTGTCGTTTTCGTTCGTCCATCGAATGCAATATTGATCCTTTCAATCGGTGACTGTTCGTTCCGGTTCTAACTAACAATGAGCTTCAATCGAGAGAAATTTGAACAATATTACCAATTAATGTTTTGCATGCCTGATTGGTAATATGTGTAGCTCAATTACTTTTAAATTTTAGAATTATATTTAATAGAAAATTCAGAATACCATTTTTTCAGTTATTCTATTTTAAAAAATTATCTCATAAAAAGTTATCAATTGTTTTAATTCAAAATCGAAGAATATATTCGTATGCATGTTTAAATTACATTTATAAAATATTTAAATATAAATTATATTTCGAGCTATACATACTTCTTTTCAATAAGATAAATATTCAAAATTTATATTAGAAAAATTATTATCAAGGAAACCACATTATTAATATTTGTTTCTATATCACAATATCAATAACATAGCTCGATTTGAGAAAAATTTAAGAAAATTTGGTTCGTAACAAAAGACTCGTATGTCTTTTTCTCATCGATTAGGCAGTGATAGATTTTTTTTTAGACAGTCTCCTCGATCTTTCGACAAAAAATAATAATCTTTTAAATGGAAAGAATTACGATTATTTATTGCTGTACACAATTTGTTTGTGCAGATATGTATTATTTTCTCTCTCTCTCTTTTTTTTTTCTTTTTAAAGAAATATGTGCGTGATTTTCGTTGGAAAAAAGTGATTTTTCACAATAAATTATTGTATGTATATATAGGATATCGATTCGCTTCTCTCGCAGATATTTATTGTTATTGTTGCTACTGTTTGATAGGCAGTGATACTTTCTTTTCATTTCATTCAATTTTTATATTTCAATCTCGTTCTTCCAATATATTTTTGAATTCATATACAAAAGTTGACTGAAAACTGTTATATATTTTTAATTTTAACAAATCACATCTTTTTTGCATAAATTTTTAAATAAATCAACTTAAATTTCAATTATTAAGATTTCTAATCATCGAAAAATATCGTCAGAAAAATCAAAAACATCAGAATTTAATGATTAACATCACGAATTATCTTTTTATCTCTAATATCGATTATTATTTCATTCCTTATCCTTCATATTTCATAACACTTTTCCAATAAATTCTATCGTTTAGATATCAAAATCTAATTACAATTAATTAATCATTTACGCATCTTTGACGGTGTCGTAAATATTTATTTCCGGTATTGGTCGCAAGAACGAACACTGCCTTCATAAATTTTTCTATTTTCTTCGTTTACATTCAACGTATATTTATATACTTTCTATTCGATTATCCAGCCTTATATAATAGCAGTTTCTTATGAAAAAACAATACTATCTTCAATAACATCATCTTCAACAAACAATAGAAGTTCTCTTAATATCCCTATTCGATCGGGGTATTTTCGAGATATTTCTCAGAATTTCCATAGAAATAGCTCGAAACCCTCGACGATGTATTTACAACGCTCTCGTTAGATTTCCCGCCTCGTTGGCCGAGCTCTCATTCGCTTCCGGTGTCGGATACAGGCACGCGTGAAACGATTTCGCAGCGAGAGATAACAAGTTTGTCCACTTCCAACGCTCAGAATCCAACTAAATTTCCATTCGTTTCGTGCTATTGATTTATAGGGATCAAATACATCGCTTCCTGCAGTGAAAGCATACGGCCACGAATATTCCTCTCGAAAATTTCCAATTGAAATAATCTCAGGGAACAGAATCGTAGCACGATTCTTTCTCCCCTCTCTCTCTCTCTCGTTTTCTCTCGCGTGAAATCGAATTTTTCATCGAATTTTTTGCTCGAGAATTCCAAGAGTTGGAAGAAAAGTAAAAAAAGAAATAAAAAAAAAAAAAAAAATGCGTCACCTCCACATGCTCATTTTCGGTACCAGGACGAAGATCTCTTGACTTTCGCTCGAGGAAACAACGATTTCGATCGACAACGAGTATCGCCCGTTGATATCGATTGTCTTTTAATATCGTCTTGTCTTTTACAGCGGCTTCGTACGCCGTTAGAAAATCGGTCTCTGGATTAAAAGCAGTACTTCCGCGTGCTCACTTCCGGTACCGGGCTCAAGGACGGGGGCCGCCCCTCGCGCGGGACAACCCCCCCTTCCTCCTGTCAGCCGTAGTAATAGCTCTTCGTGCTCAAACTCCGTGGATTTTCTGGGCGTAGAATCGTGTGAAGACTGTCCGTGCCTACCATATGGTTGCCCAGGTCCACCCTGACACCTGTGTTGCCAGGGTAATGCCCTGGCGCTGGATGCATCGTGGTGGGCGACATAGGTATCCTTGTTTCCGCGTAGTAACGATCGCCGTGGAGCCTCTCGGCCAGCTGGGTCTCTGGAAGCCTGGAAAGGAAATTCAGAGTAAAATAAAAATAGAACTTTTTGGAGTGGTCTAGAATGTTTGCAAGACTGATTGTGTTGAGATTGACGAGGATTGAAGAAAGATGGGATTGTAATTGATATAATTTAGTAGATGCTAGTAAGTTTATTATTATTATTATTATTATTATTATTATTATTATTATTATTATTTAAAAAAGATATTTTTAAATTGTTAGATCGTTTGAAAAAACGTATTCGAATGGTGTACGAACCTTGTGTCTTGCATCGGAACTGGTACTGGCGTGGTAAGATCAATATCAGCGTCAATTTCCGAAATGTCATCGGTGAATCCATTTGGAAGCGCTTCGTTATTTGCATGGAACTTTGCGTCTCTCTTCGCACGATGACGGCTGACTAAAAGACGTCCAATTACCAAGCCCAGGAAGATTAAAATACCGGCTGTGACCGACACGATGATATAAAGGTAGAATTTCTCTTGATTTTCTGTGTGAACGGGAAATCCAATAAAATGTAACAATGATCAAATTTTATAAAATTAATTAGATTATATAATTGAATTAAAATATGAAATATGAAAATTTAGGAAGGGTTCAACTTGCATGCAAAATTACTGGAAAATCTACTACTATAGATGCAATGCAAACACAAATGCTCAATCTTTTTGATTGCAAACTAATCGCGTTTCGAGCAATAAAGTGCAATATTACTTAATATTTTCAAATATTCGTTTTTTTACGCAACATAAATACAATACAAAAAAAATATTTATTAAACATACATACGACTACCTATAATTTCTAAATTTTCTAATCATAAACTTTTATCTTCCAAATATTTTAGAAAAATTTAATAATTATTTTTCAACATTTTTTTTGTAAATGTATTACATTATATTATTGACACTTGATGATAAATTAATGACATCATTAACTGTAGGAACAGAGGTTTACCAATTAATCTAGATAAGCTAAATTATCGATTGTAAATAGTTACTATCATTTCAGAGCTTGGTAAAAGCGGGATCTCTGTTTACCGACATTTCCCTAGACGATATATCTCTAGTTCAACCGATAAAGAAATAAAGAGAACAGAGGGAAAGACCGGTAAAAAAGGCGACTTACCGACTGCTCGAACGGGAAAGTGGAGTACAGAGTGTACTTACTCGATATGAACGAATAGGCATTGATCCATTCATTGATATATCCGACAACGACACGATCCTCTTCGGGAAAGGCGTAGACTACCGTGGTGCAATTAATCGGTGACATCGTACTGCTGGTAATATCGGCCACGTTGTTGTCGAACATAATCATCCCTTGAATAACCGTGGGTGTTAGGGGCGAGTCTTTCGCTCCTACACCGATTGACTTAAACTTGTTCGATCGTGTATCCACTGTGTAGACGCGAGAAATAAATGAATAGGATTGGCTGATCAAGAATAAAAGATCGATAAGAAGGGATAAGAGAATGCAATGCACAAATAGGTGCCGATAAGTTATATTAATCATCCCTGATCCTGTTATTTACAAGAAGCCATAATAATCGTTGTTCTTTACACGATAACAGAGGTAATTTCAAAAAATTTCAAATACAACGCACGTTTCTTTGCAATATATTTGATATAACGATCAATATTTACACATTATTTGTCAGATATACGATTATGTGTGTTAAATACGGAAATTATAAAAGATAATCGAAACACGGTTAATTTATTTTACAGATAGCGTATTCTTGGCAAGGCAATGGTGATTTATTCGTAGCTTCGTATTATATACAAGAGTATTGGGAATAAAATGATGTAAAACGTAATCCTCCACCAAATCGTAATTGCTTCGTGTTATTTGTACAAAATTGCGATCAATGCGAGAATACGAGGGTGCTGTGTAAAGTGATAGAGCAGAAAATCTGATATCAGGGAAAATATTAAGATAAGATGAATAATGTGAATTTACAAATTGAAATTTATACGTGTAATAAAGGCTAATTTATAAAATTTAAGTGATGTAGGATATAGGAAATTTTGAGAGATATTTAAATATGCGATTACATTGATTTTACTACTTAAAATATATACATTTTTTGCCATTTATCGTATATATAATGAATTTAATCATAATTGAGATACTTCATTATATTATATTCGTTAATAAAATGGATGAGAAGGATTAAATATAAAATTATTAAATTCAAAGTTATCTTTTTTGCTATTTTTAAATATAACAACTTTAAATTAAAATAATATAAATAAAAATAAAAGACATTTCATTTTAATCCTTTCTTTTATCTAAAATAATCTCTCAAAATTTCCTGAATTTTCTAATAACGCTAAATCAGTATGAATTAACTTTATTTATAGTGACAAAAACAAAATGATATCAATTCAATTGTCGATAATTTAACATAAATTGAACGTATGCTACGTTACGATATTGTTTTCGACCTAATATCAAACATTATTGATATCTTCTATACATTTCGTTGTCAATCTATAAGCACAAATGACTGTCGATGTTGCATATGCTCTTATCACTAATGGACCCATTTCATTCCATAATCAGAATATGTCAATGCTACTAGACACTCTCACATAATAATAAACTAACATTATAATTATTTAATTTTCAGCTCTCTATCAATTACCAGTTACAAAATTATTATGCAAGAGGACTTTAGTGTCGATTCTGCGCCATACAATGTTACCAACTTTTAAAATTCCCTAAAATAAAATAATCTATATAATCTTATCAATCAAAAAGACATTCCACGCTCCTAAAGTTCATCAACCCCCAGAAATCTCTTAAATGAATTTAAACGAAGCAAATTTCATTTAATCTTCTCGTCCAACAATCAAGACCCTTTCACGAAACGCGTTGGAGGTTCCCTCTGACGAAAGATGAATCGAAATAACGTGGAACAAGCGGAGTGGTCCATCGATAACCCGTTCGACGTGTCGTTCACCCCGTGTTTTTTACGGATCGATGATCCGGCAAAGAAGATACCGATACTCCGCGCTTTCGACAGGTTTTCAGAGCACAGACAGGCCATGGATATTTTTCAAGAGGAGGAGGAGAAGGAGGTGAATGCCAATGGGAATGGAAATTCGAAGTTCATCTTATTATATATCGGCATACGACAGTGGCTTTTGTCATTCGTGCCGCAAAAATACGTAAATTACATGCGAGCACGGATATCTTGTTTGAAATTTCAACGTGTTTATATTCATATTGATGAAAATTTGGAAAATTATAATTATAATCGAAAATAACTCGAAAATAAACGAATTTTGAATTTGACTATAATCGAGAGAATTGGAAGAAATAATGGATTGGAACGAATTTTGAAAGCGACGTTGAAGTTATTTCATTATGAATGTAAACTGGATTTAAATCGAGATTATAACCATTGAAATTACAATTGATGCAATCATTTGTTTTAATTATAAATATCACGTGTTTGTTTCATAAATTTAAAAAATGAAACAATGTTATAAAATATAACGTGATATAATTAAATTTCTCATATTAGAATTCTTCGTTTGGGCTACCAATTTTAATCATCTGAAATCACCCTTAAAATCGAATCTCTTTGAACGTGTATAAATAACGAAACGCAAACTTACGATCTTCACGAACGATGAGTCTGACGTCCCTGTTTATTTGATTTGGAAAACCGAGCCAGTTTATCGTGGTTCTTAACTAGAACGCTTCGAAGACACTGATTTACATAAACGGAGCCTCTGTGCGACGCAATTCTGCAAACGCAGTGAAATTTACATGGGAATCAGCAAATAACTTACCGCGAAATTTTGAATCGTCATCAATACGAAGAAGAAACTAAAATTCAGCATATACGTTTTATGATGTTGACAAAATCAATATTTTTTTTTCTACATATCCCAGAATTTATTTTATTATTTTTATGTCGGATAATATATTTTCAGTTGCATTGTATCTTTAACTTTGACACGATTAAGGAATTAAATAATATTTCTCCTTTTGTAAAATATTCGAATGGATCATTTTATGAATCTAATTTAATTATATAGATTGAATATGTTTTCTTTGAATTGAAGAGAAAAAAAGAGAAATTATTATTAACTATTTATAACTATAAATTTTGTAAGAAATATTTGTATAAAACTTTAATTGGAGCAAATACGTTTCGAAGTTGGACGAAATATTATGTAGGATAGAAAGAAGAATTAAGTATTCTAATATCAAGTGACCTAATTCAAACTTATGCAATTATATATGATCTGACGAAACTCGACGAGCAAGGATGGTTAAATATGCATAATCAGCCATTTCAAATAGTACCTACATTTCATCTTATCATCAATATATGCTAAAAAGAAAAAATAAAAAAATAAAAATTGTAAAAAGAAGAAATAAAAGGACGAGTTTATTAAAAATTTTCATTAATTAATTAAAAACTACGAAGAGAAAATAATTAATCAATAACAGTAATTGTTGACATTATCTTAGTAAAAGTTTTTTTGGTTTTTTTAGAATGAAGAAAATTTTCCTACAAAAGATTCCCAAGATAAAGTCTAGTAAAGTTAAAAGAATCTTCCATATTATTTACATCTGAATTGAAACTGAATTGAAGTCAGATCCAGCAGTTTCATGATCCGTATTTGCGATCAGATCATCACTTGAAGTTTCGAGTTTTCCAATTAAGAACTTTTAAATACTTAGAATCAGTCATATTATTTTAATGAACCAATTAAAAAATATAAACATTATAAATATTTTCTTAACATCAAAGATATTTTTATTTGCATCTACACAATAATTCACAGCTCAAGAACAAAATCTCAATAAATTTTACTTACTTTGGAAGTGATAACATTTTATATCATAAGAATAAATTATTAAAAAACAGTTTTCTTCTTTAAACGTTCACTTAAAAATCATTGATTATAATTTCCTTTCAATACTATTTAATTCATTCGACCAACAATAAATAATTAAATCAATATGCACTTGTATCCATCGAAATTTTTCAAACTCACAAACGAAAAGTTGTTCTCCAATCGATTGACATTTATGATTTTTCTTCGCCAAAATGAAATCGATAGAGCGATTTTCTCACTGGAAGTTGTTCGGCACAACCACGATAGACGTAAAACTATTCAAGTGATATATTGTAGGCAAACATTTAAAACGCTTATCAGCACTCCACGCGATTTGCACAGGCGGTCAGATAATACCAATGTTTCGTATTCTCAAATATTTGTTATATAACTAAGACTACAATGATAATCAGTATCGAACTAGAACATTATTTTAAATATTCATTTTTATTATTAAATATTATTTAAATTTTTATTCTTGAATGGGAAAATGGAAGAAGCTCTTATCGATTGAATCAATCAGTTAAAATTATTGATGAAGATCTTATCTGAGAAGAAATTGTTATGTAGAAAATTTTTGCATAGGAAGAATAGAACTGATTTAAATAATTTTTATATATAATTTATATTATCATCAATATTTGTAGGAAATATATTGTTTCAAATAATTATTTGATTTCACAATAATATCTCATACATGTATAACATCTAAATACGAATATTTCTCACTTTTCTTTAACAAGATAATCTAGTTAAATTTTAAAAAATTGTTGTCTTCTATATAATTTTATTTACCTGTTACGAAAATAAAGAAAATAGCATTCGTGTAATTTTCATTATACGTGCAATTATTTCCACAAGCAGAATAAACAACATGCCCAGAGTCATTATTACCATCGTGATATTTAGCAAAATAAATATACTATTATATATAGATAAACTAAATACAACGGTAGATTCAGATTATGATGTATTTTCCACTTAAGAAGTATGTAGTATGTGCATTATGTAGCTACATCATACAGTATTTTGATGGAGTATTATACATTATAATGCATCATACTTGGAGCCATAATTTAATGTTATTTTAATGAAATGTTGCTAAATATCTAAAAGGTAAAATTCTTTAAAATGCATGCAATACTAATCTTTTATTCATCCGCACTGACACATATATTTATGCTAATATACGTATGCGCAATATTTATACTAATTTTGAATTATTAAATAATGAAAGTAATAATATAATTTATCTTTTATTATTTTCTATAATAAATAAATAGGAGATAATAATGAAGATATTTTTAATTAATTAGATGTTCAAAAAAATATGCTCGACATATATATCTATATTTATCTGTATTAGTTTTTTTATGTATATAAAATTGTAAAAATTTATAAAATTGTTAGTTTAGTTTAATTTTAATTTTTTGATAAAATTTTTCCTACAATTAATCTTCCAATAAAAAATTAATGATAAAAGAACGATAAAATAAAGAGGCACAAAATTAAAATTCTAAATATTTCATTAAACAATATAAATGTTTATATCCACATTCTTCTTTTCTTCGTGTAATATATTTCGAAGATTATATTTTGGAGATTAAAATTAAAAACAGTTATTATTATTGCGAGATATGCTTTCCATATTATTGTTGCTCATACAAATTTCATACGTATATTACGTATATTTGCAGAACAAAATGGAAATAATAATATTTATGTTACGAGTTATCTGTCTTATATTATTATCGTTATATTATAAATAATACAATCTCACCGTTCATTATCATTTTCAGTTCTAAATTTTTATTCCATCATCGTTTACAAGAATAGATGATGAAATTATCCGCTAAACAACGCGTTTGAAGAAAGACAAGATCTCACTGAAAAATGGCAATCACTTAACAGACCACAGTTTAACTGCTTCTCGTTAATGGCGTTTGAAACACTTGAATATAGAGAACGGAAACATCTGTATTAGTATGTTGTTGCAATGACGATGGTTCCGTCACAGATTGGTCTATCGGTTGGCGATCCGCTATCAATACAAGAGGAACACTATGAACCCAATCTAATCCTGATTAGATCCATAGGAATTGCTTTGGAAATCCTGCTGTGCTTCGACATGCGGATTCTGAACGAGGAAATAATGTAAACGCGCAAGATATCGGATAGTTGTCGGATGAACTATTTTCACGCTCGACGCGATGTCGATCGAATTATTAAATTCCTTTCGATTCCAATAAAGGTGCCAGGAATTATCGTCTCACAATTGTAATTTCCATTAGTCTGAAAATAATAATATATAGTGGTAGTATATAAAGATAGGTATTTCTGAATAAAAAATAAATATTGAAAAGAAAACAAATATTAGATAGTTTAATTTTAATCAATATTCAATGAATATTGATGAATATTTATTGTATTGAAAATCCACGTTCATGAAATCAATCCTTGTAATATAAAATATATTAACTTTCATATTTTTCGATTATACGGTATTTTATTATACGTGGATTAAACGTCTGTCTTAAATTCTAATCAAATCTAATTAAACCAAGCAGTTGATACAATTTTCTGAGAGAAAATTACTGAAGCATCCTAGATTTTCGTTGGATCGATAATTAACCATTTTGGTCACGGCGAAACGGATGTTTTACGATCAAACGCAACGTTGTTTCATTGGGAATAATGATGCCACAGTTTCGCACGTAGCGCGTCTCATTAAGATATTTAATGGTTCGTCGCTTGTTTTCCGCGGCAATTTATAGATCATGTTTAATTGTCCATCTATCGGTCGTTTCTTTCCGGAAATTAAACTGTATCAGTACGCGCTAATGCGGTTGTTAATTAATACACGATCACGAATTATCGACATGTAAAATTGATATCCTTGGCACGACTGATATATCCACGATTAATACCTTTATGAGCAATTATCGATTTAATTAACTTCTTCAAAACGAAACGTTCGATAAAAAGAAGCTCCTTTTAAGAAAGTATTCGCTTAAATTTTAATGCAGTAAATATGTTTTATCGAAATAGATAGTTTTAAAATTTTGAAATTTAATAGAAAAAATAAAAAATTTTATAATTTATGTAATATTACTGAACTCTTATTTTTTTTTATCAAAAGCATTATATTACAATCGGAATTGATTTAACGATGTATCAATAATGGTATAATTCAAATGGCTATTTATGAAATAATATGAATGCTTCATTATGAATATTAAAAACCATTATTGTAAATCGTTTAACATTGAAATGTCCACAAGTGATAAATGAAGACATCAATAAATCAAATAATTGATTTATGTAAAACACTATTATCTCTACGTGAAATATAATATAACATAATAAATGACATTTAAATTGCTATTTAAATAGCTTTAATCCTCAAATTATATCACAATTAGCGAAAATCATTTTCTCAATTAATTTGTGTCACGATATCAATAATCAAAATACCAAAAGTTTCTTTAAAAGTAAGAATCATCGTCCAGAAAATTATCCTAATTTTCCAGAATTAATTCACGAATTTAATGGACTATATCTTTCCATTTAATGAAAGAATTTCAGGTAGAAGCTCAGCTCTTCAATTTCGTCCAAGTTTATCGCTAAGCTCGTCGAAACAGTGTAAATTTTGCCTCCAGTAAACTTCCGTCAGGATGCTTTGAGTCATCAGCTTTAGTTAGCTAATAACTTTTTTGTCAAATATCTTCAGCATTATATCTTGGAATATATCTTGCATCATTATCGAGAACGCTTCACGGACGATTTAAGCTTAAACTTCCGTACCACAACACGGGTTCGATGATCTTCAATGGGGATGATACAGGGTGAAACTCAACGAGAGGATTGGTTAAAATGAGGAATTATCTACTTCAACGACTTTGTTGGCGAATGAAATTCGTAAGGAAATTTGTTGAAATTAAATATTTAGTTCAACGTATTATTAATACACGCGATAATTTTTCAAAAATAATCTTGAATCTTTATATCTCGACAAGAGATATCAGAATGAAATATCAGAATGAAATATCAGAATGAATCAAAAAAATAAATTCCAATGGCATAATTTTTGAGTAAGCTTTGATGACAAAATTTTTAATTCCTTCTCATGATTTTTATTTCCATTTAAAAATGTAAGTTTTGTTTTTATAATCTCGCGTGTTTGCTAAAATAATTAAATTTACGTTTTTCTCAACAATTTGTTTACTAATACACGCAATAATTTTCTGTTTTTTTTTTCAGGGAAATTATATATTCCTGTCTATTCATTTCCTGAATTAATCTGTGGAAATTTGACTGATGATGGTTGTCTAATCGGAATTAGATTAGACTTGCAGCATATTAGTTAGTAGAGTCTCATTACCAATGTCAAATTGGTTATCAACAGTTCAATCTTCAATGCAACGCCGATATGAGTCTCAATTACCTGTGGCTTCATTATGGCCGGAGACAATTAACGTTGACCACCGACAGGGATGAAAGATAATCTCAAAGCGCCTCTTCATAAATTTTTACCGATAAAAAGGTAATTTAATTCTATGGATAATTTAAGTTTGATCATCTTATTTGATTTTTCTTTAAATATTATTAAACCATTGATCGACATAAATTATGACAAGCTTGTTTCGTGAAGTAAAAAGAAAAATTAATGGTCTATATTTCAAACTTATTTTCATTGAAACACTTTAATTTTAAACGCAAGAAATGGGATTTTTAATGGAATTTTAATCAAAGCAATCAGGACGATATTTTAACAACAAAAAAATTTTCCATTAACGTTGAATCTTTGTCAAGGATAAAAAAAAAATAACGATTTTATATCGAGCTCAATGAAAAAGTTAAAAGATATAACGTTTTTGACATCAAACAAATCTTCTAGAAAAAAAATTCAACCATTAATTTATCAACCGTAAAAAATATTATAATTGTTCAAACTGAATAAATATTAACAATAAAATTTTCAGTTGCAGGAAAGAATAAACGATGATTACATCAAGTAATAAATAAAAAATATTATTAATTAAATATTAATTCAATCTTGAAAATATTAAAATATTAAATATTAAACGTATTTTAAACAATACGTTTCATCGGTAACAGATATAAATTTCCTTTCTCGTGACAATTAACAAAACTCGAGACGAATAAAAGCAACGTGAATGCTCGAGAACGAACCTTAAACGTGTACCTGTGAAATAATCCGACGTGACAAACGTAATAAGGAGAACGTGAAAGTATAATAACCGGGGCCAACTTGTTGGTATTCTTTGTGAAAATTCGACCGTGTTTCCTTGCCGTGTCATAAAGTTTGCCGACGATCGCGAGCTCCTGACTGTTGGAATTCTAGCCCGAAGGGCTCGAAAGTTTGCGCAACTGCAATACCCACTACGCCAGATATTGACACCACGATAGCTGTTTAATTGTCTCTTCATCGATCTAAGTTTGACTTGCATACGAATAAATACGACGATATTTGAAATTATCATTGATTCTCATTCGATCTTAATGATGATCTTAATTCAATATTTCATTCAAAGATTTTTTAATCTTTTGTTTTTAAAATAATATTGATTTGATGAGATATATTTTATTTTCTTTATATCACGAAAGATGAATTGTTTAAGAATTTAACATTTTACTTGATAAAACATTGATATCCGATTAGAACACGAAACAAGGAAATTCTTTAGCAACGCATAAAGTTTCCGTATTAGCGTTAAATTATTCACTTAACTGTTGTCTCGAGTTTAAGACTCGCGTTTCTCCTAGACTTTCAGCTAGATTAAACAGTGAAAGTTTCAATGTTAAACTGTGTCATTGTTGAACGTGTGGTTCATAGAAATGATCCACTTAACAAACAGCAAGTTTTAAGTAACTTAAAACTCTATCCTTCCGACGAAGTTCTTCTTACAATTTTGATATCACCATCACATTTCTTTAAATAAGAGAAAAGTAGATGATATGAATGAAAGTGTGAATGTAATTTTTTTTTATTTTTTTCGATGAAACTCGATGTACTTTTATTACTGGCAAGGAATATCTTCTTTTTTAAAAAGAATGAAAATCGCACTAAGAAGATTCAACAAGTCCATTTTATTATTTTTTATCCTCTAACTGTTAAAAAAGATGAGAAATTTAATACGTTTTAAAATACAATCATTTCAAAATAGAGAAACAAGGAAAATCCAATTTTAAAATTGTCCTCCAAAAATTAAAAAAATTCATTTATCATGTTTCTTTCTTCAAGATTGATAACAACAAATGATTCAAAACCTATCCAATCTATATATTACCAATAAAAATTAAAATTACAATCAAGATCACAAGGAATATCAGTTCGACTTCTGAATAAAAAAAAGAAAGAAAGAAAGAGAGAGAGAAATTCAATTTCTGACGTGACACAATTTTTAACCATCGAATCGCGCGAATCTGGCAAATCCATTTCGCGTATCGATCGTCGAAAATTTAATTTCATCGAAAGGACTTAGCTGGTCATTGGCGAGTTTCACTTCGATTCCGATTTGAAGGCCGGCAGAAAGGAGAGATCAATTATTATTAAGTTCGCTTATCTAATCGGCCATGAGAGATTATGCGAGGTGGAGTTTTCATCGAAAACTTTATCAATATTTTCTTTGTCGATGAAATGGAACGACAAGAGGCGCCGATTCGAAGTTCGACAATGATGTCTGATGGAAATGATTGGAGATTCAAAGATTGATTTTCTTCGGTCTTCCAATCGTTAGTTTCAATTAACGATCAGATAAAATCTGATAATGTAATGAGACACGTGATAATTGCATTAATTTCACGAATGAAACGTTGATGTCGATGAATTCGATTTTCTTTTTTTGTTTTCTTCTTGCTTTAAAGTAAGATGAAATACAATACTTCTTCAAATTATTAAGGTTTAATTTAATTTATTTTTTGTTTCTTTTCAGTATATAATTTAACAATTCATTGATACTTATTTCATCTTTTTTATAATTACAATGAATTTTTATACAAAAGATTTTTAAGTTTGATATTAGTTTTCATTATAATAAGCATTGTAAGATATTGATTGATAATATGATTAAAATAAGAACAAACCAACTTTTTTTATAATCATTGCGTGGATGAATCGAGATACTCATAATGATTACATAATAAATCAGAAAAAAGAGAAGAATAGACATCGTTCGAGAAAAGAAGGCAATTGTTCACAAAGTTAATTCTATTAGAGGCTATTTAAAATCATAAAATATCGAGTAATAACATGATTAAGATAAAACCAATCTTTCATTTTTTTATAATCACACACAATTGAACCAGACAAAGAAAAGAAAGAGGAGAGTAAAATTGGACAATAGGAAAGATATTGCTCTAGATGCCAAGCACGAGCCAGATTAAGATGATAACCCTGATGGCTACGAACAAGGCCAGTCCATAAACTCGAACTTTCTTTTGTCAATGAGCCTACGCGATTCAAATAATAATAAACCTGGATAATGAACAGAAACATTGTAACGATATATTATCGTGTTGCGTCTTCAGCTGTCAACATACACGATTTGTAATCGTGAGTTTGAAATAGACCCACGAGGGGTAAGAATGGTTTTAATTAGAAGGTTGAATTATCTGCATGGCCGGCAATTGAACGTTTAGTAGCGGTCGTTAAAGCGTGCGGTCAAATGAATCGGTTAATGGGGGCCCAGTGCCCCCGATTTTCACAATTTTGCACGAATGTGGATTCATGGTTGGCGCGGTGACGTACCGTGCATGTCATGGATAGAACGGTGATCATGGCCTCTGATGGTAATCGCGTTTTGTTTTGTAGTTATGTGTGGTTTCGTTGGTCTATTTGCGTTAAACAAGCTCGAAGGTGTGGAGAGTATGCAAAACAGAGTATTTGAGGGGCAACCAGAATTAAATAAATGACGATAAGTAGTTTAAATGGATTTGTTTGGCCCTAAGCTATAATGCGTTTTGTAAATTTGAAAGAAATACAGAAATTGTTTAGGTATTGATAAAAAATATGATTTCAAAGGATTAGAATTTCTGTCTTTTTTTTAGAAAAGAACAGAAAAGTTATCTGGGCAATTAATAAATTCTTTTTAATCAATTGAATCAACAAATCCATTTTCCTTACAAATAATATTATTCTCTTCTAAAGGAAACACTCTTTCCTCAAGTATTTATCTATGATTTTCTTCAAATTTTATGAATTTATTTTTAGCTTCATTTTTACACGTATTTTCACGTATTGGATAATTTTAGTTCATTTCATCGGTTAGCTTTTCCTCTTATATAACGTTTGATCCAATGTATATTCATTTTACTACGAATGCACGTTGGCACAATTTTCGGTTCACTTTTACACCAGTTTATAAGAACTTTCCATCTATTTCACTCTTTACTCTCTTTCTTTTAATTAGTTTGCCTTCCCAGTTGCACCAACATCTTTCTCCCTTATTTTCCTTTCAACGTATCGCTCTTTGTGTTCCCTCTCTTATTTCTCGTTTATCGCCACTTTTTTCCACTTGATGTTGATGTAGTACGTTCCGATGCAACATTTACCACCAGTTTTTTCCTCTGTCTCCTTGAAAACTTTCTCTCCTCATTTTTCTTCCCTTATTTCCTTTCTTTGTAACGAATATCTGGCTCTCAAACTTCCGCCCTTTGCAGCATCTTCGAATTTCCATCCAGATTCTTCTTCCATCCACCTGATAATTAATCTTACCCACCGGATTATTTTCCTTATTCATTCCTCATTCTTTATTCATTGTATTTTCATCGTCGACCCTTTAAGAAAAATTTCTTTCAAGTACTCTCGTGGAAACTTTTTCACCCCATTCATTTGCTAATTTCTTCAACGAATCATAAACGTTCGAGGAAAACAAGTAAAAAATTATCTCTCACCTTGTAATTATTCTACACACAAAAATTCTAAGATAGAAGATATTTCGCAACAATTGTTAAATATAGAGATTCCAGTGATACATCACGAAATATAATTAATCTTCAAACTCGATAATAGCCTTCCAATTTATTCATTTTCTTCTTTACGTTCATTTCGAGATTGATTTACAAAAGAAAGGAATTCGAATCGAGAGACGTTGTTCAATCGCTTTATTGAATTCGCCAAGCTTCTCTTAACTTCACCAAGATCTTTGTTAGATAAAAAGTGAAAAAAAAAAGAAAAAGAATAGAGATCATGGCGTCGAGAGAAAGGTACATCGATAATACTCGTGCATAGTGGGTACCCTTTCATATTTTAACAAGGTCGAACAGAATTTTAGCAAGTCGACGTGGGTGGCATTAAAGGGGCTACGCCTGGAGAAAATTGGATTTTGAGCAGGTTTGATTGGATTAAAAAGGATGATAGACACGCGTCGCGAAAGGATAATTTCGTTCAGTCGAGTAAAATAAGGTTGACCAGACCTTTTCGTTCTTTTTTCTTTCCAAAGTAGGTTACCTTCTCTATGTTTAATGGATAAAGTTATAGTTTAGAACGATAAGATTGAAATTAATGCATACGATGAAAGAGATAAGGAAAAATATGGCACCTATAATTGGTGGAACAGGTAATATAAGTGTTGTACAAGGCGTTTGGTTTGTGTCTTTGGCAGGTGCCCAAAAATTTAAGGGATGATTATTCGAGACAAAATAAAAGTATTTGAATAAATGAACAATGTGTTTCTTGCTTATAAATATGCAATAGTGTATTTTGAGGAAATTTTATCGATAAATTCTTCGTAATAAAATTTTATTTCTTCAATTTTAATGCAGTTATTTCTTTTTGACAAACATATATTCATCTTTCAATCTGATTTAAAATTATATTTCATATTATTCTCACGAATGTTTCAAATTGTAGAATGCAAATCAAATGGAAAATTTATGAATAAATTTATTATAACGTATGCATCAATCTTCAAACTTATTATCTTTTTATCAATGAAAAAATTAATACATATTTTATCATTAAAAATAGACAATTTCATTTTCTTCTAAATGAAAAATCAATCATAAATATAAACATAAACAAGAAAGAAGAGACAATGGATGAGCTATGTATAATTTGAATTAATATTGATTTAATAATTTCATATAAAAAACAATATACAAGAAAAGAAATATCATAGCAGCATAATGTAACCATCAAAAATATCAAGCTTTAATTAGAGCGAAAACCTAGCAAACCGCAAAGACGAAGCTTAATTAAATTCTAACCACGATGGCATAAAGAGGCCGCTATAAAGTTTCTGTTGCATATATTGGATCTTAACGATATGCAACACGTCGTTTTCTTCGATTAAAATAAACGTATCTTTTTTTCCATCCAACTTTTATCATCGACATGCAATATTTGTGATAATACATTCCACAAACTTCTTGGATTTAGTTTCATAAAGAAAGAAATTCTCGAATTTTATGTGAATTTATTGCACCATTTCAAAGAGAATAATAGAGAACTTTTATGAAAACTGAAATCTGATAATAGTGAATAGAGAAGAGCAACGCTGTTTCAAACGAAAGATAAACGAAACAAAAGAGCATAGATCGACGTTTATGTGAGTCATACTAGAGGCAAATGTAACAATACGATATTGTTATTCGTACTGATAACCTGTAAGTTTGGAAAATCCTATTTTCAAAAAAATATAACTTTGGTAAATATACTTTTTTGATATTACTTTTGTACAAACATCGTAACCTCCAGTTCGAATTTTTTAATAATTCTAAAAAAAATCAGGAAACCTTTCAAAAGTATATGGAAGATATTAAAAAAATTTTAAATTTACTTTCCAAACATCTCTACATTATAAATTACAAAATTATTGGAAGAATATTGGAAGATTTTTTCTAGAGAAAAAATTATAATAAATTTCGTCCAATGCAAATATGACAATAATCTTTATTAATTCAATTACGCAATATCTCGAAACCACTGATTTCTACTTTGTAGCTCTTTAACCTCTCTCTTGCTCCCTGTGCAAACAATTCGTCAGTATACGGCTCCAACGACATTAGGCAAGTGGTGTATACGTCAAAGCGAGAACTATCGTACCATGCTAATACGATCAATTGAGGGTCTCGTTTACGTACAATTCCCTAATATTACAACAGATTCGTGAATTATTCGATCTGATCGCACAGACGTACGCATGAATGGTTAATAATGAATCCTAATACGATCTCTCCATCTAGGAATAATCTAAACTAACCTTCTAAAATTTGGACGATTTTCGTGCTTTTGACCATCCTATGGTTAACCTGTTCAGACTTTGGAGAATGTATTGACTGGAATAGGATACTCTCGAGTTGAAACTACTGGAACTCTCCGTATCAGTTGGTCGATAGTTGTTATTGCCAATAACCGATATCAATTTCTGATTAATAATGGATCCTAGCGGGATAGAAAATGTTATATATAAGGGACACAAGTGTTGATTAGAGTTAAAACATTAAGTTGAAAAAATTGGAAACGAAATTTCTGGGAAGTTTTCAATTTATTTTGTCACGAATTTTTTAATTTTTTTAAAACATACAGTTTTGTTTAAGCTTGTTTCGCGATTTCAATTGAATAAAAGAATTTGTTTCTTTTACAGTAAAACTTCTTTTTGGAGAAAATGAATATGAATGTCATGAAGATTGCAAAGGAACCACTACAAACTCCTTGTCTTCCCTCGTTTAATATTTCTCAATGTATAAATAACAAACATCAAATATGAAACGAAATTAAAACACAATAATACATTTATTGGTTTATCCAAATCACAGAGGAATCCATTTTTAAAATTATAAATTTCCTTTGAACATTTTCATAAATTTAAAAAAAAATTACATAGAAAGAAAGATATCTATAATCTCTCCGTTCGACCTACTTACAAAGTCAATTACTTGCTCTAATCCCTGTCACAAAGTGCCTTTTTCACTTTGCCCATACGAAATAAAACCGAGAAAAGGATAATCTCCCTCTGATCCCTCGCCAAATACGCGAAATCCAATTCGAAAGAAGGAAAAAGAGCGTTCGAGACAAACGACTCTACCTTTCATAGTCGGTCATAGAAATTCATTGGCCGATTTTCCGATTTAAACGCTGCAAAATTAAAACAACAGAAGCTGGTGGCGAAAAAACCTAAAAAAAAGGAGCCTTTCCTCATGGAAAGAAAAGAAAAACATTCGTAAGATACTCGATTTGCGCGAAGATAATCAACCAGGGGAAAAGAGACAGAGACAAAGAGAGAGAGCGGAGGGGAGAGAGAGAGAGAGGAACTGGAGGAGAGTGGCTGTTAAAGGCTCCAGCTGTGTCGCATCCAGGTAATTATAGGTGCATATACCTAGGCTGAGACTGTGTCTTGGACGAAAGCTCTCCAAGTTTCCGCGGTGGCTTTCGAAGCGGTATTCTGAGTTCCGGTTACGTGGGTTTAATGAGTTGGTCGCCGGGGCGTGTATAATACAACGCACGAAACTAGTTGGCCCCCACTTTTGTCATCATGATTAAGTTGAACTCGGTCGAATCAGCGTATTCAACGCCTCGCTTCTTCTCTTTTACCCTCCCTCGTCGTTTCGTCGAGATCGTTGGAATTACTTCGACGACAGGAAGGGTGATATAAGGTGATATAGGAGATATAAGGTGTTATAATCATGAATTTTTAGGTATTTTATTTCTCTCTCTCTCTTTTTTTATGTAAATTCTTTTATTAGAGAAGGAATTTATTAGATTGATGAATGTGAAATGGAATTTTCTGAAATTTTTTAGCTTTTAAACTAGATTTTGAACTGTGTTACATTTTGCATTCGTCGAAAAAAAAAATATATATATATATATATTTGAGCTTATGTAGATATAAAAGTTTTGAAGATATTTTGAAAAATATTAGAAATATTAGAATTTGAAATATTGATTTGTGATCCTTTTTTTCTTTTTTTTTTAAATCTATGGAATTTTTAAAATTAATTAACATTTAACTATGGTAGCATGAATATGCGATATCTCGCGGATGTAATTTTTTAACATAACGTGCTCTATATCCTCTCACATTCGTCTAAATCTTTTTTCGTGACATCGATGCAAGAGTTAAAAGAAACATTCGTTATTTATGCAAATTTGAAATTAAAAAATTTATGCTCGTGCTGCATTTCAAAATTTCAGTTCTGTCAGTGAACACGAATGAAATAATTCAAATTTTTGATTATTATAAAAATATATTAATATGTTTTCAATTTTTTAACTTTTAATTTCAATAATTTTATGTTTAGATCAAAATTTTAGATCTTAAATATATAATTTAAAAAAAAACGATTATAAAAATCCTTTACAAATAATCATTAATTAAAAATGAATTTCCAAATAAGTCTCTCATAAGCAAAGTTTGTACTTTTTTTTTTACAGTTTCCTCGATAAGATCGATTGGATATATGTTAAAAAAAAAAAAAGAACTCAAATATCAGCTCATATCAAGCGAATCGATATTAATTTTTCATTGAATAAACTAAGAGCAGGTTTCAAATATCGAATGAATAAAAACATCAAAGTTAAACGTATTACAAGTTAAACATAACTTGTAATAATGGATAATGTGAAGAGCGGTTCGAGTACGAAGGTTGTTTAATATGATATTCCAAAGACTCTCCTCTCTCGGCGTAAATGTATTCAAATGAAATTAAACGAGTTACGAAGAAGTGGCTAAACGCGATAAAAAAGGCAAAACTCTTGGATAAAGGGATCGTTTCTTTCTCCCTTTTTTCTCTCCCTGTCTCTTTTTCTTCACTCCGTTCGAGCATCTGGAAAGAAGAGTATCCGAAGCAAGAGAACTCGCGACTGGAAACGCGTCCGAGTGAATAGAATTCCAATTAAAGCTTCCAAGACTCGTGGAAGAATCTTTGAAATTCAAGTTCCATGATTCAATTTTGTCACACAATTCGTCCCGACTGCTGGCTAATTAGAAATTTTCGGGCTGAAACGTTTGGCGTGTCCTTATTCATTCGTGGACACAATAACATCCCTAGATTAATTTTAATGTTAATTGTTTTTATATAATTATCTAATATGAATGGATTTATTGGCCTTTCGATAATTAATGATTTCAATCGTTTTTTTTTTTCGTCGTTTAAATTATATTTGAAGCAATTGTATTATATAAATTAATATAAATTTTAAATTACCTGATTTTAAATTTTTTCTTTTATATCATTATTGCTTCAAATGAATGATCAATATTTGGTTGAATTGAATTGAATCAAATATTTGAATCATAAAATAATTAAATAATAATATTAAATAAATAAATTATTATTAAATACAATAAAAATTATAATAACAATAAAAATTACATGATTAACAAAGCCAGCATATAAAATTTTCAGAAATTTTAAAAAATCTCTCCTAATTTACATTTCGAATTGTATGTATCACTCAATACAATGCAAATCAATTATTACGAAATAATTATTGACTAATAAAATTGTTATTACAGATACCGACAAACAAAGACAAAACAAAAAAGAGCAGAACAACTGGGAAACGAGTCCAAACCACCGAATGTTAGCTTCATTTCCGACCAATTAACAAGATCCATTCTCTCGCTTTTTTTACTTCATTTAATAAACTTGCCTCGATTCGAATATCTTCTCCTCCATCCCCATCTTCATCGTCGTCGCGCTTCGAAGCGAGGGCGCGTTTAAAGGAATCAGTGGACAGGAAATTAACTCGGGAAAATCGCTTTCGAAGTTTCGAACAACGAGAGGGGGCTCCCTTTGTCGGTCGTTCAATCGCCACAGAACGTTTTATCCATCGGGTCGTCACTTCACGACGTATTTGCTCGTTATCACGCGTCGTCGTGAGATCGTCGTCGAATTAATTGCGATAAATATTTGAAATAAAATAGAGCGGGATGGAGAGAATATCGTCGACACCTTGACTGAGATTAGGTAAATTTGCTTGATGATTAATTAAGGTAGCTCGGTTCGAGCCACATGGTTAATTGTATTTGAATAGTATGCACATTTGTTCATGTACTTATTGTGTTTAAACGTGTATTTTAATTCTTAAAAATTTCTTATCATTTGTTTATTAAGTTGTAATTTTGTCGAGATATAATTCGATGGTACTTATAGGATAAAATGTCATTTTAATCTAATTCAAATATCCACTTTTACAAAACATGTTTGGAAATGGATATTTGAATTAGTTATTAATTTAATAATAATCTTTTGAATTTAATTTAAAGGTGATGATTTTTATGAAATTTTCAAACGATAAGTTTGAAAAGAATTTTAAAATAATTTTAGAATGTAAATAATTGTATTCTTTTATCATTTACAGATTAAAATTACCAATCATGAACGAAACTGGTAACACGAAATGCGCGAATTGTTTCTCTTTCAACGAAAATATATTAAAGTGGAAATCGATTAAAGTATGATCGAACAAAAGAGAAAGAATTTATTGTACTGTATATCACATTACAAAAGCTTTGCGAATTATGCAGTACTAACTACAATGCTGTATACTTTACAAGCGTTTCATTTAAATTCAGAAGATAATTAACCAAAACTTATCCCAGGTTAATTAATTAAACCTGGAAGATCCTTTGATCCTTGAAGATATATGGATTCAACTTTGCAAAATCTCCAGGAATTTTCTGATAAAAAAAAAAATAAATAAATAAAAGAAAAAATTTCGTATGGATAGACAAAAGAAGCAACGATTTTTCATTATTAATCTTTTGAATATGCCGTTATATAAATTAAATATATATCTTTATTTCTAATATTTAAATCTTTAACTTATAATCTAATAATCTTTATATAGAAAATACTGCCAAGAATCAAAGTATTCGTTTGCAAAAGATTAAAAACGCTTTGTTTTCGTTCAAAATATCTATGTTCATCGTGCAGGCAAAGAGGGAAGGAAGAGAAAGATATCTCGACTAATTTAGGAATGCATAGCATATTGTTTATTATGAGGATGTACGAGTTTCTTTTTCTATTTATAGAGAAATGGATTCAATATGGTACGGAGAGATAGGGTGATGCATCGAATCTTAATAAGAAGAATATGTACGATGGTATGATTGTCTGAACTAATTTAGGAATGCACAGCCCGTTCTCTTGGTATATTTTGCGTGCTTGTGCACATGGGGATGATTGTTGTATGAGGCGAATGAAGATGAGAATTGTTTCTCGAAATACGAAGACAGTGTTGGTAATTTAGTATCTAATAATTGACTTCTTTGTTTTTGTGTAAAGATAATTTTTAATTTCTTGCTTTTTTCTATTTTTTTTTTTGTTAAAGCTTTTTTAATAAATCTTTTCGGGATGATTCAAATGAGATGGAGAAACAAACAAACAAAAATGAACAAGAATAGTACAAACAAATCGAGAAAAATTAAAAAATTAATGAAAATGAGAGATAATTGATTTTCAAATTGAAAAGAAGTCTATTTTTAATGCTACATATTCTCGAGTTTTCTGGCACTGATTGGAGTCCAAGTAGTAACGTCCCATATTGGTCAGACCTGGCATCGAACTATTTCTGCCTGAAATCTCCACTATTCACCACTGCTATTAGTAATACCAGTGTACCAATGACACGTTTCATGTTTCTAAAGTAGAACCAGCTATGCCATCCTGGACAACAGAGATCGACGTCTGCCAGATATCTAGTTTTCCAGCATCTGTCGTGTTTCAATGATAGCGGATTGCAGGGAATTGATGTCTCTCGTATGTCGTTCCAAGAAAGAATAGAATCAATTAACTTGAATACATTCCACAGAAATATATATTTTACTCGAAAATCTTCGTTAATTGATTACAGTTTGCACATATTTTCTCTTCTCTAATGATTAAAATTACTTAGAATTAAAAACACAAATCACACAGCAATAATAATCTTATTTAATCATACAACAATTTTAACGCAAGTAAACTATTTCTCAATCATCGAAATAAAATTCTTAAAATCAAATCTCTCTACGATCTGCCGATAAAATTAATCTTTTTTCAAAGAAAAAAAAAAAAACAATATTATTCAAAATTTTCCAATATTATTCCAAGATCTATTTCAACTTTGCAACATGGATATCTTATTCCACGTAGATTTGCGAACAATTGGTTGGCAATTATCAGAATGCAGGGATGCATGACGAATACGATCGTTGACCGAATTCCAGAAACCGTATCACGTTTTGAGCAACGACGGTTGGTTGCATCTGGACTTGTACTTTCCGTAACACGAGATGCACGCTTCTCCCTAGGTTTACAAATCCAAGGCTATCGATTTCCTATTAGCATCAGAACCGCCAACCGTTATCGACCAAGAAAATACTCATGGATTGGCACGGATCATCAGGTAAGAGTTCTATATACGTGTGCACGTATATATATCCAAGGTATATAAATCATAAAGCAACGCGATATCGGCGTTACATTAACCCTAATTACGTTCGAGCGTTAATGTTCGCGTTTGATAACGAGTTTGGTTTCGCTAATGCTCGATGTTTATGCACGCGTGTGCCATGTATCAGTGCGGATCCAACCGACCGTGTTAAGGTGAGAAATCGTGTCAAGCAAACATGCGTGCGTATATGCGTGCGAATAGATCATGAAAGTGATTCGAAGGAGAGATCATTAAGCAGATTGATTATCGATATGCATAATTGGTATTATGAAACGTACGTAAATTTTGGAAAATGTTGATTCACAGAAATGTGAAGATACTATATACCATTTACGATAGAATATCGAATTAATTGGGAGATAAATCTTTTCAGATTATTGTGCATACATCGTGTAACAACTAGATATTAAATAATTTTCAAATACGAAAGTTTATTAGGTGAAAGAACGAGTATAGAGAAATTAAAATAATCGTTTTTAGATCGACATTCTATTGTAATTTTTTTTTTCTATCACGTTCGTACTTTTTCAAATATTATAATAAGATAATTGCTATGATTTCTCCTTACAAAACTACTTTCTTCAGTGAAACATACCGTTCGAAAAAAATTCACATCGATTCTATTTTTTATTCTTTTCGGAAAGATCTAGCAAAACAAAGTAATATTTCAACATTCTTCTAATAAACAAAATCAAATAAACAAAAAAAGACTTGCACAGTTCATTAATAGTACAAAGTATTCCAATTTTCCACAAATGCAAAAACGTCAAGGGAAGGAGGATCGTTTCCGCGCGAAATTAATTCCACGTGATACGATCCCTCTGACACAAAGTAGGAAGAGGATTCACGAAGTAGGAAGTTCATCGACATCGAATCAGTTTGCTATACATAAATGCAACTCGTGAGAGAAGCAATTCGAGCGGTATGTTATGAACGTTAGCTCTGGGCCTCGAATTCTGCGAGAGGAAATAATTTAACACCCGCCATTACTCACCATCGTTGTTGGTTCTTGCCCTAGGTGGAGATGAGCTGACCGTGGGGAAATTTCGAGACACGTTGTCCCTCGGCTGCGATTGCGGTCCTTCAAGGTTAGGGCTAGGGCTGAACTCAGCTCTGAAGTCAGCCCTGTCGAACCCTTCCTCGAACTGATGCATCAGATCCACCTCGTCCACTTCCACGTCCCCTTGGTATTGTTCTTTCAGAACCGCCCTTGGCACTAGAAGCAAACGAGCGGAACGAGTTAACGAGACTTCTTTGCAAAAGTAAATAGGGAAACTAACATATATTTTTTTTTCTTTCTTTCTTTCTTTTTTTTTTTTTTTTTCATTTTTGAAATTACTTTTAACTGGAAAAATCTTTTATTAAAGTTCGCTCATTATACTCGTGCGAATACGAGTATAATGTAATTCTGTTTCTTGTTTGATTCTCTTGTATTTTTTTTTTTCTTTTTGTTTTTGATAACTATTGGATTTCTTTCTGAATTGTTCTTTACTCAGATTTTCATTCTTTTATGGATATTAACAAGCATTATTTTGGTTAATTTTTTTTAGAGAAATATGATTTTTTAATAAGATTTTAAGAATAAGCGAAGAGAATTATTAATTAAAGATTTTCTTTCTTTGTTAGTTTTTAATAATTGATATCCATTAAATAATTTAGATAGAGATTTTTTATTAATAATAATAAAATTGAACCTGTTTTCTTTTTCTCATTCAGTTCTTTAAATAAGAAAATAAGTTTCAATTTTATACGACAAATTTTTCATTTTTACTAATTTTTTTTTATCCACAGAGAGTAACATTACCAAGGGAAACGTATGAATAATTTCAAACTTCAAGTATAATATAATTCATTTTTTTAACGACGTAAACAAACGAAATGAAATAATCTCGATTTCTGCCAATCGAATAAGATTCTCCATTTCACAATCTGACAGTAGTCGATTTATTTCCGGTCGCATAATGTTCGACTTCGATATATACCTACGCTATCGATACATCGCATCATGTATGCAATTGCATTTCAGACAGACAAGTATGTAGACACGAAATCAGTGTCTTGAATTGACGTGAACGTGTTGTACAACGGGCTTCAAATCACTCTGTCACGTGAAAATTTCACGAGTGCCACTTCATCAAAGTGTGTTTATAAATCAACTTAAATTTCGAATCAAAAGATCGATATATAAATAGAAATTGAAATTCGAAATAATTAACTGAACGAATATATAACTTGACGTATTTAATTAAGATTTTTTTCTGTAGATTCTATGTATGATGCATTCAAATTTCATGGAATTTCAATTGCGAAATTTTTATTCTGTTAAAATTTCTTTTCTACATAAAAAGAGGTAGTTCTTGAAAAAATATGATTTTCATAAATGCGTCATAGACATAGCATAGCCTTATGAGTCTTTATCTTGAAGTGTAGCATGATGGCGTAATAAAAGCTTAAATGGCTCTCCCGACGAAGTTAGAAGTTATATCTTTAGATGGAGCGCAAAAATTTAGGCGATGCATCTCGCGATGCAACAGCACGAACAAGAAAATTCTTTCTTTATGTTAACGAAGTTTGGAAAGAAATTTGAAATGACCGTCAAATTACTTTTACGTGAATTATCTTCATATTCCTAATTAATTATCGACATATAAATAGCCACGTTTCTTGAAAACAAATGTTAAAACTAAAAAAGAAAAAAAAAAAAAAGAAAAGATAAATTCAAGATACATCAATGGAATTCTTTTCAAGAATTATTTCTTTACTTTAATTTACAAATTATATCAAAGGGAGATAAAAATCCAAAGATCAAAGATTAAAAAAAATAATAATTAACTATTATTATAATAACTATTATTAAAATAACATTAATTTTATCATTCACGTAATTTTTAATAATTTCACAAAGTCTGAGGCTAACCAATTTAAATTGATATTCGGTAATTTCAGCGTTAAGAATAATTTTCATTTTGCGAATATCTGAGTGCATCACCCGTGTAATATCCTCAAAATTTAAAAGTTATTCGCGAAATAAGAACATAATTTCCCAGAGAGACGAGCAAATTACTTGTAAGGATCGCAACGCGTGCTCCACGTAGTTTAGCAGAGCTGTTTCTTTATGCCGGGTCACGAAAGCAAATCTCGTTTGATGTAAAACGCGGTAAAATTATCTCCGTGCATTTTCTCCCGCGTATTTCTACACCGTGTTGCGGCCAAGAATGCGGTTGATAAATAGCAAAGGTAGCGACACACAGGAAACGAGAACGTGGCGTAAAATTTAAGGAGGATTCAACGCTTGTTGAAATTGCTGAATTTTTTTTCTCTTTTTTCCTTTTTCCACCCCTTTTTTGGGGGAAAATTTCGTCTTTGTTTGTTCGGTGATATATAAAATTATATTTGAAAACAACTGTTGGAGTCGTTGAAGAGGGAGAGTTAAAGAGAAAATACAGGGGGTGAAGTTGTTGCGAAATTGAAATACAACTTCAAAGCTGCTCGAAACTTGCGAAAGTTTGTTATAGTTGGCCGTGTTCAACATTTACGCAGGGATTAGGAAGTTTGTGATGAGAGTTCGGAGCGCAATTAGAGGTTGAAAAAGTTGTTAATTCCGGCCGTTGCGTGTTAATTATGTAATTCGTATTGGTGCATGTTACTTTCAATCAAGTTTAATGAACATTTTTTCGAACGATTCGTAATTTAAATTTTCTTAATTTATTCGATTGACTTTGAATAGATTAACTTTGTACTTCCTCGATTAATTTTTACCAATTATTTCTCAAGTCAATCACCGTGTACAATACAAGAAACAAATATTTTTCTTTTATTTTTCTCGTCTCAGTTTTAAATCAACAGCAGGGAATAATCAGAAGGTAGAGGCATAATTAAAATGCAGATATGGTAATTTTTCTGTAAAATATAACAGAAGCCATTGGAAAATTACGGTACGAATAAACCACCAGTCTCGAGTGCTGGAAGTAGAAACCCCTCGTATAGTTTACTTACCGCGATTAATAATTGCAATTTAACACCAATGTTGTGGTATCGGCCAGCACAATAGGTTACGTTAGCCCAGTGCAGCTTTAACCGAACCGGATATATTATAACGCCCTCGTCCATGGATAATGGGAAAATGCAAGAGAAAATAATAGAGAAGGTGCATCGATGGTAGTGTTAGGAGCGTTTCGTTTTTATCGAGTATTGAATAAAAATTATATTCGATATTCTTGAATGATGATGATCCTATAACAGAGCGCATTATATTGGAAAAATATGGTAAATTTTTATTTATAAGTTTTATTTTTTCTTTAATCATTCGTAGAAATTTTATTTTACATAAATATCCGCAGTCTAATGACGATAAAAAGTCTTTTTTCTTTTTTTTTAATAATTATTAATTTTTTGAGAGAAAGATGATAAAAATGTTTAGATTCATAATAATCTAATAAAAATATAAGTTCAGTTTTGAGTTTAATACATAAATTCATAGCTTGATTATCCTTCATTGACAGATGCAGGTAGTTATTATAGAATATTTAAGTATATATATTTTTCATGGAAGAATTATATATTAATTAACAGGTTGGTTATATAGGTAGTTATATTGATTGGAATTTTAAAGTTAAAACTCTGAAATCTTATATAGAATCCCCATTTTTATTGAGAAAGTTTTTAAAGGTTATATAGGATTGTTTAAATTTTTGTATCGTAAAATAAAATTATCCAAAAACTTCTTTTATAGAAAATTCCTGTATTTGGAAATAGTTATATCCCCACAAATATATTTTTAAACAGATATAGCAAACGTTGATGAACAATAATTGTTATTCATCTCAAATGTAATTATTTCCACAACCTCATGCTGGCAGGAAGTACGATAATAAGCTTAAATTATTTCGATTCTGTACGCTGACTAGCTGCTAGAAACTATAATCCCCATGGTCGCATTAGAATCGGATGAAGATAATATAACAAAGGAAATACGACAAAGGAAATGAGATGCAACTACTACATATTGTTCTGACGAAACGTAACTATACTATATATTGTTGTCGATAATCAATACAATTATGAAGGATCGTGTGATTTACACGTGTTCAAATGTGTTCAAATTTAATAAGGAAATAATTAATATTTTCCAAAATGAATTCGAAAAAAATATTTCATTTTTTGTTGTCTCTTATTACATTCTCATTACATTCCAATTTATTTATTTTTTTCTTTTTCTATCTTTATTTTATATACATTATGTCATGTTACATTCTTTAGTTATTAATTATATTATATTATATTATCTTAATTATATTATAACGTATGATTCTCATTGTTATACATATAATTACATTATTTCATCCCACTGTTACATTATTCCATTACACCTATGATAATATAGTAGTACCTATGATAATATATTTATATTATTATTATATCTATTATTATATTCACTGACTAGTAATCGTGTATTATTAATCGTATCTTTGCCATATATCCAGAATGTAATATTTAATTAAATTCTTGATATTTTTGTTTCAGAGTATAACAAAAATGAATTTCCTCGGAGAATGGCTTTTCGAACTGGCTCTCGATAGTTAAGAACTTTCAGAATTCAAAACTTCCTGAATGGTTATTTAAATGGCTAGATAATAGAGTAAATAACTCGTGGTAATCAATAAAATACACAGACGAGTTTTCAAAATATTTTAAATAGTTGAGGGATTGTAAAGGGATCAATTTAAAATTTAATGAAACTCTTGAAGGTAAATCGAGGCCATTAAAATTATTAAAGGAAAAATAATATTTTATTAATATTTTGAATTAATTTTTAATTAATTATCTTTCTTCAGTCGTACATTCATCATGTATCATTTCCAAAATTATAAGACCAAAAGTAAACCACGCTATTTCGAAAGCTTGTTGCAACGATACATTTAAAAAAGAAAAAAAAAAAAGAAACAAGATAAATAAACTACGCGTATCGATATACTCTCCTTTGTAATGATCGAAAGAGTTAAAAGCATTCGAATGGACAAAGAGCGGGAAAAGGACAATCGTGTAAAACTCGCGTTCGAAACAATGCTGCACACGAGGAACAGGAAGGATAAAAAGAACATTCCGATCAATGGGCCAGCAACGAAATGGCAAATGGCTGATGCGATTTGCAAATAATGGTCGCAGTTACCATTAACTCGAAAACCAAGTTATCGAATATGTATTCGGCCAAGTGATTTTATCGCGTTCTCTATTGTTGTTATCGTAATTCCACATTTCAATCCGCGCCGCATTCAAAAGCCTATTCCGCCGTGTAATTGAATACAATATCGAGAGCTCTTTGCGAGATTATTGTGTGCGTGGGGGAGCACGATGGGCAGACGTAAAGAGATGATCTTATTTTTTTTTTCAATGGTGAACAAATTTTGGTATCGCTTCGATGTCTTTTTCGTTTCGATTATTTGGCGAAGGGAGATGATTTTATTTATTCGTTATTCGAATGGATGGAAGGGGTAAGTCGACTGTAAGTTGGACATGTACGATGGGATTAAGGAATTAAGTTTTAATGGGATATTAGCGCGCGATAATAGTTGAAATAACACGCGCGTTTCAATTTTGGTTACAGTTCAAGTTCTGCATGCTATTATCTGAGAAATTCAGACATTGGACTTTTAATGGACACAAATTACAGATTTCTCTTTATTTATATTTATAATTTCTTTTGGCGATAAAATTCAGGATGGACCGAAATTTCATATAAAGTTTAAACAATCACTAGTTATTCTCTACTGTTTGGTAATTAAAAAAACACTGGAGATTGCAAAAGAAAATATATTAAAGATGAGTTGTAAGATAAATATAAATAAAAATAGAGTTTTTTAAATTGGAAATCTAAATTATATCTTACTATATCTTTAACTACGTTAAAAATAGAATCAAATTTCTATAATCCTGTTTTTTATAATAGTCATTCAAACTTATCTCCTCCAATATTCATAACAAGCTCACACAACAATATTCAACAATATTCAACAGATATTCAACAATTCTACATCTCCATTAAATATACAATTCAATTACAATTGAAAAGCACAAACAACGGAGAATATCTTGTTAAAATTTCTATCAAACAAAGTTTACAAGAATGGTTTTCTATATGAATTCTTTTAAACAAGATCATAAAATAGCAAGTTTATCCTCGTGGCGACCAAGGGATCGGTATAACGATGAAGCTTATCAACGTAACGTGGATCGTAATAACCTTGGCGCCCCATTGTCCACCAGGATTCCAGATAGAGGGAGTGTACGGGCCACCGCGGACCCGGATAATTATGAGGACATGCAATTTATAGGAAGCACGTGTGGCTTTCGCCTCTTCGATCTGTGCAAACCTCTTGAAACCGTGGTATTAACAGGTCCTCGTTGGTCCAAACCTCGCGGCTTATGGCTAAGAGGCATTAAACGTCACTGATGCACTCGTACCTATATGAGAGGATAGTTTCGTTATCGTATAGCGTGCTAACAATTATGGGGAGCGAAACGTTTGAACGGGGATCAAATGTCACACGGTTAATTAGACAAAGTTGTTAAATTTGGGATTAATCGAGCATTTTAGTTCGATCTGTGATTATGACATAAAGAATTAAGAAGAAAGAGATAACAAATTTGGGATAGATTCGTTACAAATTCTTTTTCCTTTCGAAAGTTGTAAATAATTTAATTCGTAAACGAGTAACGAGAAGTAAACGAAAAAAAAAAAAAAATAAATTTTGGAAAAGAAAAGAAGATTATATGCATCTAGAATTATTAAACGGGGAATATAGTTCATGCTTAAGCCAAGCTGAAAACTTCAAAAGCAAATAACTTAAAAACTTTCGAGTATCTGTCTTAATATAGTGATGATTTGTAGACAGGAAGAATTCTGCTACACGTTCTAAAAGTTTCGTTAATATCGACGATCTTGAAACTTTCTTCTTATAAGTAGAAAATATAGAATCGTCGAGATGGTTTTATTCTACTTAATACTATAACGATTGAAAATCAAAAAGTTTACGAACAACTTGGACCAATCCAATTAGTGATCCAGGTAGTTATTCTCCAAACGAGATCCTCCATCACGCAAACCATAAAACAATCTCGAAATGTTCCGTGTGGCGTGTAATTGCGAGATTTCCAATGGCGGTTCGCATAAAGCAACATTAATTGTCCAATCAAGCGGCCAATCGAGGCACCCTGAAATCATTGGCCGATCTCAGATGCGGATCAACGTCGCCGATTCGTTCCATCGAATCGAGAATCTGCCAGTGTGTGATGCAATAAAGCTTTCAATGGAACCAGGAAGCGAGGCTGGCCCAGTCAGGCAATTATTATCCCCCGATGACCCATCAACAAGAGATACAGTCGTGAAAGCTGGCAAACCAGAAAGGTGTCCTAAATTTCGTGGGATCCTTGGCTATTTTCGCGTTAATAAGACTCGTCTAATACCTGCACGTTCAATTTCGTTCAAGAAAATCTTGATTTTTTGGCACGAAGGACAATTTCGAGGATCGTTCCCCGATCGATCGTTGGGCCGACGAAATTTGAAAGTTTTCTTTCTGAAATAGCCTCGATAAACTCGTTGTTCGTGCAATTAGAAGATATTGCCAAGAATAAAAAATAACGAATATCGTAGAATTGAATATATCAATTTTGGTAATACGAAATGAGAAAACTCATTGGAAGAATTTCTAATTATGATGTCATCAATTGATAAGAAAAAATGGATGGAAATAATTGCAATTAAGAAAATTATTCGATACATATCGATATTTCATATTCAAGAAACATATTTTAAACAAACACGTTAAAAATTACTTTTCAAGCTGAATGAATAAAAAGATTGTTTACTTCCACATGGTGTATAGATCGTAAAGAAATCGCTATCGTCAAAGAACGGATAGAAAAGAAAGAAAGGAAAAAGTAGAAAAGCGAAACAATGACCACGGACATCACGACTAAAAATTTCCACAAAATTCCATCGGGACACATCCGACACGTTGGTCAGAGCCTTCCGCCGCTACAGTTTCCGGCAGGTTTTTATCGAGGCCCGTTCGATCAGCCACATTCAACGCGTAAAATCGAAAATCGTTTTACGACAGCGTGCATCGACCACGAAACAATGTCGCGTTCCTATTTTCTCATGGAGTTTCTCTGTCACAGGCAATAAGTGCTGCACGAGCAGAAATAAATGGGCCACTACCGGGAATGGTTATGCCGAATAAAATGTTGCAAGAATAATTGCTATAATGGTTTCCATTTAATATTCGTGCAGTTTCCTCGATATGTTATACACATATTTAAATTTAAAACTAAAAATTTCGTGAGAAATATAATAAAAATAAAAAAATATTTTCTTTCTTCTTCATCTCATTACTTTTCAATTATCAATTCATTAAAATAAACAACGTGCATCTTCGTCAACGACACGCTAATTTGAACAAAATTAGGAAAAGTTTAAAATAGAATCAAACAACAGTTTTACCAAAATTAACACGTCAATCAATCAATGTTCGATCTTGGCAAATTGAATGAAAACAATCCTTTCAAACTTTCGCGAACGATTTCGCATATCATTCACCTTCGAACTTTTTCACCGACGAAGAATAGAACAAAAAGAGTTAAAGATATCTCAATGATCGTGGCGCAGAAATAAATTAACGTTTGCGCGAAGGATTTACGTGAAAAAACGACAAGGAGGCGGGATTTCCGTCTCGCGGACCGAGCCGGGTAAATAAAGTAGAGCGTTACACGCCGGAATAAAGTAAACTTGTCGCCGTGGAGAAATTGATTAATGGAAAGTCGGTGAGTGTGCAAGGGCGAGCGAGAAGGGAGAAAACTTGAACTTTAAAACCAACTATTAATTACGAGGGGGAAAGTTTCGGGCGAAGGAGGCCGATCGACATTGTTCGAAAATAGAGAGGAGCGAGATGTTGAAAAGTGGAGAGTGAGAGAGAGAGAGGAGAGAGAAAGATAGATAGAGAAAAAGAAGAAATTCCACGGGGAAAAGAAACAAGAGTGGGGAATTGGTTTTCTTTTGTTTGCAGACTTGTTTGATTTACAGTGAGATACTAGTTTAAAATCTAATTGTGAAAAATTTGATTTGATAATACGATATTATGTTTATCATTGTAGATTTTTTTACGAATATATGCGAATATTTTTAATTTTACAAGAACAAACTTTTTTTTTTATTTCGAACAATGATTCAAGACAATTGTTTTTTAAAAAGGAAAGAAAATGAAGTCATATTTTCAAAGTGAAATTTTAAATAATTTCAAGATCATTTTTTACAATAATTTCATCATTTCTAGGATCAATGATAAATCATGAAAACGAGAAATGTGCAGGAATAAACTCGGAAAAGCTTTTTAATGCTTTTATCGAAGTGAAATGCACTTTTTGAAGGCGGTATGAAATATTATAGAGTGTACATTCGCATAAAACAGGATAAAAATAATACAAGAGCATTGCACGGTGACGTACTTAGATTTGTAACACGCGAGTTGAAACTTTGACAGTGAATAACTCAGATAAGTCATAACCGTACGTTACATAGGAATATCACGAATCGACTGATTTCCGCCTCGATATCGATTCACAACGACGCTTGTTTAGTAAGAGTATTGTTTCCTAAAATAAAATTTCGAATTTAAACTCGGAAACTTTTTACTACTATTTATATTTTATGTCAATTGTCCAAGAGAATTCGAATTTTCTTTGAATTTATTAATTTTTTTAACAACAGCCATTCAAACTGATACAATCCCATTAAGTCATTAAAAATTCAATCAATTAAAATTAAAAAATCATCAAATGTAAGGCTATTGATGAAAAAGCTTTCTCATGCAATCAAAAAACTCGATTTCCGAATTAATCCGAAATTCGTCGTCGAATTCGACCGAGAGTAGGAGTATCGTTTCCAACGATGCAATTAAGCTTCGAATTGCAATCAATTTATGCGGCTTCATTAGCGAATGAAGGGATAATGCGATATTGTGTTTCGTATCGAATGTAAAGGCGAAAAAAAAAAAAAAATTCGGATCTATCGAAAAAAATCAGAAAACCGGTTTTGAGAGGACCGGTGATTTCGTTTAATCCGAAAAATAAGCGGAGGCTACCCTCTCATTTTTAAGATTTGGCCAAGTGCCAGGCTTATGTGCCCAAGTGGAACAAAAACACTTTTACCCAACCGCAGAATTTCTACGAAGGAGAAGAAGTAAAGTGAAAGATATATAAAGAGAGAAAAAAAAAGGTAGAAGCAAAAAATTGACTGGAAAATAATGTGTTGCGGGATATTAAATTGAAAGTAAATTTTGGAATATTGTGTTGGTGAGATTGAATTGTATTGAAATGTATATTCGAATTACGAGAAGGACCATTTTCACATTTTTAAGTATTCATTGTGTATCAAAAAATATCATTTGAATGGTAAAAAAAAAAATTGTATGAAAGAAAAATTGTTAAAAATTATGAAGATACGTATGATAATAATTTACTTATATTATCTTTAGTCCTATCATTAATTATTTAAATATTTTCTTCAGTTTGTTCAGTTTTCATTGATATAGGATATATTTCTTGTGATTTTAATATTTTAATATCACGAATCCGACTAGCTAGAAATTCGAATTGTTTTATTCAATTGGGAACTAGGGTAATTATGCGATATGGTATTGTCCGTGGAACTTGGTTGTTTCAAATTAGTTGAATAGAATGGAATGGATCCGTGTGTGAAAGGAAATGGTTGTTTCATTGCTCAAATGGTTATGGAAAAGGAAATGTAGTTTTTATTAATAGAAAAATAACAAGAGAAGAAATAAATTTTTGTATCATCGTACTACTATTGTATAGATATATCATATATTTTACATATAATATTTATTAATAAATCACAAATTATTGTTTTCAATTTTTTGTTTACAAAATATACTATTAAAAATTGAGATATAAAATTTTAGTATTTATCGCGTTAATCAAAATTGAATAATATGAATAACATTTATGGCCCATATAACGTCCCATTGCTGCAATTTATTTCATTGAATAATAAAACAAGTTTTATTATACGAATTTTATTCGAAATTTTTCGTCGTGTGATAAATATTCAAAAACTTTGCGTATGAAATATTTGATTGGAAAGTCGAGCAAAATATATCAATTATTTCAGATAACTTTATTTTATGTAATATTTTAAATGAACCGAAATATAACCAAAATGTCATTAAATTGAATTATACAAGCTTTTCATTTTGAAACTTTTAAAAGCAATCAAATAATAATTAAAATTCATGAATTAGTTTCAAAAGGAACAGATTATTCAAACTTTTATAAAATCAATATTTTCTGAGATAAAACTCTTTAAAAAGAATTCATTAATTTTCTATTTTATTACTTTGTTTGATCTTATATATTCATTTTCATAATGCTTCATTTTAATAATACTATACATGGAAAAACAATATTATCATATGGAAAATTGAACAAAGTTAAGACAATTATTTCCAATGAAAGTATAATAAAAATGAAAGCAGAAAAATTTAAGAAATATAAACTTGTACAAAATTGTCTTCATATTTAAAATGTAATAAATTTAAATTTTAATTCACATATATTAATATTAACAAGCATTTAAAAATATTTAAAATTTATTTACTCTTTAATATTTAAGAAAAAATTAATCCTTATTATCTTGAAAAGAAATTTAAGTTTATTGTTCTGGAAGTGTGCTAATGATCTTAAACGAAAAACTAAACGAAATATAAAATGCGATGTTAAATACAAGAAGACAATTATTTGCAGAAAAGCTTTTATCCCTAATTAAGCTATATACATGATTACATTAGAACAAAAGAAATAAAATGAATATAATAAGTAAAAACAGGTTGTTTTGCTTATATACATTATGATCTCAGTCTGATAAGCTGATTGTAACTATTTAATTCTATAGATATATTTATACACGACTTTTCACGAGAAGTTAATTACTTTTAGTTTTTGAAAATTTCTTAATTTCATTATAAATGAATACATTTAATTCTTCAGAAATTATTGATCAATAAATCATCAATAAATCAATAATTAGCACGATATATTATTTTCTAAATTGTTGCAAGTTAATTAAAAACGATTACACTAATTTATGATAATGATAATCTGATCGTAACTCACTCAAATAGATATATAAATATTTCATACAATAGATATAACAATATTCATATATAAATATTTCATTAATTTGCATGTGTCACAATTGTTTATATTATTATTAAATTGTTCATTTTGTATGAAGAGTAAATTAATAATTATTTTATTATTATTAATCTTATATATAATTAAATATATTCAGGACGAAATTTATTCTCAGTGTATGTGTATTTTTAATAATTTTTTAATTGATCTAATATTGTATTATTGATCATGTTCGTTTAAAGGAGGAAAAATAAAAAATAAAATTTGACAAAGTGATTAAATGACAACATTTTACAAAAATAACATGTGCACTCTCGTTCAAGTAGTCTATGCAGTAATATTTCGGAAACAAAAAATGAAAACGAGGGCAAACGAAAACAGAATTACGTGAATTACTTTGCATCTTTAATTTATTAAAATATTTTTATCCACTGTTTTTTAAATTATGCGTTTAGACACAGGTTACGCTTAATAAACAATAATATTTTTATGGCAAAAATGGCAGTGAAAAATCGATTCTAGATTCAGAAAAAAATCGTTTATAAAAATTGGACGACGGCGACGGAAAGCACGTAAAAAGTTAATGTATAATAAAATAATTATTTTTTCCTCTGAATTATTATTGTTTCAGTGCCTCAAAGCTCGAAAATTCACCTCTGCCTTTTTAAAAATATTTTATTCAAAGGGAAAAAACCTCTGTGGCCAAATGACTACATTATAAAACGTACGTACAACGTTCAAATAAATTAATTATTCTGAAATTTATTCAACATCAGTAAATGCATTAAATCGATCTATACGTCGTCATAACGCGTTTAAAAAAATTGAAACGAGTGGTAAATATTGAACTGAAAATCTACATCTCGATTTTCCTGTGGAAAAGGCCGCAAAAAGTGGTCTCTCGAGGTCGACGAAACGCATTTGTGATCCTTCACACCCCTTTGCAGAAGCAGTGGTACGTGTTTGAATTACGTAGAGGCGCGCTGACAAATACCATCTGTCGTGTAACTTTACTGCACACCAGTGTACAAGTTCTCTGAGTATATTTTAAACCCGCCATGGATCATTTTTATAAAACCGACTCCTCTTTTAAATCGAAATTCGACACCATGGCAAAGACATACGATGAAAACGAGGAAATCAAGAATCGTTGAACATTATCGTTCAATATTATTTGAATTAGATATGTAGAGAGGTATTTATGATTAAAATTATTATCGTTATTTAATATTTTTATTCGTAATGTAAATTCGTTAAGAAAAATTATTTGTATTTAATTTTTCTTACCGATGTGTTTAGAAATTAAAGATTGTGAAGATTTTCCTGCTCTAAAAATTTTCAATTTATATTTTATATTTTATTTCTTTTGGAGATTAGAAAATAATGATTGATTTGGAATTTCCATAAATCTGTAGACAGTTTTATAAAATTTTTCATGATTTGTTCATTGCATTTTTTGAATTTTAAGTTATTTATATAAATTTGCTTTTCATTCAAATGAATTTTATAATTAAAATTATGTTTCGAATAATAACCTTATATCAGCTTTTCAGGTTTCGATCAATAACTTTTGTCCCTGGATTTCAAGCTTATTATAGTCACTGAAGCGAAGTTAATCATAATCAAAATTAAAATCTTCACTGCAAAATCTTTAGTTTGCACATATTATAACATCGTCATTAATACATGTCATTGTGAAGCTAATCATTTCATTGGCTTCGATTGTTTCCGTTTTTATTGGATTAAAATACGAACAGAATGCAGTATCGAATATACATTTTATCTGTCTTCATTGTATTCATAAATGCTTTCCAAATTTTATCCCAAACAAAAGGATGAATAGCACGTTATTTAAAAAAAATTAAATATCAGTTAAATATCTCAAAAATTCTTACAAAAAATTTCACATCGTTAATTATCACAATGCTCAAAGAATCACTCAGAGAAACGCAAAAACAAATATATATATAAAAATCACAAAATAAAGTTAAAATAAAATATCTTTCTCGCACTCGACAAACTATCCTCACAAGAATATTTTGCAAATTTCCTTCAAAAGACTTTAAATTATTATTTCCACTATCCATCGTCCTCCAACCATCTCGATTTCTTTTCAATCTTCAAAATTAATGTGAGAACAGAACCTCGTCCAGAATGAATTGCACAAGTTTCCATTCATCTTCCAAGCGAGAGAGAGAGAGAGAGAGAGAGAGAGAGAGAGAGAGAGAGAGAGAGAGAGAGAAAGAGAGAGAAAGAAAGAACTCTTTCTTCCTGCCAAGGGACAGGAAAACGTAGCACGTCGGTGCATCGACGTCGAGACGTCCTCTCTCACCCATCCACTTAAGCAGATAAGGGTTGTTTCCACCCGCTGTAACTTTCTCGAGTGTTCCCCACCGTGTTCCCCCCTGCGCTCTTTTCTGTGGCACAATACTGCGTACGATATTGTTGTTTGCATACTCGTTCGAGTTTACCTGGACGAAGGGAAGAGTGTTACGTGGACAGGCAACAACGGTTAACTTCGGATGTTTCGCAGCAGTCACGTGGGAAACGGATGATATATACGATACGAAATACGAAAACCGACAGGGACAGATGGCGCGTGTCGGATATAATAATTCTGTAATTGAAACCCGGAATGTCTGTGCACTGTGTATTTCTGTTCGCCGTTGTAACGCTTATCTTGGCTTTTTTCGTTTTTATTATTTTTATCATCGATCGAGCGTTATTATAGATGTCTGTGGATAGAAATATGGAGTTTTGTTCTGTGATTTATATTGCACGTTACGATAGCGATAAATAGAGGAGAATGAAATATATTTTATTAAGAGGAAAAAGAAAATAAAGGAAAATAAGGGTGGAATATTAGATCATTTGTAAAAATAATATCGCATCTGTGTATTTATTATATATTCGTGAAATAAAATGTAGAGTTAAGATCATTTAAAGATCATAGAAGAATTATCGTTGACAATCAAAGATCATAGATTATCAAGATTGTGATATTACCATTCAAAGTCGTATGGAGAAGGTATATTTAAGATTATCCAGTAAGTTATCAAGGAATTGGTCGATTGAAACATTATTTCATACGAATTATTTCATACGATTTGTAGGAGACTGATTCTAGAAGAGTATTTCATCATCCATTTTATAATATCTATTATAAAATAAAAGACATCACGATCCGTCTGAAAATTCAGAAATTGAATAAACGATACAATTCCCGGTCTAGTTTAAATGGATTTATTTATTAAATACTTTATCCCAGTTATATCGGTCTCGGCGATGAAAATTCTACGAGTTCCATAAACTTCTGTAAACTCCATTATCGTTAAATCCACAACGTCCCATCCACAAATTACGTGCTAACCTAATTGCACCTATCGAGACAAATATTATGGCACGGTAAGAAAATCGCATCTCGTTATTCAACATGGACAAAAGTAACAACTGGGTACGGTTGAAAAACAATTCAAGTTTCGAATGACAAACCGAAATTGCGGCGAAACGCGACGTGACGATGTAAAAACAACGATGATAAAATAGAAACGATGTATTTTTCGTTGTTTTCGTTATTTTCACGCGAATTATCGCCGTGTACGCGTGCAACGCTCGACTAATTTCGGCCCATTTACATTCAGAATCGGCCCGCTGCAGATTGTTCCACGTGAATTTGTATCCCTACGGATGGTCGAATAAAATACGCTAGATCGCTCACGTTTCAACGATCTCGAATTTTTACGATCGTCAGTAGTAGTGATTACATTATGGTGTTACGATCACTGATTTTGATCACGGTTTCTGTAAATAATTTTTCATCATTTTGGCGTATAAATTATGTTCGTTTTTTTTTTCGTCACGCGTTACGCACTTATTAAATGTTAAATTTTAATAATAATGATGATATTTATTTTGTTTCAGTGCTTCGAATTTCGTATGATACCCGTATAAAATATCGTTATAAACAGGTAAATGAGAGGATTTGCCTGCCATTTCATTAGCCATTTATTTTGAAAATTCAAATATGTATTTAGCACGTTATTATGGCAAAACATTCGTTGCAATCTGCTTAAATAAATATCGGAATGATAATTATAAAAGATAATTGAGAGATACTTTTGTGTCAAATTAAAATACAAAAAAAGTAGACTTTTCAGTGATATGATATTCATTTCAACGTTCATTTTTTATAATCTACACGTTAAAAGTCTGAAATTATTTCCGTTTATAAAACTCTTTTATACCGTGCACTCGTTCCACTAATAAAATCTCTTCATTGTTAAAGAATCTAATTTAGGATGATAATTACACTAATTTTTCGACGAAATGGAGAAATTGGCTGGAATACTCGAAACGAGCAAATGGATCATTCTCGTGAAAAGTGAATTTAGCTAATAAATTAATTCATATTGATGTTTGCGAGTATTATTTATATCCAAATTATTCGATGGAATGAAATTTTATCAGAGAGATATATAAAATTTAATTGGATTGTTCATTTTTCACCGATGAAAAACGATGGTCATCTTTTGATCTCAATCTCCTGTTACCAATATTCAATGTTTAATATTTCATCTCGGTTTCAAATGAGAGTATTGCTTAATTTGCTATGTTTAGTTTCTTTATTGGGTTATGTATTATTATTTACAGTTTATCTCCACATTTATTTCTTTATTTATTCATTTACGTTTCATTTCGATATTTTTCCTCGTGTCATTTTGCTTTTATATTTCAATCGATCGTTTTTATTTTATTATTCAATCCATCAAATTTTCATAGAGAAATATTTTATAAATTATCATAGAATATTCACATGAAAACTGTACATTTTTAAAACCAACATTCTCAGACAAAGATGATTTAAGATGATGGTTCAAGCAAGAATCATCAAAGGAGAGTTCAAAAACCTTTTTTCACGATAGTTCGACATAGACTGTTTTTTTTTTTTTTTCTCAAGAATCGAGGCGATAGAGCGAAGCTTCACGTCTCGTTTCACGTCTCTTTTAAGGTTGAACGACGACACACCCCTTGTTACCAACGCGCGGGATGCGTTCGTTTCAGTGTTCAAAAGGGAGACGACTCACGGACCTTTAATAAGTTGCAGAATCCCCACCCTTAGATACCGGGTCTATGTCCCTAGAAAAGGGTAAGTACCGTGTGTGTGAGCTCGCCTCTGATCGTATATGATACTTGGTAATCCAATGGCGTAGGCTTGATGTCTTGCAATTCATTAAAAATAAAAATCTAAGATGTACAAGTATTTTTTACAAAATTTGTTAATTTTTATTCAGAATTTTATTCGATTTTGATCATTTCTGTGTAATAATTTAAACGAATATCATAAGTAATTAGTGACTTTATTATATATAATATGACTGTGCATTTTTATCTCTATATCAAATTAAAATTACAATTATAAATCATATAACAAAAATCACACAATCCTTCAAAATAATTCATCCTGCTAACTCTTCCATCCATTAATTTATATCAAATAAATGATTTTAAACTAACGTAATCTGTAAATGCTTTTTTCAGATACCGATTCATCAAATTTTCACGTAAACCATGGGACAACTTGCAAAAATCTTCCACACGATTCTTCCTCGAAATAATTCACTCTGCTTCGCGCATCGCGATTACAATACAGAAGAGCATAAAGTAGAATCGTCCCATCTAAAAGCGGAGAAGAACAAAAGCAGCGAGCTTTTTCGCGCGACGCCTATGGTCACAAAGTGTGGACACCGGGAGGGTGGACACGTTCACCGCCACTTTGATCACCAGATCGGTGCCCGGACCGTGCATTGTTCAACCATGTGCACGAAACACACGACACGCACGCACACGGCCATACACGCCCGATTTGCCTCGTGCATAGGCGTCGCGAGCGGAGATGAGCGAGCTTTAACGAACCACCTTGGTAAACGAATCATTGCCAGCCTTTTCATCCCTTCTGAAAAAAAAAAAAAAAGGGACAGGAAATTGCCACGCAACCGATCTCCCTCGTCCGTTTCGCGCCAGATCTATTGTGTACCGCTGGCCGTAGTGACGAATGAGCTATCGTTGTCCGATATTTCATTGGAAAGGAAAGTGTACCGTTGAATTTTGAACAATCGAGTTTTGTGCTGGATTTGGCGAAGTTTGATTATTGCGAGGCGGATGAAAAGAAGAATTTCGAAAAGTGGGAAGGGTTTGGCGAGAGTATACGAAGTGAAAGAATTTTTAGTGATTGCCGGTTCTTAGTTTGCGATAGTTCGATCAAGTTTGATTACTCTAATCGCGAAGAGGGGAAGAGTTTGAGCTGAGAATAAAAATTTCGAGAAGCGGAAGAATTTTAAGTAATTGGCGTAATTTTAAGTACACGGTTTGTGTTAGTTCGATGAACTTTGATTACTTTAACCGTGAAGGGAAAAGGTTTGAGAGTTTGAAAATAAAAATTTTAAAAAGATTCGGCGAGCGTATAAAATAATGGAAGAATTTTGAATAATTTGGGTGATCGATTTGTGCTAGATTCGATGAAGTTCGATTAGTCTGATTACGAGGGGAAAGAGTTTATAAAAATTTTAAGAAGCGATAAGATGAAGTGGAAGAATTTCGACTAATTGGCGAAACTCGGTTTGTGACTTGATAAAGTTTGATTACGAAGAAAATAGAATTTCAAGAAATGGAGGAACAGAATTGGTAGAACTATAGAGTGGAAAAATTTTGAATAATTGGCGTTATCTGATTTATGATAGACATAAATAAAGCTTGGTTATTCTGGATAAGATTTTAAGTAGATATATAAAGATTTCGAAAAGATATGGAACAGACTTGAAGGAATATGGAATATGGAATAGAAGAATCTTATTAAGAATCTAACTTTAAGAAATTTCTTCAATTTATATAAAAACCAATGAAGTTTAATTATAATTTCAAATTTGGTGAAAATATGGAACAGAAAATGTTTTAAACTATCGATTTTACAAACTTTTTAACTACAAATGTAACTCTATTATTCTCAAAAAATCTAATTTATAGATTTCTACTTCATCAACAAATGTATTTTCGCAACAATTGATTACACGTTCAAAAAAAAAATGATTTAGCACCATCTTCTCATCTTTGTTCAAAAGAGAGCCTAAGAAAACTTGGCAAGAACACTTGCAGAGAGAAGAGCAACAGAATACGATTACGCTCCATCTCTAAACGGGAGGAAATAAACTGCAGCATCCGGAAGTAGAAATTACTTAGAGAGAAACCTCAGCGTCTCACGTTCGTAGCTCGAGATTGCTCGACGATAAAGAATATAAACGCGACGCGGATAATTAGCGAGCCAGCGGGACGGCAATTAAATTGAAGAATACTGTCGCGCTCGACGCGTTGAGTGCGCTTTCGAGACGACCGGTTATCAGTCGACTGTGAAAAACGGGCCAGAGGTAAAAACGAGAAGGAAGATTTATATCTGAGAGCGAGCAATCCTCTTTCTACGACACATTGGTCTTTATTGTTTTTCTTCGACCACCGACAGCCGATGTATCGAGCGTAATTTCGGTGAAAGCGTAAAAAGAAGAAGCAATTGTTTCGAACGCGTATCATTATTCGAAGCTGATTCTTATTTAAGAATTTTTTATATAATATTTTTATATATATTTTTTTTTCACGGATTATTTTCAAATTGCTTAATTTCTTTTTTTAGATATAAAAAGAAGATTCTAGGAGGATTCTAAAAGGAGACTATTACCAATGCAAATGTAAAGGAACAACATACTTGATCGCTTAAAAATATCTCCTTTATCCTTGATGGTGGAATTTATGATACTATGATATTTAATAAAAAAAAATCACATTAATTCATACAACGATAAAACCAGTATACGGAGGGAGATGTTAGCACGAGAACAGAGGAAGAAGGGACAGTGATAATCGAAAATTCGATCGATGATATATCGCATAGCGATGTCGATTATTATCATTCTCGAAAATTAATATTTGAGATTATATTGTATACGCAAGATACCGACTGTGAACCAATTAATGAGCGAAGTTAATTATTAGTAATTTGGTGTTGTGACCTGATCGTAATTATGATTGGATTGCATGGCGTGTGTGCTGCTTAAAATTCCATTCGCCCTATCGCGGTTTCAATCACTTATCATAACTATAATAATCCATGTATTCCATGATTACGATACGATATAGATTTCACGCTATCTATCTGCATATATATTTATGTAAACAAATGATTTTCGAATTTTTTAATTCAGTTTTTTAATTTATCATTTTAATTTATCATTATTTTAACAAGAACTTGTTTTAATCAAACGAATTTCAAGTATTTATCAAATCGTAAATTTTCGCGAAATTATTTCATTATAATAATATTTAATTACCGGTTCCATTTGTAAAAATAATTACTATTTATTGAAAAGCGACGGTGTAGAATAAATTTCTATGGAATGAAATTGAACTCGGATTCGTTGAATTCAGAAATTGAAAAACGATGGAAGTATCGATTCAATTTATTCGATCGAAAATAATTTAATCGCATTGATCGACAGGATTGATACCGTAGGGCTTAAAGCAATTTGAATCGAGCTCGCGCTAGAAACGTGCTCCGCGTAAAATATCGTCACAAAAATTATATAAAGCCTCGTTTTATCCGTTAATCAAATGACAAGAATTTACTCTCAATCCTCCATTATATCGAATTAAGAAAAATCTAATTCCCTCCAAAATTCGTATACGATAATTATTTAAATTTAAACTTAAAAAAAAAAATTGCATTGCAAAAATTCCATATTCGACTTTTTCCTTCTTTTTCAAAAATTAAAAAAAAATAATATCTTTTCCAAAAAGTAATTATTTTCATTTCTAAAAAAAAAATATACACAATTATGAAAAACAATTCATCACACGAGTAATTTAAGACGACAGAATTCAATGACTCGCCCAGTATATGAACCATATACTACGAACAATCGAATTTACAACCAATCATAATCGATTTAGCATTGGAAAACTTATTGAGACCATTTCATAAACTCGGCATTAGGGTTCCCCACTTTGGCCAAGTTTTATCAAAAGCATCATCTATTCGATGCATCCTCGAGGAACGAAAAATTCGTTCGACTTTCTACCATGGGCCCCCTCCCCCCTCCGGCTATGCCACAGGAAATTCAATTCCCGCGTCAACAGAGGCGAATTTATCGCAGGGGTCAGAGAAGGGTTAGGCTGGTTCCTCTCCTATGAATACGGAACTCTCCTATGGCCACCCCCTAGAATTCGCCCTCTCGATAATACTTTTCGCCGCTGCTTTTCGAGTAATGCCTCGTATATCGAAGTGTGCCGAACCATGGTAAGAAAAATCCTGGACTCCTTTTCGATTTTCCAAAGTGGAAGATCGACTTTTGCTTCCTTCTTTCCACTCGAGTTTGAATGCAAAACGAACACTACGAATTACAGCGAGCCAGTTATTTTGTAACATCAAGTTTCGATGATATTTGATATTGATATCTTGATTTGTAAAATATTATTTTAACTTTTAATTCAATTATTCAGTTTTTTTGGAACTGTATAATATTATATATTAGATTTGGAAATCTAATTTCAAGATTGTGAAGAGATGAAAATTTTCAAAATTCAATTATTAATTAATATTAATTATAAAGATGTCGCTATAACAGGAATAATATATATGAAGATTTAAATTAAATTGAATGGTACATATTTATTTATTTATTCTGTGATAAAAATAATGATTATAATTTAATGGATGGCTCAATACTAAACATTTTGATAAAACAAATAACAAAATGAAATTAATAGATAGATAATAGGTAAATAATTTACGGATAGTAATTTATCTGTATAACTATTTTTCATTTCTATGAATTGAAAGTTACATGAACAGTTTTTTACGAAATTCTTATCGAAATTTCAATTTTGCTTTACATTTTTTATTTAAATTTTTTTTCTGCTTTTTTTAAAAATTAAAGATAAACCTTTTATTTCTCCAACGGTGCATGATATTAAACATACCTACGGTGAGAATTTTATGCACACACTACCAAAAAATATTTCCAATAGAACTGGGCAGAATAGAACGAAAAAAGTGATAACCTGCGGTATACGCAGCCTCTGTCCACAAAAACAGAAATTTCATTCGTGGCAATAGTACTCGACTCTATATGTGTATATATATATATATATATATATATATATATCTCTTCCACGAGCAAATATTTACGCAGCCCTGTACTTCTGCATAACCTATTTGTTCCATAGTGGTGAACTGACCAAAACTACGTGATAGATCAAAAAATACACTCTTATATCATAAATCACTTATGAAAAATAAAACAACAAATTGCAAAAATATCATTGGAAAATTTTAAAAATTTACAAATTAATTTTTTACGAAAAATAAAATAATCTTAAAAAATTATAAAAAAAAATCAAAAGATCGTTGGAAAATTCTATAATTTTTAAATTTAATTTTAATTTTCATTGATATTAAACTTGACAACTATTATAAAACTTGATAAAACGATTTCCATTCTCAAGTGGAAACGTCAAAACATAGGAAACGTTTACTTTGTTCATTGAGTAGCTTTGGTTGCCAACTATAAATTTTGATTGGAGCATTTTAACATGAATTGCGAATCCGCGCGATAATTCCTTCCAAGTTCTCATAAATTTCCACGCTTCGTGGAATACGCTCCATCCGACGTGAATAAATGACATAGCTTTTAAGAATTAACACTTTTCAAATCCTCTATGAATTCATCCACCATTTTTATCAGAGCACATCACCTGTACTCGATAATGAAATTTAAATAAATAAATCAACATTTGTAATCTAAGAAAAATTCGATTATTTAATTATTTATGAGTGGAATAATGGCGTAAAAAATTTTACAATTTCATACAATTTGATTTTGTATAAAAATTTAAAAATTTATCCATTTAACAAGATACACAAGATACATTATTTTATGAAGTTAATATAATTGATACAGAGTACAATTGAATTATACAGAATAGCTTTTGCAAATTAATATTGTAAATCAATTAATTTCATCTTTGAAATCTTCTTTTGACAAGCAAATTTTCACTCAACCCTCATATTTTAACATTTATATAGAAATACCATAATACCATCGAACATTTTCGCGACAAAATCTCACGTTTCTCTTCATTTCTCGCAAAAAATTTCGGGAAGATTCGATACCCTTGAAGTAAAATAAAAAATAAAGACGTTCTCGCCATTAAACGATGATTCTACCCTTTGCCGGGAAAAATAAATTCGAGTGAAACGACGACGAGGGGTTGTACGTCATCCTCCTCTGATCTGCTATTCTAAAATATTCAACGAACCTCGACAGGCCGTGCAATAAATTTCCGAGGAGGACGAATGCCAGGTATTTGAGAGGTTAAAGGGGCGCTGGGAACGGCGGGTCGAAGGTGGATGTCGAATTAATATCGACGCTCGAAAGTCGAACAGCCTTTCCAATGGAATATCGAGAGGATCGAGAAAAGTGGTGACGCGAAACAATTCCTTTCCGCGCGTATTTGATAACTGTGCGATTGGTTTTCAGGCCCGTGGTTGCCACTACCCTTCGACTTATAGGATTTCTGTCAGCAAGTAGGCAGTACCCATGACTGCTGATATTTTCTCTTTCTCCTCTTACTGTTATCTTATTTATTTTTCGCAAGACAATTCACGATTCTTATAGTGTAATTCGATATTAAAATTGTTTATTTATATAACATGTAGTTATATGTATAGAAAGATGTATAGAATATTTATACAAGCTACAATTGTTTTTTAATAGCAATAGCCGGAAAATATTTTGACTCGTGATATTTACATGCATACAGTTATCTCTTATTTATTCTTCACGAGATAATTCATGATTTATATGGTTTTAACTTTATTTCTTATTAATTTCTCAATATTAAAACTATTGAGATATAACATGTAATTAAATATACAAAGATAGAATTAAAACAATTATTACGATAATAATCAATAATAAAAGTATGCTGTACATATAATTATATTAGACTATAAGAATTATTAAATAAAACTTTCTATAAAAATCAATATTACTTTTGGTAAAAATATCTGAATGTTTTTAATACGTATGAAATCAATAAAATTAGAAATAATAATAATTTTACTAACAATTTTTTATTATATTATATTATATACGTACATGTTATATATATAACAATTTCATTTCCAAGTAAAATTCTGTCTTCAAATAACTATCTGTAAATACAATTATTTTAAATATATATACACTCGTTTGCATTTATAAAAGTCGCAATAATTGAAGCGTTCTAAAAAATTCTAAACAAACATTGAAGAGAATTGTATGGAAAATAAATTCGTTTGCAAGTCATAGTACATGAATAACAATGAATGCTTTTTGGTCACAATATGAACATTCATTTTTCACCAATGAAATATTTACGATAGAACTCTATTAGAATTAGAAAATTTGAAAAACATTAAATTTTGGTTTTCGGTTACATTTAATAATTTGATAAAAAAGAAAAAAAAATCCTAAATTTTACGAAATCATTGTAAAAGAGAAACTTCAATCTTTTGTGGATTTAGACAAAGAAAAAATTTTTCAATGTCTCGAATGAAATTTTTCAATCAATCGAATTTTTCAAATATTTCAGGAGAAAAGTATTTTTATTTTTTCATCTATATATGAAAAAAAAAAAAAAACAAACTCAGGACTGTGAAAAGATTTCAATATCAACAATTTTTCATCGAGTATTGGTTAACTCATGCCCCTCACTAAATGGAGTTCTACCATATTCAAATCGATACAAACAATTTCGAAACGCACTTACAAATATTAAAATCGATTGTTTTCGGAAAAATGAATCAATGTTCACTTGTTAACCATAACAATCGATTCCGAATCGAATAATCATAGCGATCATCACACAAAGAAAATGAAACACTTGATATATATTGAAATTTCCGAATAAACCGGAAGCCAGATCGAATAGTTTCGCTCATCTCAAACAGTTCGTTGATTTCCTTAAATTCGCACAGTTTACTCGATTCGCTCTAAAATTATTCCACATGACCTGGATTATTCGGCTACGAACCGAGCGTAGTAGAGATTGATTGTTGGAATTCGATTCTATTCCGAAAGGGATAAGATTTGTCGTACAAAGTGCCAAAAATTTTGCGCGATCGCGATCGCGAATAAATACTGGCTCTCGAATAAAATTCAATATATCTTCACTCTTTATTTAAATTTAAAGTTAGTTTTCTGTTGATAAATCATTAATAAAATATTGTTCTATATGTAATCCATTACAATCTCATTACATATTCATGATGTTTTATATGAAATAGAATTATTAGTTTTAATAAACACAATTTATTAATTGAATTTGTGCAAGATATATGAAGATTTCTATAATTGATTGTAATAATATCTGATCCGCAAATTGATTGAATTTGATTTGTGAATTATTTTCGCATTGGTTTTGTGTGAAAATTCTAATTTCAATTGAAAGTATTTTTTAATTCGAAATATTTTTTAATTCGAAAGTATTTTTTAATTCGAAAATGAAATTAATTTTTTTATTAAATTAACCACGAGTTTTATAGTTCTGTTTAGTTTCTATTATAATAGTTGTCCTGTTTATTCAACTGTTTTTATTTTTTTTCCTTTTCCAAATATTTGAAAATATTGAATTGAAGAATATATTTTAAAAAGTACAAAAATCGCAGAAAAATTTCAATGAATCTCGAATGGAATTGTACGTGCAAATGAAAAATTTACAAGAAAATTTTAATGAATCTTGAACGAATTTTATTCATATCGATAAAATATCTTAGCAGAAATTAAAGTTCATGTTCTACGAGGAAATAGAGTCAAGATACTAGAACAAACGAGAAGATAAAGGATACGATTTAGAATCAGATTTGAATTTTAAACGAATAGACAAACTATTTGGATAGCCACTGAGGAAATGCCAATTTCTCTTGTTACAATTTGGCATATATTTCGATATACAGTTCATATCACATAGCAAACTGTTTAAAAGCGCTCCAAGCTATCGCACGTTATTGCAACTGATTTGTATTATATCTGTAACATATTGTTGTTATTTTAACTATTATTTATAATATTAAATAAACAAAAGAGCATCGAGAAATTATTGTGTGTAAATTGTGCGTAATGTTAATATAATATTCCTCATATTTTGACAATAATATTGTCAAAATAACAAAAAGGAACATTCTTTACAAGAAGTAAAAACTTGTTTCAAAATTATCTACTATTAAAATGAAACTTATTATTTTTTTTTATTATCATTACTTTTTCCTTCAATTTTATTTTAAATCTACAACTTTTGCAACACAAGAACACTTCATTCTCTCCACGAAATTCATTCCTCAATGAATAAATGGGGTAGAAAAAGAAACCTAAAATAACATCATTGCAAATATCAAGAAAATAAAATTATTAAATTTTCATCAAAACTATATTATTTAAATTCCTCTCTACCATTATAAATTAAATAAAATCACATCTTGGCAAAGGAATTTTTTTATTTATAATATAAATGTTGCAGTTTTATAAACGTTCATCTTGGATATTCCTTGGAGCTAATAATATTCAATATACAATTAAAAATCGAAGAGGATATTGATTTTTGATAAATGGAAAAACATTTGTGCATATTAATAGCAACAATCGTATGTATTTAAAAAGAAATTCAAAATGATTGAAAATTCTTCTGCTTTTTTTACATATTTTGACAAAAGAATCCTCGACGTGATCATATTTGCCATTGAATAAATCTATTCATTGTTACATATGTTGGACGTGAAATTGTTAATAGAGAAACTATGTTTCGTTACTCCAGTTGCAGTATCGATCTCGAATATTAAGTTTACACGCGATATAACAATACGCAAGCATGTTGCGCTTAAATGGGCTAACAAAGGGCTCGAGTCAAATAGCTATTTAGTCTGTTTGCTTGGCTTGATAAACAGTTTTAATAGACGAATGAAATTCAGAAATATGCATATTTCTCGAAGCTATGTATTTGCAATTCTTAGAATGATTCCTAGAAATACATTTCATTCTAGTTATGATAATATCAATCAAAGAATAACATTATGTAGAATTCCCTAGCATATCAAACGATTAAAGTAAATTTCAATGATTTTGAATGCAATTAATATACGAAGATAAGAAATAATTAATTTCATTGGATCTTTATGATAGATACAATAATGTTTCAGAAGACAAATCATGAAATATATAATACAATTTGAACGAATCTTCGAAATTGTTTATTTATTTTTCCTTTAAACGAAAGAAATAAAATGAAATTGGAACTCTGTGCTACAATTAACAAACATTTCTGATCTTTGGAAACTGGTTCACACTATGGAACAATACTCGTAACTAGCCTGCACAATATCACAATGGTAATGATTATGCATTGCTCTGAGTGATAAACTAACAGTAACCTGATTTTCGTACACTCGTGAGATTTACATAATCAAATTATTGTTATTGTATCATTATCTTGTTGGATATTATATAAAATTAAAATATATAATCTAGAATGCTTCTGGAACGTTTCTATGAATTTGTAGAATCGTCGCATCAAGAATGATCAAGAAGGTATCAAGAAATGAGATTTATGTTTCAATTTCATGATTTGCCAAATGTTGAAATTTTTTAAATAAGAATATAAATATATTTCTCTAACTTTCTCGAGTTATTCGAGTTATTTTTCGTAAGTAGAAAATTAATTGGATTGAAAATAATCTTAAAATCAATTGTCGAAAATTTTACAAATGTATTCACACTCTACGAGTAATTAAATTTTATATGACACGAGTGAAAATTTTAATTCATTTTTCGTTTAACTGTAATTATAAAATACAGATTATTTTTATTGCACACAATAATTGGTTCTTTCACTTAAATGGCAATATTCCAAAGGGAACATTGATTTTTTCGCGAACTGTAATCACAAGTAGTCAACCGAGGAAATAATTCATCCAAGTTAATTTCTCGTCAGTTTATTTTGTCTCTGATGAATTTAAAAGCAACTCAGAGATAATCTTATCCAAGTATAAAAAGAGAGAGAGAAAGAGAGAGAGAGAGAAAGAAAAAAATCAAAGTTTCGAGAGGCAAGGATTGAAAGTCAGAACGTACGGTCAATCCTCGAAGGAGATTAGTTCATCAATGTTTCATGAGGCGGCCATGTGCCGCGTAATTCACTCTTTAAAATGGAAATCGGAAAAAACTCGGCCGAGGATCTGTCTCGGCCAATTGAATTCGTTGGTTCCACGTTTCGAACACCGCCTTCAAAATTATTTTCATTGCCACATACCACAAAAGTTCTGGCCAGGTTCAACGATAGAGTTCTATGATCCCACGAATAAATTCCATCTCTTGTGCGTGTAGGTGTGGATTCCGTGATAACTTTTATTAATGGAACGGCGATGAGCTATATCGAGAATGTATTATGAGACGGGAAGAGCTTCGATGAAAATTATAATGAAATTTTTTTGGGAATTAAATTTGGGAATAATAATGGAGTTAATGATATATTAAAAAGAAGAGGAAGAAAAAGAAATAAATAAAATCTTGGTTGTAACAAGAAGAGAGAAGAAATTCGAGAAAATTAATATTGGAAAATATGAATTTCTTTCATTATCAAAAAATAATTAATTTTATTAATCTATAGAATATGAATTGGACTTGAAAAGCTTATTCTATTATCTGTTTTATATTATAAAATATATTTTTAATAAAAAAACAAACGTATCATTGAATATTGATGATTATTTTCCATATGAAAAATAATAAAATTATAATTAAATCGAAGAGAAAGGAATAACAAATCTGTCAAATCTAATATATATGCATTGATATCATTTTATTTCACGTAAAATTGAAGTTAATTTAAATTAAATTCCTATATTTTTATACCATAGATAAATTTTAAAATTTTAAAAATATTTATAAATTTCCTTTCCAATAATGGATAAAAATATAACGTTGAATGAAAGTAATTCAATAACTATTTATTTGAAAAGAATCTACTTGCAAGTAGTCTTTTCATCAAACGATCAACTTAAATGTAAATCCATAAAGTCGTTACGAATAAGACATAAAAGTAAAAGAGAGAAAGAGAGAGAGCGAGCGAGCGAGCGAGAGAGAGAGAGAAGGAAAGATGAGAAATGAAAATAAGCACGATAGAAAAAACCGATATGAATATGGGAATAAGTTTATCTGTATGAAGGTAAAAAAAACGAGGAAAATAAAACGGATATTCTTCCGTTTATTCCGTGCCAAGAAGCAATTTCGGAATCAGGACATGAGATCCTTTGAGAAGCTTTTAAACAGCTTTCTTGGCCCAAGAATACGTCATCCCAGATATTTACTTTAAAGATTCTGTCAAACATTTCGAAGGAAATCACTCCCTCCTTTTTCGTATGCGCGTTCGATCTTACCTTAAAAAGGAAGGGAAAAAAATAAAGTGGAATAAAATTAAAGAAAAAAAAGAAGTTTGATTTTAAAATTTTCGTAAAACATCGATATTTATAATTTTTATTATGGCTGTCAGTTAATATAAAACTTGAAAGAAAAATTAAAAAGAATATATAGAATTTTATAAACTTTACAAAATTATATATATTTTTAATGGTACAATTATAAGAAAATTATTATTAAAGTATATCAAATGTTTCTTATGATAAATCCTTTTTTTTCTTTTTTTTTTTTTTAATAGATATTCAATAATATTCATGATAGAAATTTTTCAAAAATAACACGATATTCATTTTTATTTCAGACCAACGAAGGGATTGGATGAAAATAATATATATCTTGGTATATAACTATCCTGGCACATGCATCAACTTCTGGGATTACATCGTCGTGTTTAGTTTCATCTTCGATATCTGATCGTACTTTACTTTAATATAAACACAGAAGAGTTAATATATTAAGTATTCTGATATAGATTCACCTAATATAGAAGGAAAATTTAAAAAATGACATTATAAAATACAGCATTCCAATACAATTTGTAAGTATTAAAATCTTTTATTTTAAAATAGAATTATTTGATGAAAATTTATAAATATATTTAAGATGTATGTCTACATATATCTCCATTACGAAATTATGAAATTACATACTTTGTACATAAATAACATGGTACATGTATATCGTTTTTCGTTAATGGAAAATAATGGAAGAGAAATATGAATTGAAGCATTGATTTTATTTTAATCGTATTTTTTCAAAAAATTATTATAAATTAATAAAAACGATTAAAATGCAACGAAATAAAAAGAAATAAGGAAAATTGGAAATAATGGAATGACTAAATTAGATGCACAATTATAATCATGCAAAAATGTTTCGATTAATTAAAATGATAATGTTACATTATGAAAATTTTCTCGCTAATTAAAATGTAATTATTTGTCATTTTTATCTTATTTAATCCAGTTAAACGAGCATATATGGCAACGGAAGTGAAACAATTAATTTTTATTGAGAAATAATTCACTTCGACTGAGATAGTTAAAGGATGAATGGGAAATATGTCAAACTTGTTACCGATAACAAGTATTAATCTCCTTGTAATTGGAATTTCTGACGAAAAAATCGATTTAAATTTATTCGTTTCAGCGATATCTTTCTATTTATATAATTTTTAACTTTATTTCAACGTTTCATTTCTTGTCGCTCGATTCTTTCAACGCATTATATTTAATCCAATTTATTTATCCATTACATATCAATATTATCAGATATTTCTTATTTTAATATTCTTTGATGTATTTAAATATCGTTTGTTTTATTTTTACAATTAATGCATAATTAATACATGTTTTTTAAATTGTTTCAAAATTTCAAATTATTATACGATCTTGCGCGCAACTTTGAGAAATATATTCATTCAAGCTTTCTTGAATTTCAAACACTATGCGTTGAAAGTTATTATTTCGTTAATAATAATGTTACATTATGAAAATTTTCTCGCTAATTAAAATGTAATTATTTGTCATTTTTATCTTATTTAATCCAGTTAAACGAGCATATATGGCAACGGAAGTGAAACAATTAATTTTTATTGTGCTTTATACGTGATTAATAACAATTTTTTACACAATTGAGTTAGCAAAAGAAGAATTAACTCACGTAGAATAATGAAGGATCGGAAAGCAAAGTGGAGTATTAGACGGAAATACGAAAAAGAAGGAATTGAGAGGTATTCCGGCTTTTCGAAAAATCGAGGCCGAGTATCACGATTGGCCGTAATTCCTCCGTATTTTACCAGCCGTGATAACGGAATAGAGAACGTCTGTCCTACGGAACAGAGGATTTAGAAATCACGAAAGACATTGCTCGTTTCCGCCTCGTGTTCGTTCCGTGTTATTTGCTCTGCCCTTCTTTCTCGTCCTCGAGGAATGTTACTTCCGTCGCGTCGTTCGAACATCATTCGATCGTCTAACGGATGCTGAAAAACATTTCAATGGACCTTTAACAGGAAATTCTTGCGAAGGACGATAGATAAATTGGTGAAAAATTTCGAATTTTGTGAAATGAAGATTGTGAAGTGAACGAATTAAATATTAAGCAAAGACGAATTTTTAAGTTGGACAGAATTGAAATAAATTATTATTGAATTCAAGATATTGTATGAAAATATTTTTCAACATGAAAGATTACAAGTTCAATCAAAGTGAATCGAAGTAATTTGTTCATATTTAATAACGATTAGAATTTATCTTTTATTTGAAAATAAACTAAAAGTGGAAGAGGAAATGAATATCTCTTGTGATTCGATAGAAGTTGTTGATTCTCATTTGAAAAACAATCGATCCGATGATCCATAATGAAATTGAAGACGTTTCCTTGACAGGTTTTATTTCCATCATTTTTCTTCTTACTATCTCCTACCTCCTTTTTATTTCTTTCTCTTCTTTCGCTTATTCTTCCACTTTCGCCAACACTTGCGCTTTCACCAGACCCGTCATCGAGAAAATTTAACGAGGACAAATGAAGTGGAAAAGGATGCGTCGTGTTCCTGATTCCTTGAATAAACTTTCCTTCATACATGGTTTAACGTGTCACGTATATTTTCCATGACTGAACTGTTCATGACAAAATATTTTCTACAATTCGTACATTGGTTCATTTATAATATATTACATTTTAAACAGAATATCATATCAATGCTAAAATATTTAATTACATATATTGAATTACATATAAATTTTAAGTAAAATATAAACTGTATGGGAAAGAGTATTGAAACATATTTGCAAAACAATTTTTTGAATTTAAAAATTTGAAATTTCATTATTAATTCATGATTACGACATTTTCTTTCACATAATTTATCTTAAACAAATTAATTTCCAAAAAGTAGTTTAAAAAATTCCAAATCTTCCTGTGCGAAAAACAAGAAAAAAATTAAGTATGATTCGTTATATGGAGGCAAACTAATAACCACCTGTTTAATAACACTGAGAATGATAACAAATTATCAAGTATTAAAATACTTTGATGTTCGAGGATAATTCATGAGAATCCAATTAGATTTTGAGATCGTGTCCATAATTATTTCGAGCCAATAGTCTGACGTTGAACACGAAGAAAGTATCGTCGCTTTCCAATAGGATTTGAATAAAAACCACATTCTTCTACTTCATCGAGTTTCACAATACATATATCATAATCATGACACTTATCGAGAAGATTTTGAGTAAAAATATCAAAGAATTTCAAGTCTGGTAATATTTAAAGGATGCAGAAGAAATAAAGAAATTCGTCTAACGAAACTTTCGATTTGAAATTTTCCAATTTTCACGCAATCGACAGAAGATATTGAGACAAAATCGAGTGGAGAAAGTCAAAGAAATTTCAAATCGTGGCAATATTTAAGGGAATACGAAAGGAATAATTCGTGATTCGAATTAATCATCGAAATCCAACACTTCAAGTTTTATTAGGAAAAGGTACGTAGAGCAAGAAAAATCCTACTCCTGTCTTAAATTTTCCAACTTTTTCGATCTTTCAAGCATATCGCAAAAGGATTAGCGGAGGGCTGTCGTTGAAACGTCGTCACGCAAGAAAAGTTGACACGATGCAATAGGCGTTCTTCGTCGTAACTTATCGCGATAAAAATCGCCTAGGGGATATGAGGGCGAAATTCGATCCCACGAGAAAGAATATTTGTGGCCTTGGTGGCGTGCACGCTTATTATTCTCCAAGCTTTTTCACGGGAACGTATGCGCATATTTTGTTCGCCGGTGGAAAAACCACGGCTTATGGCATACATGACTCACTGTTAAATTAGAATATCGTCCACTGTGTTCTTCCTTCTTTTTTTTTTTTTCGTGTACGTTGCCTTTTTTCCTTTTTTTTTTTTTTACTTTTTCCTTCTCTTATTCTTCTTTTTTTTTTCAGTATAGAAAAAGGAAACCAAGAGTAAGATGAAATCGAACGCACTTGTGCTCGAAAAGATAAAATTTTTGGAGTAGAAAAATGATGGATCTCTTTTGATAATCACTAATAATAGACAATGTGATAGATCCAATAAAACCTAAGATCTTTTTCGCACGATTCAAAAGAAATATCGTCGAATTTGTGCGAAGAATATATTGATCGTATATAAGAATTCGACAGAGAAATCTAAAAACTCCAGCTTCCATTTTACAGTTTCGATGACAGTAATTTTGGTTTCATAAACAATTTCAAGCCTGTGCTTCGTGGTATGTATAATAAATGTATAATAAAAATAGATAAGATATATAAAAGCATGTAATAAAAAAAGGGAAAGCTTTCTAAAAGAGAAGTCATATTCCTGTCATATTAATTTTGGAGCGTAAAACATTTTTAATATTTTGCCGTGCATTTAGAAGCATCACGAGAAGATTTTTACTTTTATGTCGGTCTTCATGTTTTACGAAACGAAACCATTGATTAATGACTTCTGTTTCGAGAGCAGGCTGTTTTTTCGTCGGTGCATACGAATGCAATGCGCGAAACATTTGTTTTCTAATGCACCGCTAATTAACACTGTTCCATAGATACGTGCTAATTCGTGAAACGAGCTTCGATAAATCGTGGCGTAATGAAAAAAAAAAACTGACGACAGATGGAAATTTTGTTCGAGAGAAATGTCTGTGCGGTAAATTGCACGATCGTTTGAGGATAAATGAGACTGCAAGGATCGATGATTGTTTTTTGAGCGTTCGATTTATACGGGATGGATTGAAATTAATTCTTTGTTATTTTGTTCGTGAGAGAAATTGTGATTTATCACAATTCAGATTTATAATTTAATCTGAGAATCTGTTTGTTATAAAAAGATTGACAACACTTATAAAGTTATAATGAATCGAAATGAATTTCGAAATGAATCGCAAAAATTTTGGCTTTTGAAGAAAGCAAGTGTGGTTTTATATTTTGTTGATATTATCTTTCGTATATTTACTTATAACGAAATTACACACAAATCACGTGTTCCATACGTAAAAATCTTACAGAATGTTAGAACAATAACAAGGGGAATAGAGCGTAGTTTATTTTATTTACATTTCTTTCGACGTTGTGGTTCCCATTCAAGGGAATTCCGCTAATTAACTTGGCACATTATGTTTTATATTTACATTTATATTAAACGCATCGCATTCTACGATATAGAGATGTAACGATATTTGCATAATGCAAACCCGTATTTGCATCGAGTTTCGCTTACGACTCCTTATGATCATCCTTTTTTTATCTTCGTTTATTAACCTTTATTCACAATTTCGAAAGACAATCATATTGTACTTCTCTTTCACATTCTCTTCTTTAAACCATTTCATTGTTTGTATTTTAATTATTCATTTAATTTTTTTCATTTTCTGTTACTATTTTAAACTTAAAACTTATAACTTCTTTCAGAAATATCTGGTACTAATTTAAATATAATTTTTAGTCTTGAACGTGTCGAGTTTGTTGTCAACGATGCTCAATCATGATCCGAATATTTTATCTGGAATCCAAGCGTAGTCTATTCGCAAAAAAATATCTGAAAATAGAAGTGGTATGATCGGCGTATAAAATTCTAGGATTTAAAAAAAAGAGTTCAACTGTGAGTACGTGAAACATTCCATCGATTACTCGAATTGATCGTCGCCATGAACAGTCGATTTTCCATTTCGTGGATAAAATGGAAAATCGTTTGGAAAGCTGATAGAAACAAAAGTTTCGAACACTTTCTCGTAGTTGCTGATATAATGAAAAAAGGAAATGAAAGAAATAGAATTCTTATAATGGTTAATTCTTTATTAAAAGAGAAATTTGAAAAATCAAAATTTTGAAAAATACTGGATAAAAATATTTTTATTTATTAAGTGTTTCGCGAGATAAATCAATAATTGAAATATTTATTAATTAATGAACTTGATACTTCGAATGAAACTAATGTTTCATACATTTTAAATTTGCATATTACGTGTTATTGTTCAAAATTAATGAAACAATGGCTCACTGCATCGATTTAATACAAATATACCATCATTGCATATTAATATTGTATTAACCTCAAGATCATTTTGATTCCTCTTCACGAATAATTAATATATAATTAGAATGCTGGAGAATATTTGCATTCATATATTTGTTATTGATTCTGTTTCATTCTTCATTCAATGAATATGTGTAACTTTTAAGATTACCAGATTATACAATGATGTTTTGCAATTTCTACGACAGCTTGATGGAATGCATAAAATATACGTAGTTAATACGTATTGCATCATAAGAGTGATTCAGCGTTTTAAGATAAAATCTTTATGGAAAGCTTTTTTTAAAGCTGAATTTATTAACTGCGATCAATTTATTAACTCAAACATATTCATTACATTAATATTCCTGAATTTTTAATCAGAAATTTTTTCTTCAAATTTTTCTGCTTTATCATATAATATATGATAATAATATAAGAGTATTACTTTATGGAATTAATCTATAATGATAATTAGTATCAAAGATTCAATCTATAAATAAATAAATATATTTACTAATTGGAATATTAATGATAACTAATAATAAGAATAATTACATTAACATCAGGAATAAAAATTATAACATGGCGGAAAACACGAGTCCTTAAAAATGCCAAAAAAGACAAAAATAGAGATAGAAAAGAAGAAAAAAGGATATGGAGAAAAAAAGAAAAACAGACGATGTAGAGAAAATTGGAGTAGAGGAAAAAAAATCATAAAAAAAAGAAAAGCCAAGAAATTTTGGATCTGGTTAGCAACTAACAACCAACTCCAAATGAAATTTTGGAGAAAATTAAGACAAAGTTATAAAAAATTAATTACAAAACAAAAACCATTAAAATAAAAATAGAAATAAAAAAGTAAAAAACTTGCCAAGGTCATTAAACGTGAATCCAAATTACAAAAAAACCTTGAAGATACTTACAAAAAAATACAGCATAATAATTATAGCTACAATATTTTCGAGTCTGCAGTAATATAATATTTATCAAGACAGCAATTACACTCTTGTAAAAATCTCCAAATCCAAAAATCAAGATCTCTACAATATCTATCACAATATCTTTTTGCTTTCTTCTTGTTATCGTTCCAAATTTATCATTTTTTTAAACATGAAAATCTTGATACCATATATCTATCAGTCACCAAATACATTATTCGTTTCACACACGACAATTCTCCATTAACTTCTTCCCCAAAACTTTCGCCAAAAAGAAAACTTGCGGAAAGTAGAAACATCCTTAACGAGTTTTATTTTCTTGTCCTCTTTGGCGATCCCAGCCGGTGTCATAAACTCGCCTACAATGTGCGAGCAGTCGTTTCCGGCCGACAATGTTGCGCGACGAGTGCCATTAAAAGTATCCGCGGACCAGTGGCGTGTTCCAACCGAAGAAAAGGAGGGGAAAAAAAAAAAAAAAAAAAGAGAATTTATCTTCTGCCTGTGTTGCGTGTGCACAATGAGAATAACCAGCGTTACGAGTGGACGCCTCGTTATACGCTCGCGATACGCTCGAGCGGATTTCTTCAAGGCTCGTTAAAGGTATGGTGTCGTTATTCTGAAATTTTCCATGGAAACTTATTCGATGGATAGATTCGTGTATGTCTTAGTGGATAAAGGGCTGTTTTTGAAAATATATTACGATGATCCAGAGAGAAAAACGAAATTGCCTATCGAATGGATTTTTATAAGATTGTTTTATAAGATAATTCTTTAATCTTATTAATTGGTTTTTATAGGAATAAAAGAGTATTTTGATAAAATGTTTTTTGATATTGACAACATTACATATGATTTTTTTCTATTTGTATAGAGAATATGTTTTTTAATTGTTAGTTTTTATATTTTATGATCACATATACTCGTGGTTGGTACAGATTTAGTAATAGATAGTTATTCCTAGATGTCACCACAAGTATAATAGGAGTCTTGAAAGGACGATAAATTAATGTCAAATTTCAATAGAACTCCATTTATATGAACCCGACAGGGAACAAATAGTTTGGAATAATAGCGATGGTAAAACTTCCATTATTGATTTTTCGAGAAAAACAAGCTTGCGTGATATGTTCTTGAATTGATTAAATCGAATAAATATTGAAGTTATTAATATTTATTTTAAAATAATATTTAAAAATATTATTTGATAATCTTTTTTGCTAAAAATTTTGCTAAAAAAAATAAACGACACATATGATTGAATAAATTCATATAATAGGAATCCATTGAATATTAAATTAATTAATTTGGCATTGATTCATTACTCTTTCAATAGAAACATCCTGTTTTACTGATAACGAAAGCTAAGAACAAAACTCACTAATACTATCATTACGCACATAAATCATTGCACAATTTGCGAAATTTTAATTAATAATAGAAAACATTATCAGCAATACTGATAGAAAAAAATAATATATTGTCAATATCAGAAAATAAAAAAAAACATCCCACTTTTTGTTCATATCTCATATTGGATTTTTATTTTTGTCATAAAAGGTGGTTGTTTCTCGAAGGAGGCGGAATGATTTCTGGAGCGCGTGCTTTCGACGGTCGCAAAAGGATTCTGACCGGGATGATTCCGCTCGATCTTCACCCGAGTTTAATGGGATTTGAAAGTTAGAACGATTGAAATTGAGTTCTCTAGGATTTTCCGGGATTTCCTTTTCGGCTGTTTTATGGAGCTTCCTTAACGTTTTAATTTGATTAACATCCTCGTTTGTAAAACGTTTGTTGATTTAATATAAATTAGATTATACTTTGTATTCTTTTTAGAATTTTAAGCAAGGTAAAATTTTAATTATTTTCCTTTTTATGAAAAGAAATATCGCATAGAGAGATATACAGTGTAAGGAATGTTGGATATATTTATTCGTTTTAAGAAGAAAAAATATGGTGCGTTTAATTTCTTCAGGGAAATTACGTTTTTTTATGGTGGTTTTCATCATTCAAGAAAAAAGTTTTTAAGAAATTTTCTGGTAAGTCGAATATATTAGATTTGTATATCGTATATCATGATTAATTTACGTTTCTGATTTTCTCGTTCAGACTTCGATCATAAATTAATTCTTTGCAAAATTTTCTCTCATTGAGAATCTCATTTGAATAACGAGCAACAAATTAATAGCCTTGTACACGATATTTCTGAAAATCCTTTTGCATTCTCAAGAAATGCTCTCGATCTAACTCATCGTAAAATATATTTATAATTAAACAAGAAAAGGAATATCGTTTAAAACTTCTCATTTTTCAAATATCTCAGTTTAATGACCAAACTTTAAGGTAATATATAACTAGATAACAGCCTGAAATCCATCAAAGCTCATTGAAATGTCTATCTCGAAGCGGTATGAAAAGAAATTGAGGAGAAGAATTCATTCCCATTTAACGTGCTCGAAAATTGGCGAATTCCAAGTATTAAAGGTTACCAATGGTGGAACTTTCGAATGGAATACGACAGATCATTATTCACTTGCCACCGGTCCAAACAATGGCTATTAAGCGATTACTTTCGTTCATGGACTGACTGGCCATTAAATGTAGAAACGGGCCGTTCACAGTGGAAAGCTATCAGCAGGAGAACTTACCGCGAGCCGGAAGGCCGTGTCAATCGTCCTCGAGCTTTTTGGGTCAATCGACGCCGGTAACACGGACTTCCGACTTGATGGCGGATGTTGCTTGCTCGTTAGATCCCGAATTGAAACAGTCTTTGTTATCAACAAGCGTCTAGATTTTCAACACGTGACGTCAACACGTTTTATTTGGTAATAGTAGAAGAGGAAAAAGCTAATTGTGAACAGAGTAACATGATACGATTGCTACATCATTTAGAGAGACAAATGTGCGTTAAATTATAGTGCATTCGTTAAAAGATGACTGGGCATTTTCTATTCCATCTATTCGATCTTCTTTCATCACGTGCATTCTTGTTATTGGCTGAGGACAGTGACAAAGATCGACTAGGGACTGATATCGGAGATAAAGTGAAATAGAATGATGATCTTCCAATTAATAGAATTTTATTTGTTTATAGCTGACATTTTAATTGGGAGACTGTGTCAGTACTGCGAGATCATTCTATTTCTCGATATTTTTTGATATCATCGATCTTTGTTATCGTTCTCAGTTCATATATATTAATCTAGATTATCTTGTTTGGCATGATTGCCAAACAAATAAATCTATAATCGGTTATATACTGTTCGTGGTTGCTAAAAACATCTCTGGAAAATGCTTCTTGTCAATCTTTGTATTTTATGTAGTTAAAACATTTCTTTATTTTATTCGTTTTGATTATTTCAGATTGTTTAAATAGATTGTGCAGATTATTGTTTGGACACACGTTTTTTTCAAATAATATTTATTATAGAAAAGACGTAAGTTTAAATGGCAAGTATAATTATATATTGGACGAAATGAAATTGCAAATGAAACTCTTATAAAATAATTCTTATTTGAGTTAATGGAAGGTGTATAATATTTCCTAGTTTATAGATTTTAACTAATTTCATATATATATATTTTTTGTCTCGCAAAACGTTTTTAAATTTTAGTATTTTTATTTCAATCTTATCTCTCGTCGATTTATTTTAACAGAATTGGATGTTTCATATGGCGCACAATTACACGACCATCGAATCGAAATATTTTTTAAATGTGCAAAAAAAAAAAAAAAATCAAATAAAACTTTTTATTATTAAGCGATGCGAATTAACGCATCTCAGATGTGAAATTGTTTGTAAAAATTATTTGATCGCGAGGTAGTGTTTGTTCACGGTCCAAATTAAATTGGCCGCTATCCCCCTTGTTTTCACTCGTGCATTAAAAATACGCGGTGATTTATTACGTAAGAACGAACAATTTTCCCGGGCGAACCGTTTCATAAGAGATCACAGAGAATATGACGTTTCGCGGGAAACAAATGTTCCGCTCCATTTGTCGCACGTGAAAAATGTCCAAATTCGTTCCAAATATTCGCGATGAGGCGCGTTATAACATTCGACTATCGATTTCTCTCGTTCTGCGAATAATAACCGAATGTATATGAAAATAGCGATTTAAAAATTCACTTGAAAAATTTATCCGTAACACGTGTGATATCGCGCCGAAGGATTGAGATTGATGAGTTTATGGACAATCGGTAGAATTAAATTAACGTTGAAATGTTCTGTGGAATAATAAATTAAAAGATAATAAATGAAATGAGAATATTTGTATCAATTTACATTAATTGGATGGATGGAAAGAGGTAGTAGCATTGGAAATTGTTTCTTTAATGAAGCTGTGATTAGGATACGGATCTGTTGGCAATTACCCAATTGAATAAATGAAGAAAGTTCATTTTGGATTGTTTAATGAGGTTAAATATTTGAGAAACTGAGAAATTAAATGATTAATTGAAAATAGTCTTTGCTTTAAAATCGATTCGAAGTATAAAGATAAATTATTTCAATTGTGAATATTAATTATTATCCCGCCTTCCCGTAAATTAATTTTCAATTAAATTTTAAATGAATTTCATGCTTCTTATCTTTATCCAATTTATAAAATAATATCTGTCATAATAATTACAAAGATTCTAAAAATCTAAATGTAATATTATATACAATAAAGATTAATAAGTGAATTAGTAGAATTGATGAAAAATTGTTGATATTTTAAACGTTTATAACTTTGTAAAAAAAAAAAAAGAAGTACAACAATCAACTCGCATTTATTTCAAAGATGTTTTTATATCATATAGAAAATAGAAAAAATCCTTTTTTTTTCAAGAAATTTGAAAAATTCGGCTGTAAAAACACAAACAAAATTTTTTTGTAATTGAAGATTGAAATTTTCTCTTTACAATAATCGCCTAAAACTTACCGTACGATTTTTTTTCATCAAATTATCCAACTTTGAATATAATTGAAAACGATGAAAATTTAATGTTTCTTTGATTTTCAATTAATTCTAATATTTATATGATTATACCATCATTTCTTTTTTTATTTGTTTACAAAGCTATATAATTTAAAATATCAACAACTTTTTAACCGAGTTCATTTATAATATCTATTTTTATTTATTATTATATATATATAATAATTATTATTATTTTATATATGATAAACGAAAATTAATAGATATATTCATTATTTAATAATAATCAATACGCTTAATAATAAGCGTATATTAATCAGACTCACCACACGTGTAAACAACTTTCAAATACGTTCTGCTTTCCGGGCTACAGGGTTCACCGAATGTCGAACTGTTTGCAACCACCGAACAGCGTCGTTTTCCATGGCACAAATTCATCACGGTTTCTGTCGCGTACGATGCCATGCAAGCTGTAACCAGACAAAATTGATCTATTCAGCGCATTTGTCCGTAGTTTCGTCGAGGATGAAAAAAGAGAGAGAGAAAGAGAGAGAGAGAGAGCTGGCTTTCCAGCTTATCAGTAATTGCATGGATCGTTCGCCGGATGAAAACTGAATGTCGGATTAAAGGTTGACTGTGACTACTTCACCGCGCTTAATGGAAATGTCAACTTCATCAATCTACGGTTAATAATTCCACGCTTGACATGAATCCCGTATCCCTCTCGTACGAATACAAAGCATTGTTTTATTTCCTTTTTGTTCACTTTGAAAAGAATCTCTCGATTGTTTTGTTTTCTTTGATATTTTTGTTTCCTTCGCCCTGCTTTATTTTCTGAGAATATTGATCGCGTAAAGAAAGATATCTTTCCTTTTTTTGTGTGGAACTTTGGTTCGAAATAAATCTATAGAAATTGGATTTGATTAAGTGATTAAGTATAAAGGAAAAGGAATTAATTATAAATATTTTGTTAAATGTTTCATTGACGCAAAATGAAGAATGAAAGAATCTTTGATAAAAATTTCCTGATATTAATTAAACGTCTATAAAGTTGAACAAATTTAATGTATTAATCTTCAATAACACACCAATGGAAAGTTTTGGAAGTTTCTTTATATTTTTTTCGAAGAATTAAATTATAATTTCATCAATTTTTTCTCGCATCCCCTTTTGAATCGTTAATTTGATTCGTTATCGTTATAACAAATTTCTTTTGCATTCTATTGATGTGATAAAACTGGATTACATATCACTAAGGAACACGCAGATTGAAACGATATCGTGGGTAACAATACCATGGAGAATCATTGGTGAAACGACTATTACGTGTATTTCATTGTCACGTTCGAGTGGAATTAAAGAACATGGGAGGAAACTTTTGAACTGGTTATATTGCCTCGTCGACCGCGAGAAGGACTTCATTGATTCGAGAATTTATTCGATAGAGAAAATTAATAAAGAGTTCCACTCTGATCTAATTTCAAAAATTTTAATAAAAATCTTTGTCGGAAGAAACGGGAATGAAAATCACGGTGGATGTTAAATTTTAATAATCGAACAAATTGTAAAAGTGTCATTTTATTCTAAACGATAAAGATAATTCTCCAGAGTTAATCAAACACAAAAAATATAAAACCATTAATTTTTCATGCGTAACACAATTACTGTTACGCGAGAATTTTTATACTGACACGAATAATATAAAATTTCATGTGTATGTATTCAGGATTATTATCAAAACTTTTTCCAATTTTTATGATATTTAACATACTTTGATATCAGAGTTGGAATTTGAATTAGAGATTTAAAACTAAAAATTTTACTTTTTAAATAACCTATATTTCAAAAATTGTTCGAAACTGTTCCATTTCGTCGAAAATATCCACTTTCTGATTTTCATATCTACAGAAAAATTCAAATGTATTATTTTACGGAAATAAAACGTTTAAGATTCAACAGAATGTGTTGAAATACTTTTCCACGAGCACGTTTACGACTGGAAAATCGAGATCGAGCTCATAAACATTTGCAGAAAAATTCGTTGATTAACGAGATCAGGGAGAGACGAAGTCATTGGATAAGGAAACCCTTTCACAGCGAGTGATAGCATTTCAATGTTTTCGAGGGTTGCTGTCGCAAAGATGCCGTCTGGACAACGTCACGAATGGGTTGATAGCAACCCCCAGCTCCGTAAAGTCCACCACTTCGAATCGATTCGAACCGCCATTGAATGCAAATGAGCAATTTCACGGATTTGTTTTAACATCTATTTGAACTATTTGAACTAATTTCATGGAATAAAAAGAAGGAATAGATATTCTTAAGATTCTTAGAACTTGATATACAAATTTTTAAATATATTTGAAAGGAATTTTAAACACGTAAAATATTATTTCGGCGCATAATTTTTAATTTATGATAATGAAATCGATTTAAATATCGATATATATTTGATTTATTCAATGCACAATCCGCTCAGGAATGAATACGGAAGGAAAAACAAAAGAGTATCGATCCTCCAATCTTTAAAAAATACAAAAGTCACGATGATTTTATTCAACAGAAATTGTTGAGTTTAAAACACTTTAATAAAATTAATAGATTTATGAAGAAAAATACTTTTAATCAAAGGCTATTTTACAAAATCGAAACGTAAAATAAAATTAAAGAATAATATTTCGAGATAAAAAGAATATTGATATTGCTGTAAATCTTCCGAAAAACAGGTTTGAGATTCATAAGCATACCATTATAAGGTAGATATATGCTCTTGCTTTAACAGCGCGCGCCCATGAATGTTTACGCTCGCGTAAACATTTAATGACCCGGCTAACTTCCAAATATCTTTTTTGGCCATTATTTTCCTTGAGGGCTTTCACGATTCGAGAGAACGATATTTAGTAGAATTATTAAGACGTTAACTTATAAGAGTGTTTTTAAATCTTTCCAACAGCTAAACTTATTCCCCGATGGTCGAAAGTTTAATTTTTACAAGCGAATCTTCTTACAATTTTTACGCGAAACAAAAATAAGGTTTAGATTTACAAGTGGCGTGAAATCAAGATTAATTTTAATCCAATAATCTTTAGACGAAATGCGTAATTGTGATATTAAGGAGTGAAATTTTAAGATTTTACAATTTTCTACTCACTTTCCTCCTTTACGTCGTGGGGTTGTGGACATTGAAGGGATTCGTACTCCGTTCTACCGAACGATGCACTGAAAATGGCAACCCTCTGTCCTGGATGGCAGACAAGATTGATGACATCATTCTCACAGGCAACTTTACTTCTGAACTCATCTGAAATATGAAAGGAAGTTTTTAATAAATTCATCGTCCAACTTTTATTTTTTATTGCAACATAGAACGTAATTACATTTGAACCTGTGGACTTTGACAAGTTTACGAGAGACAGTTTTCAAGAAATATGAATATAGAAATATACAATAACAAAACTTTAATTTTTTTTTTTAAACTTTTCTCAAATTTCAGTTTACGAAATTCTAATATTTTTTCTTTCTCTCTTTCTTTTTTTTTAAATAACAGCAGATATTAATATCGTTTTATTGGAAAGTGTTTGTACTATTTCCCGATACATTTTATTTTTGTAAAAGAATATGATACATTTTTATCGATATTTTTCGAAAACATTTTACAGAAATGATGTTTCTCTCTTTTAGTTATAAACCGTGTTGTCAACGTTTATTGAAAAACCGTCAAAAACTTTGCCTGTATTCATATTCTCTTATTGCTATTCGAACTGGTTTATTTGTAATATTTTGTATCCGAATGTATTCATATATCTATGCAAATATTTTTCCCAAGAATTCTGGAATTCCTGGATAAAAATTCTGGATAAAAATCTGCACAGTCTCGTTATGATTCGCTAATTGCGAATTTCAAAGCTAATCAGATCAAGTGTTCTTTACGGTGTCACGTTTTTATGATCGCGCAATAACTTTACCCTCATTGGAACAGTGGATGCTACATTCTTGAGATTTTATTTTTGTGCAAGGTGCAAAGATGCATTATCTTAAATTCCAGAGAATTATATAGGATTATTTGTCATTATTATTATTGTTTGCATAGAATAATGTATTAGATTAAATTTTAATGAGTTTTCAAAAGAGCATAAAGTAAAATGAAATACTTTAAATGCTCTAGAAATTTGAATTATATCTCTTTAGAAAAACATGCCATATCTTTGTTATAAAAATATATTTTTTAAATTATCATTATCTGGAAATTTTTTCTTTTAAGGATTAATAAATTCGACAGAGCGACAAAATATATTGTTCTTCAATTATATCAGTTTCACGTACATGAACAAGGTTTCTAGATACCTGGAGACAATTAACAGAGTACTGTAAGATATGGGCATATAATATATTACAGCACGTGACACAATGTATATATAATAGCTCACATATAATATTCATGAACAATGTGTGACAGACTGTCTGCAAACAATGTCTACCTCTATTTCGTATACATTAAATACAAAATTAAAATCTCAATTATTATTAAATATAAAATTAAAGTTAATATCAAAATTATTCTTAAATATTTTGATTAAAATTAGAGAATACGAAACATCCTGATTCCTTCGAATATCATTGATTAATGAATTTTATATTCGATGTGCCAATCTGCATCTCAGAATTGCGATAGATTACCTAGCAAGTTAGGAATCAGTTTAATCTGGTAATAATATTTCCACTATTGATTATATCCACCAAACTCTCGAGTATAGAAATCTAACGATCTTGAATATAAGCACGCAACTGTTTCCACGTCTCAAAGTCAAGAATTTCTGTCGACGAGAATACATGATATTCTCATAGGCGAATCAATTTACGGATGATTAATGTCTGAATAATTGGCATTCTAAGGTATCAATTACGAAGATGCTATGCGATTGCAATTATACGGAGAAGTTTCGTAGAAGCCATTGTACGAATTGTCCAATTAAATACGTCGAATATTAATTACGACGGAAATAATCAAATTCGTTGGAGTTAAATTATAATACGAAAATCGGATAAGTTGCATCATTCTGACTTGTCAAACATGATTTTTTTTATAATTGTCGTCGTATTCCTGTTTTATTCCAATAAATCGTGACGATTGGTATTATACAAACTATTATAAGAAAGTCGAGCAACGAGCATTGAAGAAGATAAATTGCAGTTGTACGATATGGATTTCGATAAAGGATGTAATTGAATCATAAATAAAATGATTATCTTTGGTATTCAATTCAAGAATTTTGCAGAATTATCCATTATATATGTCAACTGTTTGATATACATCCTATATGTAGTATTTAATCGAAAAGCTTTATCAATTAGTAAATTGTAATTCACATGATATGACAACATAGCTTTGTTATGAATTTTATACGTATATCTACAGATAGTAGCAACACTCCAGCTGCTAAATAATCTGATAATGAGTTCTTGAGATAAGTGCTACTTATGCTACAAGTGATACTTATAATGCAATAATATTTTAGTGACTCTGCTGACTCTTCTCTTATGTGCGGATGAACTTAGCCTGGTATGTCCCTAATAATAATCCTATTTCTCTAGGGACTTCCTTTGCCAGGTATTTCGAAAGTAATATCCGTAAATTTGCGAGTTACAAAATGACTTTCCAATTTCGAGTCTATGTTGCCACTCATAAATTTGACGAAATTTTCGTTACAAGAGATATTCGAAAATAAATCTAATCAGAATAACATTTTAACATTATAAATATAAACTTTCTATAAACAAATTTTTAATAAAATAAATAATTTTGATGCAACGTTACCATCATATTCAGATTTATGCTCGAAACTCGCATAATTATTACCGAATCGAGCGTGGTTATTATGAAGCTATGGTATCTAATTAATAACACGAACTTACTACGATAACTAAAGCAGGATTGGTATGATTAGGAAGCGAAGACGCCATGAAACAGAACTTATTGTTGGAAAACTAGAAGATAATCTTCAAAATTAAACGTAAGAGTCATAAAATATAATTGCATACAAATTTTAAATATTTAAAATTTTTTACAGCCGTTCGAATGATCGAAGCAATTGATCGAGCAAATAACGAGATTCATCAAAGATGGAAGGTACACAATGATTTATGAAATTTTATAGAAAAGCAGGAAGAAAACTCGTTCATTGTACAATTTTTCGAAACGTCCAGTCTGAAGCTTTAATTGGTTAAAAAAAAAACGCAAAAAAAGACGCAAAAATGTGGATATAAGAGGCAATTCTTTCAGCACCGAGCACTCGAGACGACAATAGACCCAGCATAAAGCTTTTTCAACAACCTAGCTCTTCGATCGACCCACTTTCGATGGCATCTCGAATTTTCGCGTGTGTTCTGTTATGTCTATAGCTGTGACTACCTTCCAGATATCCAATGACGTCGCTAATAGAGACCAGATGGAACAGGATCAATCTCTATTTAAAGGGGTAAATCTTGAGATACTTATAGTATATATAGTACATAGATAGATACTTATTATATCTTCAATAACATTGAACGAAATTTTTTAGATTAAGACAATGATTCGTGTGTGAATGATTCGGAAAATTAAAAATTAAAAAGATTAAGAATGATTTTAATAAGACAAACAAACATTGAAAACAAATTAATACGAAAGTAGATACATATATAGATGCGTATAAGAATTAATTGTAAATTTTCAACAACGTATGTAATCGTAATTCAAGCTCGTGTTAATTGAGCAGAAACAAAGTTGCTGACAAATTGGCGGAAAAGTAATCGTAAGAAGATAGAGAATAAAACGGTAATTCGAATGCGATGAATCAACAAGACAAATATACGTTACACGTGTCACATTGCGTGCCAAAAGCAGGCGACGCCTCACGTGTCAGCCGCAAATCTATGCGACTACACACGTGCTACTTATTGCACTTGGCGTCATTAGCCAAACGTGCTTCATTTGACTAATTCGTTTTTCTTTGCGGTCGAGTCGACGACGTTCCACCGCCGTTTAAACGTCGTCGCTTTGTCCTGTGATTGATGAATCTCAGCTTGAGATCTGTGTGTTCGTGATCGGTATAATGCGCGCCGTAATGAATTTGATTTTTGATATTTTGCGAGAATTTTATTCGACGAATAAAACGGAAATATAATAAGAATTATTATCATTGCTTGTTTAATTTAATTGGAACAAAAATAATAAACAAATAATTCAATTGAGATCTAAATTTTCTATCTTAATGTTTCATTTCACGTCTTATTCGATTTATATTCTCGAAAAATAAATTGGTTTAATTTTAAAATTAATTTACAACTTTAATCTAACAAAGAAAATAAACTACATAAATTTATTAGAAAATGATGAAACTGTATACAAGTAGAATAAATCATCCTAAGTTCATACATTTTTCTTTGATGCCACTGTTAAAAAAATGAAATGATCTTTTGAAAAAAATATAGAATTTTTTTACTCGTGAAATAAATATCGTTTCAATATTGTAAATTGAAAATTAATAACTTCAGTCTTAATTGATTGACAATCTCAGCAGTTTTCCAGGATCGTGTTACACGATATTTGCGAAGAAATTGGAATGTTTCAATCATTCCAGTCAGGAATGTGTAATAATTTCATATTGCCAATGGATTTTTCCGTATAACTTGTTGCCCTGCGAGAAAAAAAAGATGATCATATACAAAAAAAAAAAAAGAGAGAGAAAGATTGAGAGAGAAGGAAGGAAAAGAGAGTATAAACACGATGTACGTGTAGAATAGATGCTGAATGTCAATCGAAATCAGAACAAGTGATTCAGTGAAATCAATAATGATTTCATGGTTGTTAGTAACGTGAACAGAATGTATTGTTACTGTACCAATGTGTTGATTTCAAGTAATTTTATTAGAAAAAAGAAAAAAAAGAAAAAAGAATAAAATATATTTTCAAATAAATTGATGTCAAATATGGGAGAATGAAGATTTCTATATTGTTAAAAGAGTATATAGAGTGACAATTAAAGTAAAGTAATAACAAGAGTAATAATTGAACTTACTAATTATTTTTTAATGTAGCAACTTTCATTTGAATGAAATATTTTTATGAATTTTATTTTTGTAACAATTCATTATTTTTCTTTCAGGTCGACATACATCTGATAGACGGAAATAAATTTTAAAAAATTAGATAACAATAAAGATTCTCTTTAACATTGCAAACAAAGTGCAATTTGTTATGTTACCAATTAAATCGATCATTCTTAAACAATCGTTTCTCGTTTAGCAACAAAATTTTTTTACTTGGTCACAAACTTCTATCCAAGTTTTCTCATTGTTGCATTAAATATAACACGAGTTTCTACGCTTATTTTGAATCTCTTTCTTTCTTCATCGTAAGTTTTAATCTTCGTAGAATTACAATTTCATGTGACCTACATGGTGGATTTTTAAAATAAGATTTTAATAAAATAGAGAAAAATGGAGGATAAGCAGATGTGGCTCAGCTCAGTTAAAAAAGATCTAGAGAAATCTGAAGCATAAGTCCACGTATACATTAAAATTATCAACTATAAATCCAATTTTGAATCAGATGTGTGCCATAAACGCATTAAATACAAGTATTATAGATTTTTCCCTCAACGAAGAATGAATAATCCGATTCTCAGGTAATTAAACTTAAATAATAATTCGGTCCGTGACAGATACAATCACAAGCGAGCGAAACACTTCTGTTCGTTGTCATTTATTTAATTAAACGACAATGCAGAGTGCAACAAAATTAATTTAACTGATACAATTTGCACGTTCACAATATAACGTGTAATTTTAGATCGTGTTTCAATTGCGTATCATTAATTCATTCGAATCTAGAAACTTTTACTAACTTTTTTAGATAAATCTTGATCTATTTGAAAGAAAATTATGCTCAATCGTTGTAATTATTGAGTTGTAATTATTTATTTCTTTTTCTTTTATTTTGTGTATCTTTTATATGATAATGATCTTTTATTTAACTTTCGATATTAATTATAGCTGTTTCTTCAACGTATGGTGTTGGTATTATAGACGAATGAATTATTGATTTGTACTATTGGATTATTTATTCATTAAATTGGATTATGTATTCATTAAATTGCAGATATTTATTACATGTTCATATTTTTCATATTTTCTTTTTTAAATTTTAACTTTACAATTCAAATTTTAGAATTTTTTGTCTACGAATAATCGCGTAGAGTAATATACTCCGAAGAGTTCCAGAAGTTGTCAAGATTGTTTGACAAATACATGTTTGACTTTTAATAATAAAGTCTTCCATCGAACAGTTTAATAAACAAGGGTATCTTCTTACTTCCCTATTTGATTAAATCAAGCAACATAGTTGAACCTCCTTTGAAATGATTTAATTATTTTTGTACTTGGATGTCATCAACGTAAGTTAAATATCTAGCCATAGGAGATACACATAACCTATTTAGCTCAGAGCTTTAACGAAATCATTAAATATGAACAAAAAGAATTTGTTGGATCTATTATTTGCAAGCATAGCATAGATTTCCTAAAGAAGTTAATTAATTTTTTACTGAAATATAATTTAATACCTTAAAAACGTTCAAATATTAATTATTATTTTACTGAGAAACGAGGTTTAAGAAATTAATCAAAATTATTTCATTCCTGTATAAATTTTCTCCTGCAAATTGGAATTCCATTTGAGGAAAATTCGTGAACGTCTTAATTCGTGTCCTCCTTTCGAATTTCTCCGAATCCTATTGATCGAACATCACGATTCAAGTGGCACTTGCCACGTCTACGACGATCGATCGAGGTCTGTTTGGTTCAACCGTTTGTCCACTGAATGTCGCCTTCATGGCCGCATATATGACGCGATATCGCTTACTACACCGTTTCTGTGATGCGAATAGTACGGTGTAATACGCGTCTGTCCAAGTCACAGCGTTACAATCGACGCTTGCCATGATCGACGTACGTTATATCGTTAACCATAAGACGTATTATACACATGATAAACTGGCCATTGAGATGGAAATTGAAAAATTCAAAGCTTTCCAATTCTTTCACAATCCATTATTAAAAAGTCGAAATTGATTTCACGATCTTTAACAATTTATACATACACAGGCCATAGCTGTGGTGCAACGTCTAGAACTTCACGAAATTGGAAAACTGCCACGCTTTAACAGCGCACCCGTTAATAAATGGCCATGTATCGACTGGAACGTCGTCCGTGTGTTCAGGATCTTAAGTAAATGAAATATCGCGGTTCCACGTGGCGAGAACGTAAAACTGAAGGGAAGGCATGTTTATTACACCAGTTCTGTAAAGTATGTGTATATTAACGGCGTAGAAACGAGGGCATACGGATCCGTGCATCCACAATACGCCGGCGACAACCTGTTGCAGTAACAAGTTTCAAGTAATTTTTGTCGGAGGATGCATTAATTCTTTTTCTGTTACGTGTTTCTACGAATGTCGTTTGATATGCTCATCTTGTTGTTTAACGGTATTAACGATATCCGGATGGAAGGAGTTTTTTGCTCGTTGATTACTAGAGTTTTGATTAAAATGAATCAAATGAGAACGAAGAGGAATTTTTGGTGAAAAAATTAGGAAAGAAAAAACATGATTGGACAATGGAATTGTGGAATGCAAAAGTTGATTGTATTTTGATGAAATAAAAAGATTTGATGAGAGAGTGAAATTGTGGAATATAATTGTATTTTGAATTAAGAAGGAAGAGGATGAAATTATGAGATAGAGAAGTTAAATTGAATGTTTTTTTCGTTTTCTTCCAGTTTTGATATTGATCTTTTAATCTTTCCGTAATATAAATTGTGGAAAATGAAATAAAAGATTATATTAAAAAAAAGTGATATGCGAGATATTGGTGAATGCAAGTAATGCCGATCGGTTAGTATTTCAAAATTCCATACAATTTAATAAAGTTGCCGATTCAAGTTATTCAATGGTGAAAGGCGAAATTCAATAAAGCTACATACCGCGCGAAATTCTAAAATCTCTAATAACGTGTATTCAAAATTCCTATATTTACTGAGATCAATTATAATACATGTAAATTTGTTACAAATTCCTTAGCAACATACCTTGAGAAGAAATTCCAAACATCATGGAATATTTCATTTACATTATATTTCACAACGAATCGAAATTGGTATTTATCAAAAATACCAATCTAATAAGTTAAATTTAATCACTCCACTATATTTTTAACAAATTTATTATAAAAATATAATATTTTGAAAAGAAATTCCATGTATTTTAACAAAACATGAAAAGGATAGAAGAAAGTTCTCCATATCCTGTGTCATAATTCATAATACATCGCGTATTCTATATCCTTTATTTCACGTTTAACTTTCATATAACTGCTCATATTTCATGAAACATTAATATTACAATATTCCATCTCAAATAGCGAAATATGTATATTAAAACACGAAACTTGTCGTTATTATACGTAAAACGAGAAACGTTTAACCAAATGTTTAATGGAACGTTGTAATATTTGAATTGCATCAAAGTTATGCGTAACTTAATCAAGACGAGATAACTTTTAGCAAGTTGTAGATAGTATGATTCAAAGTCGAAGGAATACGTATTGTATTTATGCAGCATTTACTCAAATCTTGAATGAAACCGCAACTTGCATTAAATTTCTACGACGAATTATCCTCTTCGCGTTATTCTCTTGCTCGTTATAATTGTTTCGCCATTTTATCGCAGATCACGAAAGAAATCGCTTTTCCACAATCCATAATGCAAAAAAGACAAAAGAATCTAATTGGTTTCGCTAACTAATTAATTCTTATTGAACTCGTGTAAGATGTAATACTTTTCACCGTACCTGAGACAAAAAATGGAAGAAGTTTAACATTCTATTACGTTCACGAGTACCCAAGACAAACCACGATCGAAAACGAGGACGTTCATCAACGGAACGACCGGCCAGAATTTTTCTCCATTTTCCAGCATTTTCTCGTAATACGGGCAAAGAATCTTCCGAAGCTACATCGATATCCGTGCTTTTCACGTTCAACTGGGCTAATGTTCGACGTGGCCGTAAAAACGGTATCGATAAGTGCTACGAGGAGAAACGACCTCTTCCTGAAAACGGGTCTTCAGTTACGTTCGCGCGAATGCTCTTGACCATTCTTACAGTAATACTTTTTCGCTATGTTCGTCATCGGTTCAAGCTTTTTCGAGATTCTTTGTGCAGCGTGAGAGCACCTCGACCGATGAGTTGTGCGAATTAAAGATAAATAAAGACGTATTCTGAATTTCACACATTGAAAGATCACGAATATGTGTCGATAAAATTTTTATTATTTTTATAATATATTTTTTATTATTGTTTACTTTTTGCTTAAGAATAATTTTTCAAGAGACAATTTATAATAGAATTTCTACGTTTGAAATTTTTATATAAATTATACGATACAATAGAATATTGATTGTCGAAATTAAATTAACTATCGAGAACAAAATCAATTCTTTCTTCTTACGTGGTTAAATTCATTCTCACGCTTTCACCACAACGATGTGAGTTTCTTCGCAAATTGAATCTTTTTGTAAGCGAAGTGTGTATCATTTCAATGCATCGAGCGAGCGTTGAGTGCACTTTCTTCCTTATTGAAATAAATAGCGCATGCACGGATATAAGTGTATCGATCATATATCTTAAATCGTGAAAGCTTTGAAGATGTCGTTACATCTATTGTCACGACGTTACAATATATAATATATCATACAATTTGGATCAAGAAAGATGTAAAACGAATGAAAATAAATAAAGTATCATAGAAGTAAAAGTATTGGAGAAAGATAAGGAAGGAAAAAGTAATCTAAATTTATAAAAAAAGTAAGAAGAGAAAAAAGATTACTTACAAGGACGGCATTGATAGGCGACCTCGATGTATTTCGGCAATCCAGGACACGGATCGCCCTGAAAGGTTTTCGGACTGGTGTTGAACTTGCACTGCCTCTTCTTGTGACATACTTCCACCACCGTCTGCAACAGTGAGTACTAACGCGTCATTCAGACGACCCGCTCACTTTACGATAAGATTCGATTCGAGCTTAATCTAAGAAAAATAATCTGTGAAAAAGTAATTCTTGATACTTGATCAAAAATGTATTAATTTATAGGAAAAACGAGGGAATTTTGGATTGACAAAATGATTCGAAGCTTCCTCGATTCAATAAATATAATTGAGGTATATTAAGGAAGTGACATGGTTTTATTTTTTACATTTTTTTTTAATCTGAGTGCTTCCTTGAAAGCTTATTTGTTATATTGATTATTTAAAATATAAGCGATATTTTCGTCAATATTTAATCGATTATCTCTTGCTAAAATTTATACTTTCAGATATATATACATCTTCTCATCAATTATCTCAAGATTTGAATCTCAGTGACAAGATACATCGATGGATTTTAAAGCAATTAATCAAAAATAATCTGCTGTATTGTGAATAGTAACTGAGAGTACTCGTTATAACCTGAATCTCTTCGAAAATCTCTTCAATGTTTCAAGCAATATTTTAATAGGAATTCTAATTCTAATTTACTCCAAATTATTCTACATTTTCTATTGATTTTAAAGTCACTTTGATCTTTATCTGTTCATAAATTATATGAAAGTTTACATATAGATAAGATGAATAAACAAAAATACGATAAAACAAGATTAATCGAAGAAATGATAAAATTTCACCGTCAAAAATATCGATTTCCTGGTAATATTTTAATATATTTTCATCCCTCATTACTTTTCTATTTTTCTAGAATCGTTTCACTTTTACAATTATACGATCCTTTGATGCGATGTATTATCGCAAATTATATCGACACATCATTTTTAGAACCAACGATGTCACATTATCAAAACACGTAATTTATCGGTGTGTGATTGCATATTTCGCGACGTGCCATCGAATATCGTGAACACGTCCTTCATAAAGCCGTGTTTAAACGCAACGACAAATTTACTTGTTCGATATTAACGGCAATATGTTTTAATCTCGTGTTCGTAATGATAAATTTGTTTCATCGTGCGCAAAGGGCGCGACGAATAAACGTTTGGATCAGAAATCATCGGGATCTATGCTCGTTTACATAAATGACTAGGTACTTTATTGAAATCGTGCATCATCCGTAATATATAATTGCAATTTCCTTCGATTAATTATACCGTAATTCGAGTTAATTTTCCGGTTGGGATATGCGTGTGATAAATCGACGATAGAGTGAAAATATTCAATGTGATGATTTCTGGTGTTAATTATGCTTGTAATTTTATAATATCGTGCTTGAATTATCAATATCCGTTTTTTTTGAATATTAGAATGGTTTAAAATGCACGAGCTATATAAGAATCAATTGGTGAACTGAACTATTACATTGAATACATATTTTCTTTATGATTCTGATGATTATGAATAGTAATCATTGATCAGATAAGATTTTGGGCATCATTTTGTTCAAGATAATGAATCTTGTAATAAAGTGTCTTTATGAAAAAATGAATCTAATGATATATTTATTTTTGCATGGAACAAACAATTGAAGAAATATTGAATAGAAATTTAGAAAGGATATATTGTAAGGGTATATTTTCTCAGTGATTGAAGAATTTAAATGATATAATTGTAATGGAATCCATTTGAACGATTCTTACATCAAAGAATATTTTCTTATATTATATTAAACCCTTTATATTGATATCTTTTTGAGAATACTTCTATCTATTCACAAGAATGCTTCATCTTGCATATAATGAAATATAGCTTAGTTTTGATAAAAAGTATTATTGAAAATTCATCGAATATGAAAATATATCAAAAGAAGACGATAAACAGATTTCTTATGCATATCAGTTTGGAAATAAGAATAAATATATTTTTAAAACGGGATTTCGTTTCAAATCCTTATCTATTCCTTGGATATATAACATTTGAATGTGCAGCATTTAAGATGCGAGGAAAGCTCAATGATGTTTGAAATTCTTATGATCTTCACGACCTACTTTTTTCTCCTTTCTACATTAAGGTATTATTCTCTTTCAGATTATTGATAAAGCTTTAAATAATTTTCATTTGTATAATATTTCTTATTTATATATATCCAATAAATAAATCTTGGAAAAGAAAATTGGAAAAAATTGGAACAGTCATATGTATATACCATTCGTCGATATTTTTGATAATAGAGATAACAGGGAGTATCGATACGAAGCAAAGACTACAGAAAGAGTTCAATCGTGTTGGTTTTAAATTAATGTGACTTCTTTTTTTTCAGTAAGCTTTGAATATGGTCCAATTCTTTTTCGTAATTAATCCTATCGATTTCAAATATTTCCTGCAATATATATATATGTATATTGTTCTGGAAATATCTTATTACATGTTTGAATATATCGAATATACGAACTGCAATGTTAAACAGAATATCACTTTATCTGTTAAATATTAAATCAGATATTTAAAGTATTAAATTACAATATAATTTTCAATATAATTTTCAAAATTTCTATGAATAAAATTTTCTTCAAAAATTTGGATTTGGTTCTCAATTATTTTTTCATTGTTTTATTCGATTCTTTTCGATTATTTTCGATTCTGATATTTTATTAGTATTTTTCTATACGCATGATTTATTAATCGATCTCGAGCATCATATTCCAAGGCTTCATATTCAAAGCTATTGCCAAACGAAAAATGGAGGATGGAAAATCGAGGATGGACGATGTCATCGAAGACGCGTTCCCCTTTCCTTCTTTATTCCGTCGTTAGTTCCCCTTTGTCGAGATGCATCGTGTCATTCGAAGAAGAGAGCGAATGGGGTGAGAATTGGACAAGGGTGGAAAGGGAATAGGGGTCGACAAAGGTGAAAAGAGGAGAGCAGTCGAGTTGCATCGCGAACCACGGCCTGGTACAATACAGTCTCAGAACCGCTTTGAAGTCTAGCCGAAATTAATGTTGCGTCTCTCTTTGGCGGTTATTGCAATTGCCGGGGTAAAAATAAAAAAACAGGGAGGTATGGAAGGGCGAAAAATTGCGAGGTTAACCGTGGCCTCAATTCCACTGCTCTAGTTATATTAAGATTGCCACTTAATTTTGCGTCAGAAATTTTTTGGTGAAATTCAAATTTCAGGTGAATTTTCGTTATAATAATTAATTTTAATGTTTTTAAAATTAATTCTAATTTTAGAAAAGAAAAATGAATGCTGAATTGTTATAAAAAGAATTTTGTTAATGATATTATCTTTTCCATCCTTTTTTTTTCTTTGAGAAAAAATCCACAATTATCATATTTCATATGCAAGATTTTATACGGAACTTTATGAAATTACTGTCAAACACAATTAGCTTTTTAATAACTGAAACGTGACCCAGGAACGATGGTTAAGATGATATTCTAACAATTCGAGTCTTTTTTCTTGTGCAATTTTTTTTAAATAAATAACGTTTGTTCTGTGATTTATAATATTTAAATACCAAAGATGCATCTCTCTAAAATGAATATATAGGATTTTAAAGACTATTTAAAGGTTTTCTCGTTATTGATTTTATTTTATTTCTATTTTAGAAATTAATTTATGCATTTGACAAACTAAAACAAAAAATTAATTAAAAAAATTGGATATAAATATTTTCTATATAGAATATCGAATATTCTCGTTGTTTCATTACAATTTTGTATGTTACCTGGAATTTCAAAAATCTTAAAAATCTTAAAAATTCCGATTTATTGAAAATTTTGTTTTAAAAATATTTAAGAGGTTTTGCTTTCAGGAAAAAAAATATATATTTAATTTAACAATATGAATGAAATTTAATTTCTAATTTACTTAATAATCACTTTCCTTATTTATTCGTAACTAATTGATCCATTCTTCGTATAATCTCAGCCATTTGACTACTACACTTTTTATGATTATTCGATGCTTTAAATAATAAATTATTGAAAGAACTTCAATTATTAAAATTTTGCCCATCTCTGATTTCGCCGGCACGCATTTAATTATCGAGTCTTCAACTCTCGATTTGTTTCTACGTGTTTCATGTACAAATGAGAGAACGTCTCGCGGGAGAAATCGATTTCCAGAGGTGTGCATCGATGATCACGTATTCGGCCCGTTTCCTAACCAGAAACCAACCCCCTCTTTCGTCACACAGCCAACCCGATCTTACACGCTCCAACGCTCACCCGCTGGTCCATTAATTCCTCGATTAACGATACGCTCGTTCCTCCATTCGTCCCGGAAACAGGATATCAACGGAACCAACGAGAGCCTCTGCTATCTGACGAAAATCGTTCCGGCTGGTGATGTCGAATTTCCGTTTTTAATCTACTGGATATTACACCGATTTTGGGGCGAGTTTCCGTGGTAGCGGAAGTTGAGCGGAAGTTTGAATGGATTATTTGGCGTTTTTGAGAGTGTATGTACGTATATGTGAGTATGAAATGCAATTATTTGTAATTGAAATTATGAAATTATAAAATTTATCAAAATGATAGATCTCGGAAAGTTTCGATAAAATTGTATGCAATTTGATGTTTACAAAATTGAGATATTGAGTAAAGTTATTTTTAATTTTCTATATAATATTTAGTGGATTAGTTTCTTTATATAAAAAAGTAATGAATATACTTTGGGTATAATTGGAATTATGAAATGGGAATATTATCAAATTTATTAATCTTTATTTTTTTTTTTTTCTCTTAGAACAAGGACAGAAATAATTCTTTCGCACTAAATGTATCGTACATCAATATACGATTAATATGAAATTCTTCGACAAATATGAATTTTGATATATTGAAGAGCTGTTTCGAAGATTTTTATTCGAAAATCAAAATTGAACTCGGCACGTTTAATGATTAAAGCGTGACCAATGTTAAGTGAAGAGTGAAATGCAAATAATTGATAAAATATTTGATAGTTGTATTATTGAGAATTGTTTCGTCAATAAAAGTTTCTCGTTCATGATGTTCGATTAACGAAAATTATTCTCTCTACAGGAACGTTAACAGATATTTTACTAATACTTGAAACGTGATGGTGGATAAAGATGAAATACATCAGCCGCTAATAATTTCCGTAAATCGTGTAGATTGGAACAACTAAATTGGGTGACTGTCCGGACCAATTAATTTTATATAATCCGCTTTGCATAACTCAACCGGATTTCGACCATTTACCTATTACCATAGTCTCAACGAATCATTTAACATGCTGATGTCCCATTGTCATATAAGAGAGTCGAATACAAATTGATATATATTTTCCATTTCTCAATTTTTATTTCCATTAATTTCTTCACTCCAGAATTAATAAAATAAAAATTTGATTTTTCTACTTTATATATATTTTCAATCAGCAAAGATATAGAATTTAAAAAATTGTTTGAAATTAAGAAATACAAATACCATGGAAATATAATATTTGGATACTTGGCACGAATTCATTTTATTAAAAATATATTCTATTAAAAAGAATAGAGATGACAAGGTACTGTGAAAGTTTCACTTCCTTTAGTCTGCAATTTCGACAAGGGTGGAGAACACTATGATAAACAAGTTTTGCACAAACTTGGTCAGCAATTCGTGGAATCCATAGGATGTCCTTCGACAGCGATTCGTTAGGGATATTGACGACGTACTTGGTCTTTTCACACGATGAATAGCCTATGCATTATCGCTGGAAATTACTACACAAGTTTCATTATGCTATGCCGCGTGTACCTCCTCGTTATCGTGTAATGAGATCACTTTTGTTGGATGAGACAGATTATTGCATCTCTTCGAGAAGTATATTGAAAATTTTCCTGTGATTTGTTCTCTATAAACGATGTATTAATATGCGAAGAGAAATTAATTAATTACACGGAGAGATACAATTTTATTATTGGTGTGTAAAAATAACAAAGTTGATATGTTTAAAGCTTAAGTATGATCATTGAAATGATATCGTTTTTAATTGAATTTTTTTCATAAGGATTAAATTATATATTTGATAAAATTTAATTTATAAATGTGTATTCTTTATACCTTATATCAATGAATAAAAAGATAATCTCATATGATTAAATTTTATTTATATTAATTTTAAATATAGATATATGGAAATATTCAGAAATTTATTTATCATGAAATATGAGATACCAATATGAGATTTCCATATTAATAACAAAGAATTGTTAATTATTTTTATTCATTATTAAGAGAATTTTTCTATAAATTTTGCAAATTTTGATTAAATGTATTTCGTTTTTTAAAAATTCATCGAGAATTTTATTCTTTTGTATCGAAAAGAACAAAAAAAAAAAAAAAAGAAAAAAAAGAAAAAAAGAAAACTAAATCACGCTAAAGTACAGAACTCGAGCAGAAATTAAACCGATCAGATTGAAATATCCTATCGAGTTTCTCTCGAAGAGCAGCTAAGTCACAATGAACCCCTTTCAAACGAACCCATCGTTGGGAAGGCACGAATAAAGGAACAAAGGGAAGCACGTTCGTCGAAGATTTTCGATTCCGTTCATATATCAGGGACCCGGCCAGAACTTCCTTTTCTCCATCGCGGTTTACGATCGCATTTGTATCACGCGGCGAACCTACCGTATATTTTCAACCGAAAATGAAAAGAAACGAAACAACCACCACCCAGGCGGAGAAAGACCAAAGGGAGAGGAATTCAATCTTTCCTTCGAAATTTTCCAGCATTCGATCGATTCGAATTTTTAATCCATCGTGAATTCAACGTATCTCGTGGAGATCTATATCTTAAAATGCGAAAATGAGAGGTAAAGAAAAAAAAGAATGAAAGAGAAATGAAATATGGCAATGGAGATCTACGTTTAAAAAGGAGAAAAGTGGAGAAAAGTGAGAAGAAAGGGAGGGAAAAAAAGAAGTGGAAAAAATAATGAAATACTGTAATATGAATACGTATTCTTTTTTTGTTTTTCGAAAGTACGATTCTGCAATTGCGATAGACCCAATCGTTCATCTTTATAGTTTACGCTCGTCATTTTTATGGTCACGAGAGAATCGAGCTATATTTTTTTTCCTCTTTCTCCATCTACGCAGGATTGAATAATGCGAATAACTGACCGTTATAAAGGTTGTAAAAGTTTTATTTCTTTTTTCTTTTTTTTTTTTTTTTTTTTCTTTTTTTGCTTTCTTTTCGGCATGAAATGGAGTTCGAACGGACAGGTCCCGATAAGGTGTAACGTTTACTGCACACGTTTGCCCTTAATGCCACGGGATCAAAACGTGGCCGACGATCGGCGATTTTCACGCGGAGCCTTCCGGAAGAATGGATCAATATCGTGGATGCGGATTTTCTGAGTAATTCTGGGGTAATTCTGCGCGAAAAATGTTAGGTCGATGTAAGGGAATGCTTGGAATAATACAAAATGTGGAAATTATATTTGAAATTGAGATAAGAAATAATATTTTAAATATGAATTTTCATAAGTATGTTTCATCGAATTGGAAATAATTATTTATTACATTAATAAATTAGATTAATAAGAAACATTAATTGATCTTATAATAATCAATATCTCGTTTCCTTTTTATTTCTATAAAAATTCTTTAAAACTTTACGTACGTATCATATATGAAAAATGCCAAGAAACCTAATACGTGTATTTTCTCAAAAGGAACTTCGACTCATCAGTATTCCTAAACTTCAAGATTAAATTTACAAAACGCTTTGCCAGTCATTTATCAGAGTTTTCATCTTTCCAACAAATATTTTACAAGATCACAACTTGAAACTAGTAGTACGAGTCGACGCTTCAAAAGGCAGGCGAAGAGATCTCTCGAGGGAATCAGAGGCAACAAGAAGTCGATCATTACGGCTTAATCTTCACGCTGTCGAATCTTAAGACCTCGACAATCGGTATCCCAATTAAATCGATTTTCCAAACAGTGTTAAGGAGCCAATTTGCATCGATAAGTGCTTTCCAATATTTTTTTTAACGTTTGCTTTATTTTATAGATCAGAAACATGTACGTGTAGTGATCACATTGAAGAATATTGATGACGACGCTGATCTTCTGATTTAATAGTTGCAAATTTTATTAATCGCGTTCAATAAATTAATACTAATCTTTCGAAAAAGGTTCAAGTTGTTTGGTCCAATTATAGAATTAGTTGTTCTATTTTAAAGAGTGAGAACGCTTCACGAAGGATTATAGTTGATCAAACAATTCAAGTTGTTAAGAAGCACAATCTATCTTAAGAATTTTAAAAGTTTGCCAAATCTCATTTACTGGGAAACGCGAAACTTCTTCTCGAGGAGACTTGGAAAAATTGGTAGAAATAGCGTGTCGATGGTTGTTATACCAAGATTAAACATAGGAATAAGGACAAGGGTTGTCGAAAATTATTCCGATTTAATTAAGGAATTTAAAGTTTTAGCGGAAGTCGATGAAGTAATGACGTTGGTGATTGGGAAAACTCTTTGATTCAATCGATCACAGGTTCAAAGGGGAGAAATCTTGTTCTAAATTTCAAATTAACATGCAAATACCTCAATAAAGTATTTTCCTTCTCAAAACACGATCATTCGATAAAATTCAATAATAGCATAATAGCATAATTTATGCACTTGATGCAACGTTAATACCAAAGATTAACTCCAAAGAAAAAAAAAAAAAAATCAAAAGTTCTTCCCTTTGTTATCACATAATTTTCCATAAAATCTCATTATCTTAAAAAGTTACACGAAGTGTAGTTAAGAGTTTTAATTTTTAAAGGTTGCGCGATCCCGTTAAGATTTTTAACGCTTCGAAATTGCAACTCTTAATCCTCTTCTTGATATTACCCACCGTTTAACGTTCGCCAACGTCTCTAGAAAAGAGAATCATCATCGCTCTTAATCAATGAGAAGAGAGAAAAAGAAATTTTTGTTTGTAATAAAGCGACGGAATTGTTTCGCTGATGGTGGTTCGATAAATCTAAACGATGTTTCCGCAGTTGCCTGGATCCGCAATAATAAATATTATCAGGAAGATCGGAATAACGAGCGTATTTGGCGCGGTGCCACGCGTTCGAGCACCGCACCCTCCTCTTACCACCATGCTACGTAACATTTTCATATTCCATTTCCGATAAGCTTACGTTGAAAAACGTAAATGAACTTGATCGTGGTTCCTCGGAGTGATCACATTATACTAAGTGGGTGGCGGTGAAAGCCTAGGAAAAGATTGTTTCCGTGTTTCCAGCGCAAAGCTGCATAACCATGTGAATTGATATTTTCCCGATATATCGTTATATGATATCTTTTGAAATGAAATTCATAAATTTTTGATAACTTGGAAATTTTGGATTTAAGGTTGGTGTTAAATGATGATAAATTAGGATGGTTTCATTCGTTATTTTTTTGATGAATAGCTAATGGTTTTTTTTAGAATCCTTGAATTTAGCCTTCTTTGAAAATTTATGATAAATAATGAGATGATTATCATAAGAAGAATTATAGAAATTAAAATGATAGCTGATATATATGAAATAATATCTATTATTTTTTATTAGTATAATATTGAAAGTGATTAAGTGAAAATAATAATATTCTGATGAAGAAAATAACAATTTGAGAAAATATTTAAAAAAAAAAGGAGAATATATTTAATGATAAGTGCAAAAGAGAAAGAGATTATTGATAAAATAAAAGGAGCAATTTTATTTAGTTTCTTCACCACTAAAGTAAGAATCACACACAATGCCTAGTTTCCAGAGCAATGGAAACGTGTAATACGAAATCCTCCACTTTCCTGACCATTGAATATCACAGTATGAATTTTCATTGTAGTTTCATCGATAACTTATCTATTGTATGTGTGTGAATAAGACGAAAAGAAAATTATATATAATACGAATTAACAAACTTTTTAATTCTATATAATATATATTATATAAAAAAGAATATACAAAGATATTTTCTACTTTCTATTTCGTTTTTCCTTCAAGGATTTATCTTCTTTAACCTTATAACGAAAAGAATGACATATACGATACATCGATGCAGTTTTTTCTAAAATCTAACGCAAATCATTATCAAGTCGACAAACCTTCGATAATTACACGCTACTAATATACTCTGCATAATTTACCCTAATCAACATCGCAAATCGAATGCAGCCGCAAACCCTCACGCGAAATTCGTTCCACGTTGCAGTTAATTGCACGGAAACAAACAGGATTTTGCAAGCGACTGCAAAACCTGGCGTTCTGTTTCGTCTTGCTAATCTCTGTTATCCTAACCAACCTACAAATTACGCCCTTATAATGGGATAACCGCGAAAATTTTATAATTCCCATCCAAAATTATTCTAGCGAAAAGAGATTGCTCCAACAAATCGAAATAATCTGGTATCAAAATTTCTTCTTTAATTCCAATTTTATCTTTTATTTTATTTTATTATATCATAATATATCAAATTAATACATTCAAGATTGATGATGCAACATATGCATCATGGAAATTTCTTTTTATTTTATAATTTATATCATCATGAAGTTTTCCATAAGTTTATATACTTTTTCATACCTGTTTAAAACAACATTGTCATGGATACACACAACCATTTTAAATTTCGTTGGATTTTTCACCGTTTTACGACTGCTTTCCAACAAAATCAAGAACTTTTTACGTTGATTTCGATATATGTTCAAGTCGTACAAATAAATAAATAAAAGATAAAAACATATTTAGCTTTGATCGAATAATTAAATAAAGGTTATACAATTGGAAAGATTCTTATTTTGTTTCGATTCACGAAAATTGGTCGATTAAGGTGTCGAAATTAGAGGTTCGTTTTCCGTGGAAATTCAGTGGGAAATCGTGGAATCGTGAGTCTCGTCGCGAGTGAAACAGAGCGGAGTGAAATTGGACGAAAGAGGTGCAACGAGATGGCCGTCATTTAAAATACACGTTCGAAAAGATAATGACAACTGACCCGAAAACGACACTCCGCTGTTTCGTCGAGTTTGCTGCCGACCAACTTACTCGAGATGGAAGAAAATGCAGCCTGAAATGCGAACCTTCCCGCGAACACGAAATGTTTGCATTTTGCACGTAACGTACGACAGAAATTTATTTCGTTAATCTTGAGAAGTGCGAGGAATATAAATATATATCCTTACAAGTAAATTCTTTGCAAAGATAGTTTATTATTCGAAAGACGAGATATAAGTTGTGGAATCTAAAATGAATGTAAATGGTATTATTCAATTTAAAAATGGTAAATGGTATTCCTGTCATAGAATGATCTTAAAAACTTTAAAAGTAGTTATTCCGCATTTCCGTAAACAAGGCGATCAAGACGTTGTTGACTCTTGTTGAAAATGGAATGCTTACGACATAAAACGAGATAACAAGAAGTAATTATACGTCGAATTCTCGAGATTCTTTCGTGATGTTCATTCTTCAATATTAACTTATTGTAACAAACTTTCCCTGAAAATAAGATTCATCTTCTGCTGCAACCATATTTTCTTCATACTTTTGCAACAGATCATTTTAAGCATAATGAAATTCGAGAAAAACGATAAATTGTTTAATAAAGTTGATACTCTTTTAAAAATATTATTCGTTGAAAACAAAGTAATGGAATGATTAAAATTTTATCCTTCGCAGAAAATAAATCTAGGATTATTGTGCTTCCCGCGTTTATTTTTCAAAATACATTTTGTTAAAAAAATTATACAGATTTTTACTCCCATACCAGTTTTACGAATATCCTATTCTGTCGTTTGTCAAGATATTTACAAATCCTCGATTTTTCTCCTCTTTTCAACTTTTTTGTTTCCTGTCCTCGATTTCTTTATCCTCCTCTCCTCGACTTCAAATTCACTTCTTTGCCTGCCCACAACAACACACCACCGTTAAAAAACCATCAAGACCTAAGAAAAACGCTTAAGCCAAGTATAATTCGTCACGAAATCAATCTAAGAAATCCTCGATATATCGAAGAAAGCGATCAACGAAAGGAGGGAAGAAATAAGTTGTAAAGGATATACAAAGTCACTAAAATCTGAAATGAAATCTCAAGGTTGAAAGGATCTCTTTTTGGTGAAAATCTTTGCAAGGATGCAAGGCCACGAGAGTTAAGTACAAGTTACGAGGGTTGAAATGGTTAACCGGTCAAAGTGGATTCGATTTACGATTATTTTCGCTTTGATCCCTTCTTCTGGAAAAAGATCTTGAGTGTCAATGCAATCGTCTTTCTACCTTGAATTAGAAATCAGGATTTCGCAAGGATCTAATAAATATAAGATGGCGGAAAAAGTTTCACGAAGAAACTCTTTCAACTTCGAGAGACCGAATCTTTTCTTTACGGCGTCTCTACTCTTAGTGCTTTGCGAAGTTTCACGAATATGGAAAAAATATAATAGATAAATTCATATCGAAGTTTTTTATAGTGAATGTATTTTCATGTAATATAATAATACATTTTAAATTAAAAGGGATATGATGTAATAATGTAAAAAAGATTTTGAAAAAATTGCAATTAATTACGAAATAAATAGTAAAGTTTCTTTTTCTCAGCCAAGTTCATATAAATGGAATTCTATTAAATTTCTTTTTTTTTCTTCAATATCAATATATTTATCATATCTGTTAAAACAGATTATAAAGAAAAGATTGTCTTCCCTTCGTTAAAGATAATATTTTCATCAAGATCATGAAAAAGAATATGTAAATTATTGAGAAATTGCTTTCTAGACACATACCTGCAGCGATTGCGGCCAGATGCAAGTCTGATTCGTTTGTCTGTCCCCGAGATACATCGATGGTTCTGAATAGGTATTGCATCTGTCGGTACCATTTGGTCCCGCTCTTCCATATTGAGCCAGAACGATGGAGATGGTAGTACCTAATGGACACTTGAGCGTCATCGACTCCTCGTCGCAGGCTGCTCGCTGGTAGGTCTTCAAAGTGCCTAATAACAAGGCTGTTGTGTTAAAAATCGCAATTTACGAGATTCAAGCAGAAATTTAGAACGTTACAAAAACATGATCGATAACAAAATTGAATTGGCAAAAATTTCGCGAAAGCAGATGAATATCGAAAGCAAAATATTAAAAAAAAAAAAACAATTCGATCGAAGATAAATATTATTGAATTGTCATTTGATCAAATATCGAATATTAAAGTGTGTTCATCGTAATACGAAGCAAAAAGAAGATTAAAAATAAACGTGAAACGAGAGAGAAGAGCATATTACCCGATATAATTTCAATAAAAATAAATAGATAAATAAATGAAAAGGAAAAAAGAAAAATAGAGCGAGGGATGAAAGTGTCGAGTGAAGAAATTCAAGAAAGATAGATTGATGCGGAAGAGAGGCGAAATTTGGAGGGAGAACCGGAAGGAAGGAAGCGGAGAAACGTGAATCGATCGATGACCCGTAACAGTGTCGCCGCAACGGTGATCAGTTTCGGGGGATTCGCGGTAATTAACGAGTGGATCAATCGAGGATCGGTTGAGCGACGATGTATCGATGACATCCGCGAAAGCGGTGTCGTTTCGTTTACACGCGAGATACACGAGAGTCGGGAGGAACAACACGTTTGCGGAATTCGATGGCAAGTTTGCGTAGGGAACCGCACACGTTACCATGTTTCATCGATGAAAGATAATGGGAAAGGATTTGTATTGAAATTATTTATGGAAGAAATTTTAAGGATATATTTGGAAGAATCGTGTTTCGACGATGTTTAATAAAGAATAGGCGAGATGCGGAAAATTTTGAAGACGAATAATAAGATTTCATTGAAGATTGTTAGTCAATGAAGAATGAGTTTTAAAGATATTGTAATCAGATTAATTTATTTAAAAAATAAACACAACGATAAAAAAATTGGTGATTGACAAACATTGATAGAAAGAATTAAAGAAATGAAACACGATTGGCATATTTAAAAAGCGTTTAAAGGATACATTACGAGGAGCGATTAAGTCGTTGGTCCAACAAGATGTCCAACAAAACGTTAGTGTGGCCACAGTGAGCGTGGTTTGTTAGCATGCCAATGCGGTCACCATCACCATGATTTATTAACGTGTCATTGTTGTCACCGTCACCACGGTGTACCAGGCATTGTGGTCACCATCAGTACGACAAGCCACCGTGTTATCGTGGTCACCATCACCAGAGTTAATCAGCGTGCCGTTGTTACCATGCGGATTGTTAAAGGTGTCATTGTTGCGATCACCACCATCATCACCAAGGTTGTCAGAAATAACCAATGAAATTCCAAGGTCCAAGGGAAATGCATGAAAAAAGAAAATAGAAAAACTTTTGTTAATAATACGTTCCATCGTTATAATAATATTAAAAAAATAAGACAGAGATGTTTAAAAAATTCTTTGTCCATTTTATCAATATATCAATACTGTACATCATCATTTTTTATATCTTCCCTCGACAAAATATTTTCACAAAAAAATTAAATTCAATCAATCTCCATTTTTCAATATTCAAAATATTAAAATCAATCATATTTATATATAAGAAGTGAATCGTTATTCCATTCCGTTATAAATTGTATCATTTCTCTACTCCGTATTTTTAAATAAACACGTAAATAACGTATTAATATACATGAAACATGAAACCAACCATTTAAAAGGACTATTCAAATACCTCGAAAGCCACGCTCGCAACTTTTACACAACTTATAATAGACCCTCTCTTAATTGAGCGCAGGGAACAGGGGAGATGCGAGGGAATTTTCTGATTGCTTGCGGAATTCTCGCGTGGACCACATGAAAGGGGCGAGCAGACGTGCGAAATTTGCTGGGTTTTCGGCTATGGAGGATGAGATCCGATGGAGATCGAGGTCGAACCAGCGAACCTGATAATTCACGATAGGATCCAGACGAGTGCTCTTCGAGGAACATCATCCGCCATCCTTCTACCCTTCTACCCTCCCTCTCTCCCTCTTGTTGCCGTTGCTTCGCGAAAGGTTGGCGAAGTTGCGGTGAAACGTGGATATCGCTCGTTCCACGACGCCTCTCGAAACGGTAATTTCGTTTATGCGGGAGAAAAGTAAATTTCGTTGCTGTCGAACATCTAATTGCGCCGACGTCGGAATAAATTACGAGATGACTTTTGTCGACTTGCGATCCTTGCGCAGACAACGTGTCGTTAACAAGTTTCGAATGGAGTTTTGGAAAGATTATCGGGAGAATAGTTTCCAGGGGATGAAAATAATCCAGGTTGGTGCAATTAAGATTTCATTTTGTCGAATGTCGAAAAGTTCGTGGTTATACCTTTGATTTTGATATTTGAAATTGAACGGAATCGTTTAATGCCAGAAGTTTAAGTTTCTGGATTAAAATTTATGAATTCGAGGATTTAAAAAAGATTTAAAAGTTTAAATTTTGGATATTCAATGTAAATTTTTTAGTTTGAATTTCTACGTTTAAGGATTTTACTAAGATTAAGTTTCCAATTTCTAAAACTTTCCACCACAAAATAACATTGATATTTCTCAAGTTATAAAAGTTCAAGTTCTTCCTCATAATTTTTTCATCCAGAAACGTGTATAATGCCCATATATTCTAAACATGAATTGTAAAAAAAAAAACACATCTCACAATTACAAATTAGTCTACTTTAACTTTCCACCATTGAAACAAATATTTCTCAACTACTACTTTTAAATATCTATTCACAATTTCTTCGTCCAGAATACAATACTCATATATCCTGAATAATTCCCTAGACATAAATTGCAAAAACCACATCTCGACTCACAAATCACTTTCTCCCCACCAAAGCTAAAAGCAAGGATCAACGACTTCCAATGCTACGGGATCCCCGACCATCGCCCCTTTAGTTTTTTAATACACGTTGTAAACCTCGACGAGATTACCAACGTGTAATTACGCGAAGCGCGATCGTACGTCTCTGGGAGCTCATGACAGCGATTTTTTGTCCCGTGAACGTTTCAATCCTTGGCCATGCTTCGCCTCGAGTTTCAACGGCGGTGTAACGCTTTTATGAGGCCATTTCTCAAACTTGCAATATCGCGCCGCTCGTTCTTCCGTCTCATTAACTCCACACGCTCTTTACAAGTGTGCCAAGGGGATGGAGGAAAGATCGGACACGTGAAAGATACCGCATTCGTAGGGCGAAAGCCGCAGACGAACGTGGCCCGCCCTATGGAATCGCTTTTCTGCCCTATGAGATCGCGATCCATCTTCAGCGATCCCGAGGATTTATCTTAGACGACGTTGGAACGATCGACGAGGAATTTTTCTTTGTTCTAAGGGAATTTCGATTTGTCATTTCATTTATCTGTCTATTTTATTTTGATTTGTAGTATTTATATTTTTCTTGGAATTAGCTTCGAAAAGGATTCGATATTCTTCAACGATTTTTTAGTTATATTAAACAGAAAATTATAAATTATAGTTGCCGCTATAAAGAAAAACTATTGGATTTTAGGATTCTTTACGCTTTATTTGCTTAATTTTTATCTTTCTTATATTTTATGTAATTAGTATTGTGTTTGAAAATTTTAAATGTGTAATGAACTTAATTTCAATTCATTTGTAGAAATCTCTTTTTTTTCTTAAAGGTAGAGGTAGAGCTTTTTATCATATGAAAATATATTTTTAGCTGTTTGCGCAATTTTATCTTATGCACGATTTCCACCTCAAGTGGCTACATACTTCTTTAATATCGCATATTCGTTTCCCTTTTTACGATAGTCTTAGAGAATACTCTATGAGAGAACGTGCAATTTTCATATTTTCGAGAATTTTAAATAACCGCACAAAGGAATTCATTCCCTTTCTCGTGCTCTTTTCAAACAACCACTTATACCAAACTATTTCTTCTTTTTTTTCTTTCCTATTTCGACATTACGATTAATAAAAGCAGGAAAACAAGCAACAACGAACAATGCCCACACTTTTTAAAGATTTTAATCTCGCTATTCTTTGTCTCGTTTTATTCCAACACAAAAAATTCTGAAATTATCTTTTTTTTCTTTCTTTCTTTTCAAGCTTGAAATTTTTTCTTTTTTATATTATGCTAATAATCATAAAAAATAACAATAGTGTATAAGGTTAATAGAAATAATAATCATTCAATGATATTTAAAAATTGAATTATTATATATTGAAAAAGAAATTACAAATAGAAAATAAATAACAGAGATACAGATATTAGATATATTATTAAATCAGTGGAAAAATAGAAAGAAATATCGATGAACAGTCGAATAGACTAGCGAAAAAGAATCAAAAGGATTAAGCTCTCTTTGAAGTGATCATTACTTTATACTGTCGATAGCATGTAGCCATTCCTAAAATAAATTTCTACAGTACAAAATGTGCCTTTGTAAATTTTTCCCCAAGCATCTCGTAATGCTTTTAACTCCAGACTTTTATTTCGCTCGATGCTTCGAAATTAATGATTCCACTTGATCCCGATGTGAAAACTGTCCACTACGTTTCTCTTCTTTTAGCGTTCAATTTCTTTTTTCGATTTCTCGATAAAAAAAAAATCTATAAAATTGCGGTGAAATACTCAAAGAGGAATAAAATCGAAGATATTCGAATGGAAAACTTTTAATAACGAACAATCCTATCTCTCTGTTTGCAAGCATGTTTAATCGCAAATTTTAATTTTGTATTAGAAGAGAGATTAAATCAAAATAATTTTTTATAGAAAATTGAGATAATCTTTTTTGAAATAATTTATATTAGATATATTATAATTCGTCAGAAATATGAATTGTCTCATTGTTATTTGAAAGTATTAACTTCAATAAAAAATAATCTGAAAATAATATATTTCATCCGAACATAAAACTTTATATTTTATTTTTAGAATAAAAATAACAAAATAATTGGAATATTCCAATATATTTCAAATTGTTATCTTCTATCTTTATTTCATAAATGAAATACACAATGAATACAATGTTTCATACAGCTATCATAATAAATAAAATAAACATTCTATTTACTATCGTTTCTCGAAATTCCCAACTTCTTAGAATTAAATTCTGTATACAAAACATACAATCTCGTTCACGTTATAATCTCTATTTATAAATATCTAACCATTTCTAAATATCGAATTTATATTTCTCTAGTTGGCGATAGAATGCGCATGAGATTATACGTATCGATCGCATCTGATTCCTTCTGTGATTCTGAATTTTGGAATATACTTGGATCAACGATAGTGGGCAAAAATATTTTACATAGTATGGCCATTGTAGTACACTGGATCCTCGAAATGCACCTGATGCAACGCAACCTACGTCACGTATTTGAGTTCGTCGATGTTGACTGGTATTCGCTATTCGAATCACGTATTCGACGTTAAGACGACAACCGAAAAGGTTCCACGTGTCCACGATATAGTTTTCGAGACAGATTCGTGGTCTTTCGGCTTTCGTGAAAATTAACGTAATATCCAATGGAATCTGTGACATTTGACTCATGAATTATTTGCATTGTTTGGATTGAAGAATTTCTATGAAATTGTACTCTCATGTGTAAAGAAAAGAATAGAAAATTTTTAAGTAGATGAAATGAATTCAAATATGTTACTAAAAAGGAAGAGTTTTACGAAAGATCTAAAAATTTATGTGAAGATTAAAGTAGAATCACTTGAACCTTCTACATATTTTTCTGAAATCCGGTGTTCAAGATGTATTCAGAATACATTCAGAAAACGATTTTCTTTTTATAAATCGTTATAAAATATTCTATTCGCGAAGGATCCAAATTAATCCATTTAGAATTCTAAAGCTTTAAAATAATAATTGTTATTTGAGACACGAAATCAATTACTTCAAGAAATTGGGATCCAATAAACAACTTGTAGCAAACTTAGCATCAACGATTCTTTCTAAATCTCTTTCTCGTATATCATTCTCGCCACAATTTCTCGTTTGACGAGAGAGAAAAATCTGGAAATTCGGAAAATCAAACCATCAATCACGGTATAATAAAAAAACCTAAACTAAAAACGCATCCGCAGAGAACCAGGCGAACGAGGCGAGCAGAATGTTCAACCATCCCTGCCAGGGTGTGCCGTGTATATTTCTGTTTCCGTTCAACCATAAACCTGCCAGACAAGATGTAAATACATAGGGCGGCACATTTATCGCGAGCGTATTTTCCGGCTGCGCCACGATTTCATCCTCCCTCTAACCTCTTATTTCAAGTGCATCCTGCCGTTTTCGCGGGTCAAGCTGTGAGACAGCACCGAATTTCTATTCCAGAGCTTCGAAGAAAAGAGATGCAGAAGCGCGAAAGTGTAGGAAATAGGGGAAGAAGAAAGAAAGAGACGTTGAATTTTAATGTTGTTTATTCAGTCGAGAGTTTGGATCCTTTTGGAACCAACGAATCGCGGCCATTTTGTTCTGCATCTTCTAAGATGGCCGTCCATCTATTGCATCGTCGCGACGATCGAAGATAAATTGAATTGAAATTAAAATTTTAATGATTTGGTTTCTGGATATTTATGTATCGATTTAAAAATTGAGCATTTCATTTTCATGAGTGAGTATGAATAGTTTTGTTTATCAAATGAATAAATATATTTTGAATGATGGAATATTTTGATGAATGAAATTTAATCTTTTCGTTGTTAAGTTGATCATCATCGAACATTTATTATGTAACGCGAAAAAAAAATTTAATTGATTTTTATTAGGAAACTCTTGGTTAAATTTTTAAATATTAATGACAGATTTTGTTTAATTTAAACTTTTCGAAATTCTACTAATTTTATCAATAATTTATATATATATCTTATTTAATAATGGAAAAATTATTCAACGTTATATTTAGTCGCTAAATTTTTAAATGCTTTTATTCATTTGCGAAGTCGATCATTTATTATAGCAATTTAATATACCATCATCACACGAACGAAATAACAACAAATAAAATCTATTACTTTATTACAGGAAACAATAGCGCTGTTATCAATCACCTTATCAACATAATTATACGAATTTAATTAAAATGTCGCGTCAAAATATTCTTCGTTCTTCACTGAATTTTAACGTCACTTCTCTATGAAAAACACTTGACGTTAATTAACAGAATGACAGCTTGTCCAACATGGTGGATAAAAAGAATAAAAAGCAATTTAAACGACAGAAAAATTATCTATACATATTAATAATTTGAAAATATTATTAAAAAATTATTAATTCAATAATTTTCTTTGATAATATTTACATTTTTTCATACATATTCTGTATGTTATTCTACTGTTTGATCTTTAAACGAATTTCAAAAAACAAGATTTCATCTCAATTTCAACGATTTTAGATTCGCGATACAACGAAGTTTCCTTGGCGATTTGCGTGCCATCAATCAAACGACGCTAAAGTTAACCCCGAGTTAATTTGCTTTCTGGTTAATCCAAGCTTTAAAGGGTACTCGAAACGAAAGCTTACCACCGGATTAGCAAAGCATCCCTTCGATCGGAGGGGATACTGAACGCCGCGGTGTAAATGTCTACAAACGCGGTGTTGTTTAATCGTATACTATGGGATCGAGTAGTTTCTTCTCGTAAAAGATGCGAGGAAATGCCGTAGTAATTGGCATAAACCTTGAAAGAATCGTTTTTGCTAATTTTAAGCAATTGAATTGCAGATGTTAAAACTATCAAATCAAGTAAAGTAAGTAGACTTTTCTTTATAGCATAAATTTCTTATAGCATAAATTTTGAATTTATTTTTATACATATTATAAATTTTTTTATTTTATATTATAATTAATATTATATTATAATTATATTATATATTATATTTTATATTTTTTTTTATTTTATATTATAAATTTTGAATAAAAAAAGTTGAGATTAAGAGAAATTTGATTGGTTTCGTAATAAATAGCAGTATAGTATGTATAGTATGAATGCTTATGTTTTGAATAAACATTAGAGATTAGAGAGAAAGAAAGAAAGAGAGAGATATTTAAATTCTGTTTCAAAAAAAAAAAGATTATTTATTCAATTTAACATACAATACAGTGATAAAAATTTATTTTAAACGTGAGAATAACACTGGTTGTATTATTCTGTAGAAAATTATGAGATATGGGAAATTGTACTTGTATTAAAATGAAAAATTAATTTAATTTCAGGTTGAATTGTAAACGACAATCCGAAGTGACTCCTTCGTCATTGAATTTTTAACGATAATGTTAATTAATAATCGACTTTTCTCATGAAACGTGTCGATTTTAAATTTTACTCCTGTATCGAAGCGTGTATAATTGTTGAATTTTACGTAAACTTATAATGAACGAATAGTACGTAATGTTAGCGAATAATGGCATCGTTGAATTAATTTCAATCATTTCCATTTGTTTATTATTTGATTTTGAAATAAAGAGCAAACATTTTCATTTAGAATAATTTTCAACAAATTTCGACGAATTGAACTACACTACAATTCGTATTAAAAATATACACAAAATTGTGTAAGCCAAATTTAAAATTTAAACATATTCACGTTCATAAAGATACTTTTTAAAAAATTTGAAAAATTCAATCAATTCTAAAGATATTGATAAATTTTTCAAGAGTTTAAAAATTTTTTATTATTGATAATTTTTCATTGAACAATAGATACATTATGCCTTTCATTATGTATTCAAGATTTTCAATTTTCAATTCAAAATAATTTTTTAGTTTTATTTATCTTTTACTCCAATGTATAATACATATGATTATATCCAATAGATGTATGCAGTTGCAGATGATCATAATTGAACTATGTAATCGAATCAAGAAAATATTATCTGCTGTTTCTATTTCGCAACGAAATTCGATCACACTCCGTTGTAAAGAAGAAATTGAAAAACATATATTTCAAACTCCTTACGAGATACAACCATCTTTTGTTAGAACAACTGAAAACGATGCCAAGTTTTCAGAACTCGATGATCCGTTGTAGCTACCTCATCCACCCTCTTTCTACGATTGAAGGGTTAGTTTTATCTTCTACATTTGAAAATCCTGTTTGAATTTCTGTGAAATAAAGGATAAGATAGATTTCGAAGAGATCAAGTTATTTTTCTATAAAGAGATTTTATTTATAATTACAATGCTTGGAGGAAGAAATAATTTTAATAATAAAACAATCTTCTTCGAAATTTAATTTTATCTATTAGGTTTATATTTTAGGTTTAATAGAAACCTAAAATATTTCATATTTACATATGTGTAATACTCTAGTTTCTTTATAATTGTTTATTAATCTTTAATTGGAATTTTTTTACATTCTTCAAAGATGATTATGCATCAACAAAATAATTAGATTTACATATCTAAATTTTTTCTATTTTTTTATCATATTATTTAAAATTAATATAATCAAAATATTTATCTTTAAACAGTGATAGTGAAGAAGATACCAAGAAGATACTTTTATATGGAACATTTTTTTGATAATTTTGGTAAATTTGATGAATGGAATTTAATCTTTCTATTTCCATAAACAATTCAGATAATCTACTTAATGGAATTACATGATGTATGTTTTAGCAATAATTTATTGTATATATTGTAATTATATTGCATATATTGTATATATTGTAATATATTATTGTAATATATTATGTAAAAATGTAAGAGTAGTTTTTGGCAAAATTGAATCTCATAAAAATTTTCAAAAATAATGATAAAATTCACTTGAGAATATTATTAATTCAACATTTCATTGAGATCAATTCATGATCAATTGATTATTAATTTAATAAGAAAATTAATTTTTAGATATTAAAATGTTAATTAATTATAAATAGTAGAATATTAAATTACATTTATTACAATATGTACATATGTGAATATGTACAATGATTATTAATTTATCATTTTGGATTTTTTTTTTCATTTCGATAAAAAATATTATTTTCATTCCAGAATATATAAATATTGATAAAATATTGATTGCAAGATATCCGTTTGAAAAGAGAGTAAATATATACACCAGATGTGGGAATACGTAAATGGATATCTGTTTATTCTTTTATAGAATATTCATCAGACCAGCAACTGAAAAAACACAATGTTGTATAACTCGATTACAAACAACAGGTTTTCATAAACACTTCTCTGGTGAACGTAATCAAACAGTGCAACGAGAGATATAAAAATTTTCTGTAAAATAATTCTCATGGTATTGGATTGTTCTTCTTTCTCCTTTCATAATTTCACGATTAAATGAAATTGCAAATAATCGGATTGTTTAACAATAATTGAAATATACGTATAATTACATAAAATTTATATATCTCGATAATTCAAAAATTGAAGAAAGATAATGTCGTAAAAAATGATAAAAAAATGATAGATAGAGAATATTTTTTTAAGAAATTAGAAATTTCAAATTTACGTAACTTTTATCACTGTTTTATCACGCAATATAGTAAAAATATAAATAAAATATTTAAAAGACACATTGACGAATTGTTTTTAGCAATAAATGATAATCTATTTAATTTAAATATTATTCATCAATGCGTCTCGTTTGTAAATTATAACAACAACGATAAATATTCACGATTAAAATTTTACCACCACTATTTTACATTCCACAGGAACTCGTGTATCTCCTCGATAAATTAATCTCTGAAAAATTGAAAATTTTTTCATCATTGAAGTGAATATTTTCCAATTATAAACTGCTGTTCAAATTAATCCCAGCTATAAAAGCAATTTTTTCAATTGAAACAATTAAATTGGAAATTCTTTCAATCTATAATAATTTCGATAATTGTTCTAATCACAATAACTATTAATGCTATAACTAATCAAAGCAATGGAATACAAATTATATCAAATCCATTAATTAATATTTATCGAATAATTTATAGAATTGACAAATATTCGAAATTCATCTAGAGTTTCTAAACAAAATCTTCCATTAACGAATCATGATTAACAAATATAATTAAATTTTATTATGAATCGTATCAAAAATTATTCAATTATTTAATACTCAGAAATTTCGTTTCTTTTTTTTTTTTTTTTTCTTTCCCAATTCTCAACTAGTATTTTTTATTTTTCGAGCTAACAAACATTCTCATTACCCTATTTCCCCTCCTGTTTCGCAAACGACCGATGGAAAAGGTATTCCACTGAATATTCGCGTCATCAATTTTCCTGCAGAGCCGTTTGTATTGCTCACGAAGGGGAAAGAAATGCAGTTCACCGATATCGATTAAATCCGAGTCGATGCACTTTCAGCCGAGCTCCAGGTGCGCGATTGAGAAACTCGGTCCCCATTTGTTCGGAAAATCCGAGCAAAAAGACATTGGATCGCGTGACCAATGCCAAAAATGAATTCCATCGTGTATCAACGCTTCTTTAAAACCGATTGTTTACGATTTTTGGCTGTGTATCGAATTAATCTAGGCAATTGACACGTTTCGAGAATTCGTTTTGATATTTTCGTTCATAATTATCGAATGGTAATCTTTTGCTGTTTAATCAGTTGATTGGATATTAGTATAGGATTTCATTTATGTTAGAATTATTTTGGAATTTGTAATTGTAAGTCTATCTATAGATGTATTAGCAGAATTATTGATTTTATCGTGTATCTAATTGTATATAAATTATTATACTAAGATACATTAAAGTGATATGAAAATATAATAGATTTCTATCTTAATAGAAATTATTATTAATTTTGTTAAAACCTCGTGTATCTTCTTATAATAAATGCAGTTATTCTTTATTTAGTTTCAGAAAAATAATTCAAATGATTAAATGTAGAATTATCCACGAATTATGATTAATCATAAATTTAACAATAATGATAGATTAATGTATAATCTCATTTATACCTTTCAGAAAATAAAAAGAAATAGAAGCTATCTAATCTATCTACCCAACTTAATCTCCCTTGTAGGAAGTTTATATAGAATTATCAATGAATTATAATTAATCAAAAACTTAACGATATCAATAATACATCAATGTCTAACCTTATTCATGCCTTTCCTCCCATAATTATCTATCTTTTCAACGCTTCCATCAAGAAAAAGTAAAGAATAAAAGCAGCGAGGAACCAGGCTAATTTCCTTCTTTCATTTTAAATTACCCCAAGCCTCAGAATAAACGGATTTGCCGCGTGTTACTAACTTATCCCTGTGTTTCCGCCTGATAATTCAGATTAATGCATTTTCTCAAAGCAAAGGCAACAACGTCCCTTTCGACATCTGAAACGGAAGCGGTGAATCAATCAACTTCACCCCTTCGCCACAATACAACTACCCCTTCCTCTCCACCCGTTTCGCGCCACTTTTCACCATTCTTTTCACTCACACCCCTTTCTCCAAACCGTGTTTAATTCGAATCAACACGGCTCGTTTCAACAATTGTCCCGACAAAATTCGTCTCGAGACTGAGACTCGAGACGAGACGAGACGACGACGACGTCCAGCAACTTTTAAATATTCGCTCGACCAAATTCTTTCTTCGAGACAAGAGGTATCTTATCGTACTCTTTTGGCAATATCGTCCCTTTATTTTCCATGGAGAGAATAAAATTGGCGGTCTACTGGAATTGCCATGGTAATTTACGGTTTTGGACATTGTTCTTTTTCGATTGAATACAGAATTCCCCGTTTTTTCATTGAATTGGAGGTTTAAATTGTTGAAATATTGCTTTCTGTGAATTTGCCTTTGTTGTATTGATGTTTGAAATAAAATATTGTGTTTATATTATTTTTGTTGATACATCGTTGTATTTTGAACTCTTTAATGAATTTTAATTATTAATACTATTTTAGAATTTTATATTGTTTCTTTTCTAGTAACATTTTGTATATTGTTTATAAAGTTTTTCATTCCTTTAGAATTTCGAGTTGTATACGTCAATAATTCAATATTGTTTCCAGAAAATAGTATTTTTTTTTATCGTATAATGAAATCCTATGTAGCTTTTTAATAAAAATATGGGATTGTTTCGTGAGATATTGAAATATTTTAAAATTGTATTCTCTCGTGAAAAATGAAAAACGAGAAAAAATCGATTATGCATATGATGAAATGAAAAAAAAATTTAAATCTCTTTTTTTTTTAATGCAAAACTTCTAAATTTTGAAGTATAAAGATATTTTTTTTTATTCAAATTTGCATATTTAAAAAAATATTATGAAAAAGATTTCAACGTCGAAATGTATTATAATTCAAAAGATATATATCTCTCGAATTCAGAATCGATAAATCAATCAAGTCTTTTTCATTCTCGTTGACGTCGCTCGATTGGCCCAATGATAACTGAATTCTCGATCATTTCGAAAATTTCACAGGAATATTCCGTTTATCAAAAAGTGTGACATTTATAGGTTTTATTATAATCGGAAAGCCGATGAGGTGTAGATCCGGATAAGTAGAATTCGCCTCTCCGCGTGAACGAATGAGATACGAGTATTGCAAAATCAATTCTAAAATGATGAAATAACACTTGGACACTTCAACAATTGGTCCTGATATTTGTTGAACGAAAAATTCATTTTTGTCGACAGATTTTTATTTTGATGCACGAGTTTCTCATGATCAAAAAAAAAGAAAAAAATAATTTACAATTTTTCCTCGTTAGGGAAGATTGATAAGTAGAAATACTTTTCTAATTCCTTGATAAAATTTTTACAGGGAGATTGTATCAGTCCGAATTTTTTCTAAATGAAATAATTTTCTTAAATAATATAAAAGATATTTTCAAAAAAATTATATATAAGTATAAAATATTAATATCAGTATATATAAATTAATCATTTTTTTAATATTATTTTTTAAAATATTTTCTTAAATTATTATATAATTTAAGAACAAGAGACAACAACATAATTGTCTGATTATAAGTCGTTCATTTCCACTTATATCGTATACTTTAGAAATCAAAAAAATTAATTTTTATTTCCTTATATATCTTTTATCTTCGTATTTATGTTGTGTCGTAATTAATCTTTTTTTTGATCTCCAAATGACATACAAAAAAATAATAAAATTAATAAAAAATATATTTTCATATATCCTTAACGATATTATATAATTTTAACGTTATGTTCTTACTTCATGTTCTTCAAATTTTAAAAAAATTAAAAAAAATATATATTTCGAGTGATATAAATTTTCACATCTGGCCAATTATATTCAATCCATTTATCCAATACATTTATTCTTCAGGTGGAAATATCGCACGGATGACAGAGTAACCTGGAAACTCGTCTTTTTCCCGAAAATTGCCTTGATTCGTGGAAAACGTGTCGTCTGAAACGATGAATGTCGCTGACACCACGGGTGTCTTATTTCCACCGCGTGTCAAAGGGTGCAAAATTCTTGATCGTGCCAAGGAAACTTCTGTGACGAGTTTCCTCTGCGGTTCGAGTGGAATAGCTCGCGTATAAAGCGCATCGTTCGGTTTAGAGGAGACGAGAGGTTGGAAAAAGGAATATAAGAGCACAGATACAAGTGGATTCTGCTTTATAACGACCGCGTGAATTGCTGTTCTTGATACTATGAATCGATATCGGTTGGATGCTTGGAAAAAATATCGTATAATTGTAGGATGAAATATTGTAACAGAATAATTAGTATGCAAAAGAAGCGAAGAGATGATTAATTGATTAATTAATTGGTTCTTCATATTGATGAAGATTATAGAGATGGTTGATAATCGATTTGAATGATGGATTTGCTTAATGATGATTCGATGTGTATAATTTATGAATGTACAATTTATTCGATATGAAATGGAGGGAAAAAATTGAAATCCATTGTACTTAATAATATGATTTTATTGTGATTTTTGTAGTAAGTTTCTGTTATTTTCATATTTTGTTTATATTTTTCGATATAAACAACATAAAAATCATACATAAATCGCAAAATCAATTAATGAAAATATGATTTTAAGACATATAAAAAGTTAGATATGCTTTTATTATTTAATTTTTATTATAAAGAGAATAAAAAATACAGGGATAAATCGAATAAAATCGAAGTAGAAATTTTTGTTCTAAATTTTTAAAAAAGAACAATTTATCAATATCTTCATTATAAATATCGATATTAATTAAATCAATATTATAATAAAATTTTTAAATTTTAAACTTCAATTAACAATCACTGAATATATTATGGTAACAGATATTAATTTAAACAATATAAATCTTTCTTTCAAACAGCAAAAATTACCAAAATTAACTAATCAAAAATATTTTATTTTCAGCGACCGTTTCTCTCGTCGAGATCCCCGGCCGTTCTCGCCATCTCTAACATTTTTTAATTGCTGATCTCATGGAGATTTCGAGCGGTTCTTGGCGCGACAGAAAATGGCGAATATAAGGAACGAAGCGAGTGAAAAACGGCGTATGCGAGTCGAGAGCGAGGCACACGAAGCGAAAACATTTTACGCAGAGACATTTTGCACAGAGGCAGGAACTCTCAGTCCGCGACGCGTTTCTTCCCGCGAGAAGAGGCCGGAAGTGGCCTCTTCAACGTCGAGCCATCCGGCGATCGATTCTCCCTCCTCCTCTTTCCTCTCCTTCTTTTTCTTTCTTTCTTGCTCGAAAAATATCGTGGATCGTAACTCGGTGGAATTGTGTCTCGTCCATGAACTATCGATTCCATCGTGCAGATATCGAACGTGAGAGAGTGTACGTTTATGTGTGTATGTCTGAGAAGTGTTGAAACGTTTTAGAAATTTATAGTGGTAAAATAAAATGTCCTGAATTGTGTGTGTTCTTGGATAGGGAGGAGGAGTAGGTTTTATCAAGGGAATTTAATGGAGTTGGATTTAGTGCATCGTGAAATAATAATTGAAGAGAAGTGAGTGGAATTTCTGTTCTGCATTATTCCTGATTATTTATTCGTGATTATTCTTCTTATGTATTTCAGCTCTTTCATAATTTCGATTTTAATGATTTCTTCGTGGATATTGTTTTTCTGATCGACGCTTGGTAAGGTATGCAGCAAAGATTGTTTCCTTATTTTCTAATTAAAATTTTCCTAATCATTTTTTATTGATTTATGTTAACGTGATTCATTTGATATATATAATATCCTTGAACGAAAAATAATATATCACTTTTCACAGGCGTATAATAACTTCAATATCAATGCAAATTAATTTAATTAAATGATGTCACGATAATTACTTTATAAAACGATTTCATCTCTCTTGTTCGAACGAATGCAAGCTGTGCCCCCTTCGTTAAAACAGAATTTCCTTCGATTTGTTGCATTCCTCGTGGAGTACGTTGGACGCATTCCCACGACAGAATGCTTCGTGAAGCTTTTCCGGGAAATTCATCGAGGACGCAAGGTAACCGACTTACCGGTAATAACCCACAGAGACGTCTATTCCTGTAATGGAGCGTGAATATCCGGATAGGCTGCCAATAGACGACAGTTTTCGCGATTTTACCCACCTCGAGTCGATTCATTTCACGCTTTCGTCTGTTTCCAGCACGCTTTTCTCTCGAAACGATACGAGGATTCTTTCTTGACATACGATTATCCGATGGAAAATTTCATTTGTTCATGGAAATGTAACGACTATAATTAAATGACTGTAATTTCAATTGAAGATTAATATAAAAAATTTATCGACGTATTTATACAATCCTTGATAGAAATGGAATTCACTTTTTAAAATCTTAATTTAAATTTGTACTACATCTTTCAATACTTTGTGTCTGCATCAATCGATTTCGATGAAATTTTCAACACGTAACATAAGTGATATAAATACAGAGATAATCTAAAGATAAAAGATGAAAACTCTTCAGTTTTTTTAAATTTTTCTTTCACACATCATCTAGCAAATTAATCCATCTTACTTTTAAAAAAGTTTATTCAAGTTTGGTCCAATATTGAAAAGATTATTCCGTTCCAAAGGATTGTAAATAATAAAAATAAGTTTCCAATTATGATATTTATATTGACAGAAGTAATCAAGAAAATAATGGAAACTATTTTAAGAAGAAGAAAATAAAATGTATAAACAAGATAGAATTATCGAAATCTTAGATCGTATCGAAGCCTTATATGATATCCTGGATTCAGAGCGATCGTGTGGAAAACCGATTTCCTCAGTTAGAAACAATTTACGATTCCTCTTTCGTGAAATCGAGCAGAGAAATAGAAATTGTTCGAACGATCGTTTACGCTCCACAGAATTTCACGTGGCCTATTATCTCAAAACAAAGATATTGTTACCCGGATTGGATGGTACTTTCATCATAAAATTCTCGAAATATATACATATCTATACTTGTTCTTCAACAACTCTTATCATCGTTTAATTATTTCACTTCGAAACGTAATCTGAAAACTGTCATCCGTATTACTTTTTATTATCTTATTCATGAACTGAGAAAATTTCGAAGAAGTTGTTCGAGTTTGCCCACTTTTATGGGAGATGGTCGTTACTTCGTTATTGTTAACAACTCAGACGAAAATCATTGTTAACAAGATGCAGTGAAACAGGACACGATGATGCAAACAAATAATGAGAAACAATGTAAAGTTTTTAATGAGTATGCAGTATATTCAATGTTCAAGGAATATGAAATATTTATTTTCATTTAAATCTTTTTTCATTTCACAGTAAGTAACTTCTGGTTAAAAAATTAAGATTCGTGACACGATTTTCAATATTTTTTTATGCTTTTAATGGTGTGAATTTAATTATTACTTTCATTAGTTTCCTCTCTTTGTTTTTAATGTTTTTAGTTATATATATGTTTTAAATAAATTTCAGATATTCTTAATTGGATTCATATTGGAGAATTGTTTAACCACAGGACATGGTAAAAAATAATATGGTATTAATACGTGTATATTAATAATTATAATAAAATTTATAATTAAATTTTACTAAGAACACGAAAAATATTAAAGATTGAATGCTAATCTTTTGGCCGTAATTTTTACGACTGTATTTGAAATAGTTTGAACTTAAGAATATTTCACAAAATTTCATTGGCATAGAAGTCATCTCGAATTAAGAAGATAGAAGTTATCTCGAATTAAGAAGATAGAAGTGTCGTGGTAGATGGTAAGATAGTCGTGGTAAAATTTATCATACGCGTATCTAACCCCCATTAGATTCTTCCATGTAATACTCATAAAGAATTCAAGATTGAACAGGATATTCTTGCAATATTTTCTCGGAAATGTTTCGTCACGGAAATACAAACGGATCGCATAAAAATTCATCGTTTTCTTCTTCCATAGACAATAAAATAAGACAACGATGATACAAGTTTTATACGACGCTATAAACCTTGTTTATGAAGGTGAAATGAAATACTATGCGACAAGCGTCATTGTTGGGATTTGTTCATATGGAAAAAATACATGGTGGAGGGTTAGTTGATTAATGTAATAACTTAGATTGGAGAAAACTTGATTCGTTTTTTGCTCGAATATAAATATGTAATTTGAATAGAAATTTATATAATAGAAATTTATATATAAATTTAAATATATATATAAATTTAATATTATTTAATAATTTAAATTATATATAAATTTAAATATAATAGAAATTTGATCCTTTTATTTTTTTGATTTCATCTAGAAATTGTATGAATACATCTAATTTACAGATCTGTGTATATTCATGCAAAGATGGAATTAAAAGTTTAATGAAAATCTACAAAATATTTATTTCTCCTTTGATAATTTTTCTGATTACAACCTATAATATTAAGAAACTTTATAATTTTTACATCTTGATTACGTAAAAGTGAAGGATGAAAATCTTCAGTGGTAGCACGAAACTTCCATAATTATAATTACTTAGATCAATAAAAGTTATTACGCTCTATCTATTCGATTATCCTCGTAAGAATCTTCGTTTTTTTTCTCGTAATAAATCATCCATCAAAAAATAAGAAAATTCGTCGTCAATTACAAAATTTTTCTTATATCAAGGAAGCTCCATCCACAGAGGATTAAATCTACATTGTTTCAGACTGATGAAATTCGATTCACCAAGAGTAATAGTCGATATCGATTTCGCGTTCATTCCACCATAAGGGATAGAAATCGAAGTTCTAGGGGCATAACCCCGGCTGTTGATCATTCCTGTTAGTCCACACGTGCCCTCCACTCTGGCGATTTCATCGCCTCGAGCGTGAATTTTAATTGAGGCCCGCATTAAACGTGACCCGACAAAGCTTCGATTGTTATTAATTTCCAAAGGCAGTTTCGGGTATTTGTATCTGGTGACGCGAGGAGGAACCGAAAAGTTTCTGGGAACTCGATTTCATTTGTATTAAAAGAATTATATTGGAGCGATATTCAAAACCTCCCGCCGCCTCTCGACTTCCGGCTTTTAGATTTCGCGATGAAATTCAGAATTCGTTCAGGGAGAAGTTTGTCTGTCGAGGGGGTAATTAATTTTTCTGAAGACGAAGAAAAATGAATTTTCAACCTCTTGAAAACTTTATCCCTCGAATGATTCGAGTCTGTAATAATAACAGATTTAAAACAAAGGTATTAATTTTGAATAAACTATTATATAAATGTTCGGATATTTATTCGGATGGAATTCGATGGAAAATTTTTCTGACAAATTGAAAGGCTGATATATATATACGAGGCTAGAAGTTATGAACGTACTAGAGCATGCTCTTTGCTCAATCTTCATTGCATTATGCTCTCTATATCGCGGAAGTTTGATATAAATTTCTATACTTGACTGGATTATCTCCTCTATCGTCCATAGAAATGAAAGTTTGATATGAATTCTTATAGCAGCGAGTTGGAAATGCGAGAAATTGAATGCTTAAGATTAGCATATAAAAGAGAAGTATATTCTGGATTTCTGGTATACGTGACAAAGATCTCGTAAAGATATTTGCCCAATTAATTTCGAGATTGTGAAATAAGAGTAATAATATTATACGTATCATCCATGCACTTTCGACATATAGAATTGTTAGAACTAGAAAACTAGTTCTTTCAAACTTCATTGGAACAATTTTACACACCGTATTACGCGACATTTACTTTTCCAAAACGTTGATCTCCGTGGTCTTAACACGGTAAAACGATTGTAACATTAATCCCGTGTTAAAACAAAAGGAACAATGTATATATTCGTGAAAAAGATCCCAAAGTGTAGATCTGAAATAAGCGAGCTGGTATCACGTTAAGCTTTGTCCTCTGTTTCCTCGAGAAACGCTCGTTGCCCTTAATTCCTTATCAAGCAGTAAGTGGGACTGATTAAACAGATTTTGTCCTCTGTCGTGAACGGTGAGCTCTGTCCAGGGAATTAAGTTGAATTATATTTGTACCAGTGGCCCGTGTCGTTTGGAAAATGCCACGCGGAATGAAAGGGGAGTGGAGGGGATGGTGAGGAAGAGGGGAGGTTGGAAAAAAAGACAGAGATGAAGCACGATACGAAATGAAAGAAGCCCTCGTCTCGACTGGGATTAATTAAATTGTTTTCAAAGCAGATCGTTCGGGGGTAAGGCAACCCCGTGAATATTAACGCTAATTAATGGATCCTCGAGTCGAGGGAGTCTTGTTGCGGCACAGATCGGTAATCAGCGAGAATGTTTTGCGAGTATATTCTTTGTATTATTGAGATGATGAAAATTGATATCGAGAGAACTGGTTCTGGTACTGGTGAGAATAAAAATTACAGGTAAGGAGAAGGTACGTATAATTAGAATATATTAGAATATAATTAGAATGTGCGAATTTTTTGGAATAATATAAAAAGTTTGTGTACAAGTTTGTTATTGGAGTGAATGGAGAATGTTTGTATTAAAATTTTTTTAATAAAAATGAAACTTTGAATTTTATATTATCTGTGAATTTTAAGCAAAACGAGAAAGCGAACAATAATATTTCTTTTTCCACTTTTTAAAACATCAAATGCAAGAGTGAAATTTATGAATCCATTGCACAGATTAACTAACGCAATAAAATTTGTACGGTATAAAAAGCTTGAATTTAAAATTTAGTTCAACGATTCGATAATCCAGTGGAAATTCAGCGTGAATGTATATCTATTTTTTAAGAAAAAAGTTATTGCAACCTACATAGCTTAATTGGCGCAGCAATTTCCTAACACGCGAAAAACTCGGATTTAAACTCCGATCCAACATTTTATCTCTTTTTCTTTCGAAGTAGATATATATTTTCCTGTATCTCAATTTAAATTTTAACCAACTTTAACCAACAATTTATATAATAACAGTTACGTAATTTAATTCATACAACGAATATCCCGAATGCGTCAGAAACTTAAATTTAAAATTTCAATTTATTCAATTAATTCTTTTCCTTTTTTTTTTTTACTTCACGTACAATTATTCCTTTAAAAAATTCTACAACTCGAATATCTTTCTTTTATTTTCATAAACATTCATAAACATTCATTCTTGCATTAATTTCTCCATTATTAATAAAAATTCCTTGTATACAAAATAAATAACATGATTAAGAATCTCAAAAAAAAAAAAATAAATCCAAATCATATTATTATCTACTCGTTTAATTATTTACACGCATCCTTGCATTCTCAAGTTTCTCCACAAAGAAGACAAACGCAAAACGAAGGTTATCACGAAGCCATCATTACCACCCACATGGCAATTCGAATCCCTCATTGCCGAAACCACAGTTTCTGAAGACCCGCAATTATCCTCAATCAAGATAGCAAATAACGAAAGTTGGGGATGATATCCACGAACTTCATCGGTCATTACACCCATTCGTTAATAAACATCGTGTCTCTCGACGAAACATGTACTCGCCTTTAAACGCTCCCGCATAATTGCGCTGTACCAGCTCGCAATCCACCTTTGACGGAATATGGGCGAGCGTGTACGCGTTTATTCCGTCACACGGATACGAAATACGAAAGTTTGCGTTTCGAGACGTTTGGAACAGGGATATGCGTTGGTTCACTCACCCTCAACCAACCCCTATATTCCTTCTCGCGGTATCGCGCTCACGAGATTAGTCATGGCTTTAATCGGATAATCTCAACCCTTTTCCAAGGCATTATAGACAAGGGGAACACGTGGTTGAATAATATTAGCAAACTTTGGCACTGAATATACGAACGAATCCCTTTTTCTTCGAATTCTTCGGTTCGTTTCTTTCCTTTCGAAAGAAATTTTTGATAATATAAACGATCGAGGAAATGATGGAATGTGATTTGGGTTTGTTTCGAGATTTTATTTACTTTTGATTCTTTTTTTTTTCTTTTATGTAATAATTTTAGAATTTTAGAGCATAATAGTTTTAGAGATGTGATTTAAGTTTTTGTCATTTTCAAAATATGTTGATAGTACTTATAATAAAATAAACTTTATATCATTTTCATAATTTTGTATTTTCTCTTTTTATGGAAATATTTTAAATCGTTATTAAATATTGTTTTTTAGATAATGCATAATAAATTCCAAGACAAAGAATATCTTCTTAAAATTTAATCTCCAATAAGCCAAGTGGAGTCTACTACATAGCTATAGGAATTTATAAAAAAGTTTACATGATACTTTTGGTTTTAAGAAGCATGCTTCGTTTACAGGAGCATCTAAGGTAACAAGGAAAAATTCTTGTAAACATAGTTTAATTTGCTTATCTTATACTATGACAGTTTTTTGTAAATCAATTTATTTTATTTTGTTTTCAAAATTTATCCAGCAAAAGATACTTTTCACAATTTTCTTTTTCAGATATTTTGAAGATAAACTTTATTATATTTTTAGATAAAAAAAAAAAGTTAAGAAAGAATTTTGCATTATACAATTTTGCATTTATATTTTATCGTAGTATGATCAATATATATATAAGAATAAAAATATATAAAGTATCTATGTTCTACATTCATCGAGAATTATCACCAATTCATTTCATCTAAAAATATATCATCTAAAAATAAACAAATCTTACAAATTTTCCAATGAAAGAAAAGCATCGAATACCAATCCATCTTTCATCACTCTCGTCCATTTCATTTACCATTTTATGTATCGACTCGAATCGCATGACACCAGCGGTAAATGAATAATATATGGGCAACTACATACAAGAGAATGCAATTACATTTGGTTTAGAGAAGAAACGTGTCTCTTTCACGCAACACAAGGGCCAAGTGATGGCAACACGAGAACTATCTTAAGCTCGAGACGAGCCACGTATCGAGCCTCTGGCTCCATCGAGGAGGAAAGGTGTTTGGAATCGCATTAAATCGTTCACTTGCACCGTATGGATACTCACGATTTTAGAAAGGAATCCCGAAACGGGGGACACGCGGCTTGGAATTAAAGTTAAGAAAACAAAAGGCTGGGTAGAACGGCCGAGAGATTTATTAAGACGAGCAAATTCGTCGTTCCGTGTGGAGCGCCGCTTTATTTTCACAGCGATGAAAAATTGCGTCGTTGGAGAGCTGCTGCATAGACGATTCGGGGAGGGAAGAAACGAGGGAGGGGAAAAAGAAAACGGGCTACTTCCTGGATACGTTGTTCCGAGAGGAAATTCCGCCGCGAAGGGGGTGAATAAATAAGATGGAAAGAAAAGAAAAAAAAAAAAAGAGAGAAGAAACGAAAGTTTGATAAATAGGAGAGACGTTGAAATATGAGAAAACGAGCATGGTTTTGTTCCTTTAGGATTGTTTTGTCAAATTTGGATAGATGGGGGATGAATCATGGAGAATTTTTTGAGAGTGAACAAAGGGTGAAAACTCGATGGTTCGAAAATATTTTTTCAATGGAAGCTTGAGAGAGGGAAATGATAGCCTATTGAAAATTTTTTCGATGCGAAAATAAAAGAGTTTTATTATTAAATTTTATTATTTAAAAATATATTATTATTAAAAATCGAGTAAATGGAAGTTAGTTTTTGCAAGAGAGTTTAATTGAAATGAAATTTAAAATTGTTTTATATTTTGTTATAATAACGACAGTATCGTATTACGTTAAATGTAATATTCTATTACATACATACATATAAATGGTAAAATATGTACAAATTAATCCGATTATAAATTATGATTATTATCTTCGTTAATTTGAATCGTAATAATTAAAAACGTAAATACATACAAGTAATATTCGTATTGTTGAATGCTTATGAAACAACAGTTAAAATATAACTGTAAATTAAACACGATACAAATTTATGTCTACGAAATTTCGTTTAAACTTAATGTTAAATACATAATATATATCAAACTTCATATTTTTTATACGTAAGTATCAACATATATAAAAAAATGTAATTCGAACTTGGAATAATTTGAAATGTTGAAACATGGAGCAACAAATATCGTGAAGGAGAGACGAATATATCGTGTACGGTTCACCGTATAGAAATTCAATGCGAAATCGTAGGTTGAAGGGAAACGAGAAACGTCGTCATAAGTCACCGCGTCGATGAGACCTTGGAGATCGTCCAAGAAGAGGGCACACACGCGGATAAGGAATAATAACGCGATAAACGAAACGAGTGTCGGGGGTGGAACGATTTTTCATCGGGAGATTAAATGGATTAGGTATCTTCGTATGACATTTCAAAGGATTTATGCCCCTTTCTGGTGGACATTTATTGGTACGGAATCAAGCTTGGCCACGTGAGAAAAGATTTTAAATTTATTTATACTTTCTGAATATCAATTTATTTTTTTTTCTCTTTTTCTCTCATAAATAATGCTCTCATAATAATATAATTTTAATTTTTCATTTCATTAGCCTCGAGATATAATGTCAATATTTAATATCAAAGATAAATGCACAAATATTTTGCATCGTATATATTGAATTTCTGAAGTTTGAGATAAGTTTGAGCTTATAGGCGATCTTGTTTTCATCTGGGCCAACCGATATCAACTTACTAGGAGGATGATCTAGAATGGATGATTTTCCAATGGTTCACCTCAAGGCCGCAACCACAAGCCAGACTTCAGGAAGGTAATACCATTTCAATACCCTCTGATTGGCCAATAAAGTAGTAGTTACCAGAGAGTCTACCCTCAGAATAAACATAATTCAAACTTTTACTCCCATATATCAAATCTATTACACAATTTCGTTATTAATTTATCAATTAATTTAGCAAAACCTTCCATTTAATTCTTCAAAGTCGACCAATTTAATAAAAGAGAATACACAGGTTGAATTTCCAAATCGTATATATGAAAAATTATTCACATGGTATAAAAAATAATTTTCAGAAATGGCGATATTCCATGCATTCCACGTAAGGAAGAAAATATTTTGAAATCTTCTTTGCACAAAATAGGCTACCGCCGATTTCCACGAAAATAAATTCAACAATGAAGAAATTAACACGTGAAGTGAATTAATTTTCGAGGCAACCGTTACATCCGTGCAACGTTACGATCCGAAAGCTTAAAACTACTCGAAATTCGAGCGTTAAAATTCCAACAGACACTCGCATAAGATTCATGATTCTTGGCGTAAGAACAACGTTCCAACAGAAAGGACATCAACCGGCATACCGTTCGTTACCGCTTTGTACGCTTCCCTAAGTGGATTGCGGTCGTGGCCCATACTCGGTTGGGCAAAGTACGTTGGAAATACGCGTTTCACCGAGCAAATTGCTTATTGCGGTGCCGTGGTAATATGTAATTTTCCGGCGTCAAACGATCTGTCGGCACCGACGTCTGACAGTTGGCGTCGCTTCTGGTTAACGCCGAGAAATCGTTCTGCGGCTCCTCCATAGCGTTAAACTGGCTTCCTTTTCCGGTATATACACTTGCACTTTACACTTGTTAGATCCCCCAACGGGGATATCCGCTTATATCCCCTTGATGGCGCTACGATCTTCACTACCGTTCAGAAATGATTCCACGAATGTACAGAGAAGTATATAGTTACGATTATGAAGTATGGTGTGAAAGAAGGGATTGGAATTTTTTTTTGTTCTTTTGATCGTGGAATTACAGTATCGTGTTAATACCTTGTTTCACGTGGTCATGAATAGATAATGTTGATTTATAGGTAAGATTGATAGTATGTACAAGTGGTTTGAGTATGAATAATTGATAACCAATATCACTTTTATTACATTTTCTTTCATTTATAGGATTGATTTCGTTGGTCTGAAAAATTTAATTTCAATCATAGAATGATTATCAAATTGGATAATCAATCTGTGATAATGAATCTGTGATGATTAATGTGTAACACTTAGCTTTACTTAGGTATGTTGCGTGTCGGAGATGTAACGGAATATCATTATGCTTTCGTGGAATAGTCGGTGCAAAGCAATGCACATTCATCCACGATGAGTCACCTTTGTCAAGCATCTTCGTCACGACATTTCGTGGATAGAATCAAAGCGTGTCTGATACGTTTAATGCAACTAGACAGAGATTTTTAATAGCAAAATTCTGTCATCAGTTTTTAATGATGAATCTTAACAAAACTTTTTAATAATTATTCCAATATTTCTCTATAATAATGATTTGCAACATATCAAATCCCTTTCTCTTTTTTCATCTAAATGATTAAACGATTATTCGAACGTATCACAAAAAGTTTACGAAGATTAATCAAATCTTGTTCGTACCAATGGACGGACCAACCACCAAACCTTATACGACGCGATATAGGCAGAAAATCGGGCAACTTTTATCGCCTAACTATTTTCCAATATCCTGCTAATACGCGTGAGAATAGAAGTCGGCAGGGAGGAAGGCGATAAATATCCGATAAACGGATTAACGACTAAATCCGCGGGTTTTCGCGTGAAATATGCAAACCTGTGTAAACAGTCCGCTACGCGAATTTAGCCGTGTCCAATGTAGAATTCCCGTGGAATAATCGAATTGTACGGTTTATCGCGTGCAATTAAAGATCAATGCGTCCCCTGTGGAATACCGTGGAATTTGATTTTGAATTCTTCGCGCGACGGAACATTCCAATAGATAGAGAATGGAACGGATGTCGATCGAGACTGCCATCTATATTAGACGTGTTTTAAAGATGTAGAGGGCTGTACATAGTTTCGTTATTGCGGCACAAAAATTCGTGAAAATTCACGTTAAAAATCAGCTTCATGCCGTTGATTAATTGTTTCTAGAAGAGATAAAATAAAATATATTTTGGCCTTTTGGAATTATTTATGGTTTATATATTGCTGATCTTCAAATACGTCTTATCTTTGTATTTCAAAAGTAATAGAACATGGAAAAGATACGAAGATACAAGTGCTCTTTACAAATAGTATAAATTTTTTTAGGAAATATGATTATTGTCAGTGTGAAAAATATAGTAAGTGTAATAATAATCATTGAGATGTTAGTAAGAATAAATTTTCTTCCATGGAAAAAATGAAGAAAGTAAAATGATTGAGCTAACGACATAATAATTTATATTGTAATTAAATACAAAATGGTGATAAAAAATCTAATCTAGATCAGAGTATCTACTTAAACAAAGAGTAAAGAGTGCTCTAATACTAATGATCATTCCTTGGAAGAATAATTCTTTTCTTTATTTTTTTGAGAAGTTTGTCTAGAAATTGAAGAAAAAGAAGAAGCTAACATTTTTAAAAAATTTGCTTGCAATATAATTTAAGACTTGGGAATGTTTCATGCAATGCACTCGTGTTCAGACAAGGTGTGGTTTCCAGTAGATATTAACAGACTCCTCTTTGTTTCGCGTCAATCTTTGCACTTCACTCGATGACTCGCCAATTAATCATCGAATGAAAGAAATTGCCGCGACTGTGATTCATAATGACGCAGTGTATCCTGAAAAATGACGTCTGGATTTTTTTGAACATAATATTCGTGTTTTATCGATTCGCTTAATTGCAGCTTTTGTTATTGTTCGTATTATACTCTAAAATTTGTTCACTCGAGTTTCCTAAATTTTGCAAAAATTGAAGGATTTACATACATGAATTAAATTTCTTAATTTTGATTCATGTGTTAATGATCCTAAAATACGAAATATATCTCAATCTATAAATTCAATATTCGTAAGAAGTTCGTAAAGAATGATAATTAATTTTAAAAAATAATTATTATCCATTTTTAAGGAAGAGAATATATTTTATAAATGTGAAATATTTTTACAAAACTCAATTTAATTTTAATTGAAAATCATAGCGCAAAAAAATTGTACACACTCTTCAATGATTAAATTTAAAAATCGGGAAAGAAAATTTAGTTTATTTCTCATAATCTTTAAAATTTGGACTTATCTTAAACTTTTAAAGTTTAAAAAGAGAAAATCGTCTACATTAAACTTTAAACGAATAATACTTAATGCCATATTTAAAGGGAGAAATTTTATAATAATACCCATCATCGTAAAAAGGTAGATTCACTCCAGTATCAGTAAGCATATAAGGAAAGTAGAATATTAAGAGAAATTTCTAGCGGAATCTCGTCGAGGAGGCGCGAAAGGAAGGAAAGCTCGTTGGAGAAGGCGGGTTTCGGGTTAGATGCACGTCTTAGTGCCCGCGTTTCTGCATTTTGTAAACTGTGCCTACGTGTCTGTGCCCGGCACACTTAACACCCAGCTGACGAGAAGATAGCGTTTCGAGCGGGCACGAGTTAGTAATATTAATCGAGAGCAATTTTGGCCGCGATTTACGCCTCTCGCGAGAGATGGAGACGTCGAGAAGAGTGGTTGCATTCATCGTTGCGAAAATAGAGGCGGTGGTGAGGAAAGTGTGAAGTCGTTACCCGGGAATGGAAACCGTAACGAAGTGATAGGACGTAGGTGAGTAAAGATGGAAATGGAAATGGAAAATATAATGGAGTGTCTGTCGAGATAAAAATAGCGATAAAATTCTCTCGTCGTGGACTATACTGTATCGTATTGATCGCCAATATTAAAGGAAACGATAATTGATTTTTCTAATTTTCAATTTTACAATTGAAAATATCGCGATATGATAATTAATCGAAATAACTTGATTATGATTAGATAATAATTTTCTATTGATCAATTTGTAATTGTCGAAATTAAAAATTTTTAAATATAGATATTTTGTAAAAATAATAAAACTCCTTGGTTTTATGGTTCTAATTGTATCTAATAATGTTTTCCAGTTAATTGATTCCATGATTGAAGATAACGAAAATTTGGAAACGAAAGAGATATTCTTTACAAAAATTGCTCTCTTTTAAATTTTATCTTCGAAAATATTGCAAAAATGAAAACGTTGGATCGGGGAAAAGTAGAAAAGGATAAGCAGAATGATTCGTTACACTGGGACAAAAGTTTCGTTTTGAAAAGAAGAGACAAACGAAATTGGCTCCAGTAACATGGTATCGGAGTTGTCGGTTTACTTTTGCGGAACATTGTTGTGTACTTGGATTGCGTTGCAAGTTTTCCGGCAATGATTGTTTTGAGGGAATTTTGTGGTAAAAGAGGTATTACATTATGCTATAAATATATCCACAATAACATGTGGATAAATAATTATTAAAGGACATGTATTTTTAAATGTATTTCATAAATAAATTAATCTTTCTATATTTTTAAGGACATTTTATTTATGAACTCAAACCTTTTACTAAAATACATATTCTTGTGTTTCTAATTCTTATATGCATAATTTTGCATATATTTTTGCTTTTTTTTACATATATTACTGGAACATATTAAATATATCCTTTTTATAGTTCCCAGATTAATGATTTAAAAACATATAAAGTACGTATAAAATGAGTAAGTACACTCTTTATAAGTTACAAATATATTTTATGTACATAAGTATAAATATATATATTACTGTATATTTGTATATTTTATGCACATTTTTATATGTATTTTCTTACTTTTTACAGTATCTGGATTTACAATATTTGTGAGTATTCAAAAGGGAAATTATAAAACAGGTAAGTATAAATCAGGTAAGTATAATAACAAATTATTAATTAGATATAAGTAAAATGTTGAAAAAATGAATTGTTCCTGAAAATAAAGCAGTAAGTAAAGGTAAGTATAGGTAAGTATAAGGTAAGTATGGATAAAGTATACTATATTCCAAAAAAATATAAAGTATCATTACATTTTCAGTAATAATATCTTGTTTCAAATATAAAAAATTGAAAAAAATTTTATCGCCCAAAAGTTTTACTTCATATTAAGAGAACATCATTCAAAAGGAGAGAGGTTGAAAAAAAATTACAAAAAATTCAGCAAATCATAAAAATAACGTCAAATTCTCGAATTCCTTAAAATTCTTGGAATAATAATAAAAAATGAAAAAAACCGTAAAAAGGAATTGCAAATTTTGTTGAAAAATTCAACTTTATATTAGGAGAACATAATACGATAGGAGGTCGATCGAAAAATATTTCTAAGAAATGACGTCAAATTCTCGGAATCTCTAAAATTCTTGGAAATGACGGCAAATTCTCGGAATCTCTAAAATTCTTGGAAATGACGTCAAATTCTCGGAATCTCTAAAATTCTTGGAAATTTCGAAATTATCTAATGAATGAAAATTTTGTACAAAAATTCGATTTTGTATTAGGAGAACATGACACGAAAGAAGGTCGATCGAAAAATTTTCCAAGAAATGACGTCAAATTCTCGGAAACTCTAAAATTCTTGGAAATGATGGCAAATTCTCGGAATCTCTAAACTTCTTGGAAATGACGTCAAATTCTCGGAATCTCTAAAATTCTTGGAAATGACGTCAAATTCTCCGAAATTTTAAAATTCCAGGAACTGAAGACAAATTCTTGGAAATATCGAAATCATCGAATGAAATAAAATTTTGTCCAAAAATTCGATTTTGTATTAGGA